>NC_135835.1:6855000-7455000 GCF_029677425.1 Wolffia australiana
GCACGAAGCATCACGTATATTGGCCTGCCATGCGCCAACGATCCTGCCCCACGCGCCCCCAACTATCGCCGCACAGCCCCTTTTGTAGAGTTGTCACAAGCATCACCTGTTGCTTCACCAAACATTGCTTGTTTCACTACCGCGCGCTGCTTCGGACATCACCATTTGTAGCCAGTCTGATCACCCCACATAGCCACCATCACTATGTGTACACGCGCAATGCCATTGACGTACTCCGCACACACTACACCACTCTAGCACCCACGCAGCTGGTAGCACTGTTAGCGAGCAGTGCAACCAATGTCGTTGCATCTACACCGTTGTTGCGCACTTGCATCACAGAATTCGCCCCTGCACCGCCTGTTGCTGATGTGCCCGCACGACGTTGTTGTTGTGCCCGGCGTTGTTCGCGCCGGGTGGGACAATGTTTCCTTGCCGTGCCACTCGCTTCACCTGTGTCCAGCATTGCCTATGTTGCTACTCATGTCACCTGCGCTCCACGCACTCGAGCATCGTTTGCCGAGTGCGGGTTGGGCCAACCTACTACTCAGATCATGTCTTGCCAAGCTGTCAATGTTTTGTCGGGGCTGCCTAGCCTCCCCCTGTGCGCTCTCTCACCTTCTTTTCCTGGTGTCCCACTCCTACGCCACATCTCAGATGCTAGTAGAGCGCCGCCGTGCCAGTCTCTAGCACACCTTTGTTGCATCTACCCAGATCGGCCGCTGCACCGATGAATTTGCTGATACATGGATTACATGACTGGAATGGTACTTTGTTCCCCTTGCTTGCCCATTAAATTATCTACTTCAATACATTTCTTGTCCTAAGTAATTTCTTAGGTACGAGTCGAGCCCATCCGTTACGTGTCAGCGCCAATGGATAAAACCGCTTGGAGTCATAGTTTCCATCATTCCTTGAACAAGGCTCAGAAGGTCACCATCATTGTCACCGATCACCCCTACTACAGCTTTGAGCTCGACAAAACCACATGAGCTGGAGTCTGCATGTACTTCCACCTAGGAATGCTGCATTATGTAGTTTCATAACTATAAGGATTTACCCATCGTACGATGCCACCAACTACGTCTAGCATCAGAAGACGAGACAAGAAGAATAAACAACACAGAACTCTTGACGACTTCAAATCGGATTCTGGTTCAAGGGGAATGAACACCCCTTTAAATAAGAGAGAAATGGGCCCCAAATGCGCAATTCCCTCAAAACACTACAAGAAGGGAAGGGACCTGTCTCGATTCATGTGCGCCCCTCTCTTATTAGGGCCTTAGATAGTCAACCCCCTTCCTACATTCCCGCGTTATTGGGCTGACAAATCCCCAGCACTCTTTCTATCTGTGTCTCTCTGTTTCTATCTCATCTTTCCTTCTCTCAATATATGTCTACATATATATAGTCTTTCCATCTCTCTAGATCTGTCTCTCTTTATCTACCTATCTACCTATCTCTATTTCTTATTCCCATCTATCTCTCGTTCTTTGTGTCTATCTCTGTCTCTATCTGTGTCTCCCTCTCTATACATCAGCCTACCTATCTATCTCTATCGTCTTTTTGTATTTTACTATCTATCTACATATCTCTCTCATCTTCCCCCTTCTCAAGCATGTTTTAGTTTATCTCTTCTTACTTATCCTTATTTCTTTGATCAACCAGTCTTCACGATTGATTTATTAATTTAAACAGTAAACACAACTTAATAAAAATCAAATTTCAGTAATATAAGTAATTATTTAAATATTTGTTATTGGCCTGCTATTTCGCAACTATGTATGTTGTAATTAACCAAGTATAGAATGATTTAATCTCATTAGATTAACGATAAAATCTAGATTGTCCAAGCAGGTGTGTAGTACAAAATCTCCCGGTCCTACCATTATCAGGTGACAAGGCCATGTTACTTTCAGATTTTTTGTCCACAGGTCAAATAATCCAACCTGACCCACAGGTCCTCACGCTTTTACATCAAAATCTAATGACTGAAATTAACCTGTCGATGAGATTTATAGTATTTATTAAATTAAATATTTTCTCAATTGGGACATGTAAAGGGGTGTGTTATGTACAAATTTTAAAAAATATAATAAATCAAACTTTAATATTTTGAAAGAAACTATTATATAATAAAATAATATAAATGCTACATGTTTTTCAGTTTTCGGATTTCATTGATAGTTTGTTAAAATATATATTAAAAGAACAACATAACACCTTTTGATTTGCAAAATAATTTATGTTTAAAAGCTTATAAGGATTACAAATAAATTCTCACCTCCAGTAATTTGACCACTTCAAAGCCATTTATTGTCTACAGTATTTGTGGCAGAAAAAGACACATAAACATTGTTGGTTAAAGATGACTCAAATCACTGAATATGTACCATACATTTGCGATTTCCCAGTGGCACCATGAGCAAGGAAGCAACGTGTATTTACCTGGAATTTGTATATATTTAAATCTCTATTGTTTCACCTTTTCCATAAATTAATTTTTTATGCACTTTCTCTCATAGGTTATATCTGGAAACTGAACTTGTAACCAAAGGAAAAATGGAAGAGGATCCTACCTAGCTGATTTCTAACCTTTTATTTCTATTTTAAACATGAATTTTTTTTATAATATTTCTATGAAGAATGGAAGACTCCAAATCCCCATATAAGGACCATATAATTCATTAATGAAAAACAAAATTAAAAAAATATATATAGAAATCAAAAGGGAAAAGGAAACGATTAATTTACCTTCCTAGAGCCTATGAAAGTGCAGGTGTAGTTCTGAATTACAATGTAGTGACCATCTATCCCAGATTTCAGCATTATTTTATGTGAAATTGAATAAGAAAACATACGTAAATAAATATGAAATGGTACCATAATTTATCTCAAACTTGTGGTTCTTATAATAATCCTGTCTTCTATGGCAATGCTCTTAAATCATAATCTTCATATTCATCCTAAAAGACATGGATAGAAATATTTGTAATCATGGATAAAATTAAGGTTCCAATGAAACAGAGAAGTTCATTCTGAAAAACATTACTTAGTGGGAACAATAAATCCATACGTAAAATATAATACATATTTTACGATGGGAAGATATAAATTACTGACGCATGGAATAATCTAAATGACTTAAAATTAATTATCCTATCCAATGACATATTTAATTAAAGTACATTGAAAAGATTCTATGTGGATTTGAATGATAAAATTAAACATGGTGCATAATCATAAAGGGGGATATAGATAAAAAATAATGAGATTAAGATACACACTTGATTTCAAATTTAACAGATATTTGTACATACAAGAAAATGTTGGGCCATCGCATAGCAGTTGAAGATGACTTTAGAATGGATGAAGTTGAATGGAACCTCGGAAAATAGGGAGGTCGCTTGGGGAGTTAAATGACCACAGTAAGAGCTTACAAACCCTACCAGCCCTCGCATCATCTTTATCATCCTAATTTGTTGTATTTGTTGTATTTGTTGTATTATAATGCTAATTATATCTTCCCTTTTGTTTAACAGGTGGATGCTATGGAGAGCAGCCAGCAGTTTAAGAGATCCTGTAAACAAAAAATGGAAACTTCAGAGAAGTTAGTTTTTCAACTTTAGCTTTTCTAATGTTAAAAGCCACCAATTTTAATAACTATACGATGGCATTGTATAAATGATAATCCCAAATTATGGGTTTTTTACTGGTTTTTTACTAATTAGTGGTGTGAGTATTTGAGACAGTCAACAAATCAAATTAACCTCACAGCCTTAGGGCGAGTACGGTGTCGAACCACAATGAGCAGGTAATCCGGTAGTACTCCTCTTTCAGTTTAATTTATGTTCTCAAATTCCTATAATTTATCCTAACAATCAATTCAAAGATCTTCAGTAATATGATTCTACAGAAAATTTTCTGTAGGATCTCAACTTAGTTCAGTAACCCACCTATATAAGAGTAATCAAGAAGAAGGATGTAGGTTAATCTTCAGTAAAACTCTGTATAATATTCTTGAGTAAGAATTATGCTGATATTCAAGAGTAGAGATTTTCCAGTAGATATTCTTCAGATAATTTATAGAAATTTGTTCGGTAATTGACTTATAAAAAATCTCACAGTAAAATCAATTTAGAAGGATCTTGAGTAGATAAAATTTAGTTTAAATTGATCTTCAATAGCTTCGATTATGGAGTTTCTTCAGAAGATTAGAGTTCAAAACTCTAATCTTCAGAAGAATCATTCTAACTTTTAGAACACTGCTCAGTTACAGGCTCTCTGCGCACAGGGGGGGTTGTGCGCAGCGTCTTGGCTGTGCGTGGCTCTCTGCACACAGGGGGCTGAGCGCAGCCTCTTGTCTGTGCTTGCACAACAACTGCTGTTGAGCGTGAAATCCTTGGCGACGGTGAAATGGATTGAGAAATGGATGGGATGAGAACACTTTTGAACAAACATACTTGTAATTAACCTAGAAAAATGAACAATTTCAGTTGGAAATGTTGGAAAGACGTTGATTTATGCTTTGGAACCCAACCTAGATTGTCTTAGAAGGAGAATGAGACAATCACTGAAACTTAAGCAATCACGCCAACCTTGTGTCATGATCCTTGCGACAAGGTGGTGATCGTCTTGCTCAAGCTACTCCTCAGCTTGCTTCTTCTCCCCAACTCCAATGCTCGTCAGCTGTAGGAGGGTCTGCAGAACTCTTCTCCTCCAAGCCCTAACCTGTTTTGATGAAAAAACCAGACAGCCTCAAATGACTCTTTGAAAGAGTGTTTATAGTTTTCCTCTCTTGGGCACATTTCTCGGGCTTCTTGGGTTTGTTGGGCTTTTAGGGCTGGCCCAAATAAGTGACTTTTAGTCTTTTTAGAAACTGGCCTTCATCTTGTAGATCTTGTTAGTCAGTCTTGCTTAATCAGGTGCCTTCTTTGTTGGATTTCATCTACATCTGTACTCATTTAAATGAAGGATAAGATCCAATCCACTTGATTCTCTGAATCAAGTGGGGTTAGTAAAAAACATGATTCGAATGGTAAATATGGAAATGATGCATGCAAATAATGATTTTATTAATGGCAATTACCTGATTAATTTATGACATAATTATGGCTATCAATAAACAAATGATGCAATTGATAAACTAGAAATATAAAATATTTTATTTTAGTGATATTATTCATGTAACAATATTTTTAATTTGTATTATTTAGAATGGTTTAAATGTCAAATTAGTTAGAACTAAATAATGGAAATGTAAATATATGCCCAAAAATATCCTTTTTATTCATAGATGTTTCTTATAATTTGTGGCTTTTAGGTATTTTTTGATTAACTAAACTCAAATGATCAAAATAAAAGTATTGATGTTATTTATAAAATTTATATTCCACCTTACTATGTTTCTTTTTTAAAACGGAAAGGGGTGACCACCTGAAAAACTCGGTCCACCTTACTATGTTAATATGACTTTTAAGAAACTTTACGGAAATTTTGGAAGTAAAAAACATTAAAACTGTAGAAAACAAGGAAATTTCTCACACCAAGTATGACGATGACATACAAGCCATATAAAGGCATATGAAGAGAGGAACGAGAGAGAGATAGATGGGCTTAACATAGGCCCAATAAGAGAGAGATAGGGATATAGATAATGAGAGTGAGAGAGGGATGAAGTAGGCCTACATGGCCTACATGGGTAGGCCCTTATTGGGCCTATATACTATACTCTAACACTCCCCCCCAAGCTGGAACATGGGCATCCATTTCCGGCTTGAAACATGGAAGGGAGAGCATGTAGAGGTGACGCCTCTGAAGATGGAAAAGACGCTGATGGAGGATGGAATGATATTCTCCCTATTTCACACGAGCTTGCAGGCAGAGATTCAATGATTTCGTCGACGGTGGGAGAGCCGGCTAGAGGGCCGCCAAGAGGGGCAGCTGGAGGGCCGCAGAGCGACTGGGGGCGGAGGAAGGAGGCTGAGGTGGCCGATGAGGGTGACCGAGGCGGCTGGAGATGGCCGAGGCGGTCCGAGACGGCCAAAGAGGGCTGGAGGCACTAGAGATGGCTGAGATGGTCGGGACGGCCGGAGGCTGTTGGAGGCAGCTGGAGTGGCCAAAGTGGATGGAGGCGGCCGGAGATGGCTGGAGGCAAGGTGGTCGGAGATGGCCGAGATGGTTGGAGACAGCCGTAGGCTGTCGGAGCAGTCGGAGTGGCCGGAGTGACTGGAGGCGGCTGGAGACGGCTGGAGGCTGCCAGAGCGGCCGTAGCGACCGAAGGCGGCCAGAGCGATCGGAGGCGGCAGAGACGACCTAGGTGGCCGGAGGCGAGGCGACCGAAGACGGCCGAGACTGTTGGAGATAGCCAGAGCGGCCGGAGGCAGCTTGAGATGCCCATATGAGGATGAGGCTTCCATGGGAGACCGAGGGAGGCCAAGGCCACCGACAAGGGTGGCTGACGAGGCCGGAGGCGGCCAAGGCAGGCTGAGGGTGGCCGAGATGGGTGGCCTAGGAGGCTGGAGGCGGCCGAGGCGGCTGAGACATTGAGCTTGTTGTTGAAGAGGATGACGGTCTGGAGTGCGGGCATGGATTAGGCAATTTCGACGGTGGGAGGACACTGACAAAGAGAGAACATCAGTGGAGAGAGGAGGCCAAGGGAGAGAGGGCGCGATGAAGAGAAAGTGCCAACAAAGAGACCGATAGACATAGAAAGAGGGAGGAACAAAGGTGAAACAGAGAAAAGGAGAATAAAAAAGGATGACACAGAGCAAGAGAGAGAGAGAGAGAGAGAGAAACAAAACGAAGATAGGGCACAGGAGATTGAGAAGAAGAGCAAAAGCAATATTGGGAAAGCAAAGGGGCCATAAAGAGATGAATCGAGGGAAAACAATCCAGAAAGTAATATTAGGAGAGAAAAGGTAACAGATTGGATTGAGATAGAGGACATGAGTGAGGGAGAGAGCAGAAGAGAGAAAGGCAAAGAAGATTTGAAACAGACATAGTGCAAAAGAGTGTCCCTGTGAGAGATAAGGGAATCGAGATTGAGAGAGAAGAGAAGAGAGCGTTATTGAGAGAACCTAGAAAGAGAGGGCGACAGAGCGCAACTGAAAAGAAGAAAAGCGAGAGAGCCATATCAAGATAGAGAAAGAGAGCCATATTAAGATAAAGACAGAGAGCCAGACCTAAATAGAATCGCATAGATCGACACAAAACGGGGAATAGCGAGATGCGGGGAAGAAGGTATTGATTCAATGACCGTGAGAGAAGGATTGAAGAAGAAAATGAGAACAGCGGAGATGCAGGGTGGAGAGATAGTGCAATAGAGAGAGAAGTCGACGGATGGATCGCCGCCTGGAGATGAAGGAATGGCAGCGCACGCAGGAGATCACGCGAGGAGCGCCCTAGCGAGGAGCACGGAGCGGATGAAAAACTGACGCACATGAGAAAGATGACAATGCTGAGAGGACGACGAAGCCAACGAAGGTCTCCCGATCGGAGAAGCAGCGGCCCAGGACGAGGGCCAAGTTGGCGGTGTGGAAGAGGAGGAGGAAGCACCAGCTGGCAAGCAGGCCGAGGACGGGGCCTTAAAGAGCAAAACACCAGACCCGACCGAATAGGGTGATGGTGAAGGGAGATGTCAAAGGATGGAGAGGCGGAAGCAGAACTCCCGAATGACACGGAGAAGGAGGGGAACGGCGAAGCACATGATCTAGTGGACACCCTAGAGGAAATGGAGGACCCTGGAAGAGCTGATGGGGGTGGCGGCGGCAGGAGTGGAGGCCCCAAATTCGCGGAGAGAAGGGGCTGACCCTGCAGCACCAAACCCTGGAGTCGAACTGGCAGATGACGATGAGGAGGCAATGAAGCAGCAGAAGCGTAAAAAATGAGAAAGCAGTGGAATCCCCAGCAGACAACATTGGTGCGTAAGAGCTTCCAAACGAGAGTTCAGAGAACGAAAACAGTGCGGACGACAAACTGAAAGAGAGCGGAGATGGCAAGGAAGGCTCGCCGGAGACGATGGAGGAGGATGGCGAGGAGAAGGATGACGAGAAGGCGGACGCCGAGGATGAAGAGAAGGGAGAAGGCAAACCCCGACGAGGAAGCTGACATCAAGAAGGAGAAGCCCGCCGGCGATGCGGAGGAGGAAGAACATTACCGACCATCAAGCTAACCTTTCCTGCAGAAAACGAACTGCCCGGTGTACATCCCCTCGGCGGCGATGAACAGCTCCTTCTGTTGCTTGTAGCAGAAGGGATGGCAGAAGGAGATGCAGGCGAGAGGGGCTCCGCGGCCGGGGTCGTGGATGATGACGATGATGACGCCCGTGAGATAGCCGTTGCGCTCGCCGAAATCGAGACTGCGAAATCGCGCAGGGCCTTTTCGGTGATGCGTGTGGGACTTGAAGACCGGTACCGCGCCCTTCCTCTGAGCTCGAATCATGCGACCCCTGTAGAATCATGATTCAGATCTCTGTAGACTTCAAATCTGCGAACAAGGCTGAAGGCTCATCCACGATGACTGACGGACTGAGGGGCGGGCCGGATCTTCTCACGGCCGGCCTTGAACAGGCAAGACATCTTAATTCGGGTAAGATAATTGTGTTGCAGGTACAATATCTCGATCTCTCCATCCATCAACTTAGCCACGAACTGCGCCGGCACAGCGCCAGAGAGAAGATTGTTGTTCAAGTACAGCCTTCGGACTGAGGAGAACAACGACGAAATCCCACCCCAGAGATGATTAAAGCTGACATCCACCACGGGAATCGTCACCTCCGCTGCCGGCCGCAGAGGTCCAGTGAACAAGTTCCGCTGAAGAAATAACCCGCGCATCTGGAAAGAGAAGACGCGCGGTGAAATGCCGCCGGAGAAGAGATCCAAGCTCAGATCCAAGAAATTCTGGCATTGATTTCGGTCGATCGATCAGCTGCGGCGATTTTGAGAGAGAGACAGGTGCTGGAGGGAATCCGGCATGCAGGAGATTCCACCAGAGAGATCGTTGTTGCTCAGATCAAACCTGACCAGGGAAGACGAGCAGAGACTTGGAGCAGAGCCGGAGAGGCGATTGTGGCACAAGCCGATGTTAGAGAGAGTTCGAATCAAGCCGAGGCCAGCCGGAATAGAACCAGATAGAAGATTAAAGTTGAGATCCAGAGTGCGAAGCTGACGAAGAGAGCCGATTTCGGAGGGGATGGTTGACGGATGTGTTCCTCCTCCATCCAAGGCAGCGCAAGGCGTAGCGCCACCAACTTCGGCAGGGCGCCGGAAGGAGCTTGAAGCAAAGGCAGGCGGCAGAGCATTGGGCGAAATATTGGTCGCAGAAGATCTGGCGGAAAGCACCCGACCATTGGCTGTGATGCTGACTCTGCCAGATGCACGTCGAAGCACGCTGGAGTCTTCCGGAAGTTGCGCCTTCAGCACATGACTCGGCAAGTGCCGCTGACTATCTCGAGTGGGCACCACGGGGCACGTCGAGAACCTCAAATCCACCAAGAAAGCACGATCTCGGCGGGTGACTCGGCAGAGTGACGGTTTCGTTTTTTTTAAGTTTATTTTGTGATTTTAGTCTTGAGTTAGGTACCGTTTTTTGGTGCTCTCGTGCCTATAAAAGGCTAGAGCTTTTAGAGTGTTTTGGTATCCATTTGGAGAGAGTTATAAGTGATTTCGTTTTTCTCTTCTTTCTCTTTCAAGTGCGATCCGAGAGAGTGTGTAGAGGTGTTCTTGGGTAACTCCTTGAGCATTCTCTCCACTGAGTGGGGGTGTTTATCCCAACAATGGTTCCGGAGAGGAAGTTACGGCTGATGGCGAGGATTTTGAGATTCATGAGACGGTTAAGGGTGGGCGGCTTCGGCTGCAGCGAGAGGAAGAAGACGATGGCGAGGGCGAGCGGTGGAGAAGTTGAAGAGAAGTTGGATGGCGCCATCGCCATTACCATGCGTAGACGTTGAACACCAGGTGGAGAAGTTAAAGAGGGGCGCCGTCGCCATGGCGGCGCCGTCCTCGAGCTCGATCCACCAGTGGAGATGCAGTCGGGGATGCCGTAGGCAGATGGCCGCGCATAGGAAAACGTGCATAGGAGGGCCGCTGGAGATGGCAGCACATAGTGAGAGAGATGCAGGGCGGCAGAGGGGAATCCTCCGCCGCCCTGGACGCCGATGCTGAAGATGCTCTAGGTCATCAACCTAGGCTCTGATACCATGAAGAAAACAAGGAAAATTCTCATACCAAGTATGACGATGACATACAACCCATAAAAAGGCACATGAAGAGACAAACGAGAGAGATATAGATGGGCTTAACATATGCCCAATAAGAGAGAGATAGGGATATAGATAATGAGAGTGAGAGAGGGATGAAACAGGCCTACATGGCCTACATGGGTAGGCCCTTATTGGGCCTATATACTATACTCTAACAAAAACTAAATAAAACTACCTTTGTGTGTGCTCCAATTGATCGGACCAAATTAACTGTGTCATTGACCAAGTCTGATGGGTCAGATCTACATCCCCCCTGGATTATGATCAATCCACCTAGTTGGCGACAAGATCAGCTGTAGCGCGCAAGCATTGGGATGTATTATATGGCCTTGATTTGGATGAAACGAAATTGATTCATATAAAAGGAAGACTATAAACATAATATTGAAGATAGTTACAAAACATATGATAAAATCATGTGTACTCAGATCAAATCAATGATTTCTCAGTTCACTCAGTAACCCATATTTATTAGTTCATGTGTCGTGTTTTTAAATGTATCCACCCAACTTTCAGTACATTGAATCAACTTCATCTTAGAGATGGTATTATTGAACTACTGTCCTCATTACCCTGTCCTGATCACATCAGGAATTTAGAGGAGGAAAGGGAGAAAGGAAAACATGGATAGGAACCTCGATAATTTTGGCCTGGGTAAATTTTATTCTACGCTTTCTCTAATTTATAGTGAGTGAGAATTTTTCATGAACACCCATAACTTCAACAATGTGTGTGACCCTCTTAGCCCATATATCAGTCTAATTAATTATCTATATCATCATATAAATAGATTAATGACTGATTGATTTGACTCATTCAATAAGTTGAATTTCCATCCAATGTGGTGTGAATGTACACATTCATCACTCGGAGAGATACAAGAGTGTATTAACTTACTCATAGGACCATTCGTTAACGGATCATCATGTAACATGAATCGTTGTCTGCTTGACTTTGTTAGGATGAAAAATATATAAAGTCAACTATAATACCTTACTGGGTTATATGAGTTAGTTTTGATACATTCAGACATTCCTAAAAAAGTCTTCTTCGATATTACACTATATATGCCAGAGACTTCATCGCATTTTCTTCCTTGAGATGTCTCCTCTATTTCGAAGGGTACATGATACTATCTTGAGAATTCTATTGTATGTGTGAACTGGTTGATGCCGCTAAACTAAGACTGTTTAGAAATCATTTACTACACACTATTAGGTCTCAATCAAAGTATAACCATCCATCCACGATATCTTTGGTGTCTTAGGCTGAAAGAAAACTCGATGTTTATGAAATTCACTGATATTTATTATAATACCAGAATCTGATTCATAGGGATCAACTTAGTACACTCAACTGACCAAAATGCATCCACTGTCTGTCTTTAGTCTCTATACATTTTTTGCTACAAGATAACCATTCTCATCATATGAGTGGTATAAAATACTATAGTTACATTTACATATGCTGATCTATAAATGCAACATTTTAAAATTTTAAGATAATCATATTTATATTTTATGCAAATTAAAATTATTATGTCTACTATAAACCTAAAATTACTATAATCATATCTATTTTTACAGTGATTTTTTCAATTTTATGAAATTTTAAGTATATTTTGGGATTTTTCATAATATTATATTCTGAACGAAATTATAATTGTAATCTACTATTTATTTCTCGTAGTATGGGACAGTAAATTTACAAAGGTATGGTTTTGCTGATTTCTAGAATTACGTAGTTTTCTTTGCTTTATATTTATATTTAGAAACAAATTTTAATGTTTAATCCATGACTCCACGACATTAGTTTTTTTGATCCATTTGTACCTAACGAGTTATAGTTTGCTGCAATGATTAGATAACAAAAAAGTAACAAAAAGTGATATTACAACATCATTAACTATGGTGCAATACTTGTTAATGAGTAGCTAGTGGTTTATTTTTACAATATATACATGAATATGCGGCCCACTACCAAAAACATCTGACTATATTTACAGCAAAGGGGTTGAGTGGACCAAGGAAGGTGATTTAGTAACTTTAAAATTGACTTATTTTAAAAACCTGACATATTAATAATGGCCTTGCCTATCCCAGTTAACACTAGACACAAGACGCCACATGTACATCATTCTTCTCCTTCACGCTCTTTATTTGTGCATCCCATCAATTCTATTCTAACCTATCATCATCAATCATCATCTTCCGTTCAATACCTCAATTGGATCACTTTCATTGGTCCATGGTCGATTAAAATCATTAACACTAAATCATTAATTACTCACCGTCACATTCATAATCTTCCCCTTACATCTTCATCTAGCTTATTTCCACAATTCCATTCTTCCCATTCATGTCAGCCTACCTATTGATGTTAAACATCGTCAAGGGCATCGTCCGACGGACAATTCACCAATAACTGTAACTACAGGATGACATGAATCCTAGGTGGTACAACGTGCAGACTCCTACTCGTGGGGAATTCACCAAGCTCTGAGATCCGAGTGGACAGTCGATGATGGTGACGGTAACCCTGTGACCCTCTTCACAGCGATGACGGTGACGACGGTGTCAAATGAAATAAATTCATTTGATTTCTCGCATGTAATAGACAGGCATGACCCGTACCAAAGAATTCACTCAATTCGTAGTTTGCTTGAAGTTACTCTCTCGCCTATCTCAAACGTGAGCACGGTGGAATGCAGCCGAACATATACTGAAGAAAGTAATGTAACTGATGAGCAAGGGAAACGGCATATCTCGTTGCTGATGGTGTTTGCTGCCATCGTCGTCTTTGTCAATGCGTAAGCCGGTATGAGAAGAGGCGGTGGAGGAGTTGTAGCAGGGACGCAACCAGCGTGCCTTGGCAGACAGTGGGGTCGCGACGCTGGAGCAGGTTACTGGAGTGCCCAAGGTTGAATAAGAGAGGCGAGCAGTAGGGATGGGTCTTTGATGGCACACGCCATCAAGGATCATCAACGATGTCGCCTGCGCCACCGCCGCCATCATCAATAGCCGGGTGATGATGCTCAAATATTGTATCTTAATTTCTTCATTTCTTTTGTCCTGTTTTGTGTTTTTCCTGTCTCATCATTCTGTTTTCGTCGCACAGCGACACGTCCCATCTATGTCGTGAGTTTTTGTCGACGTGTGGGAGGGGGCCCTTAGCAATTTGGAGTCCCCCTATCACATTCCCCCTTTGCCCTTTTCTTTTGTGTTTTTAATTCCCCGCTCAGTGTAATGGGGGCCCATTCTAGAAGAGCCCCTAATGGACCCTATTTCATTTTTTGTTGGCCCACTAAAGGGGGCCAATTGACCTCTTCCCCCTAAATAAGAGAAGAGGGGAGCACCCTAGCCCCCTTAGACCAGAAAGAAGAAAGAGAAAATCATTGTTGTTTTTTTCTGCTCTCTCCTTCCCAATGCATAAAGGAATATCAAGAAGAGAAGAGGGGAAGGGTGAGCGGAGGTAACTGAGCATCGTCTACAGACATAGGCTGATTCCATTCTTCCCCTTCCCATGCCGTGACTGCTCAGTCAAAGAATTTGACGTCTGTCCACAGCTTTCATTATTGACTACCGCCGTCATGCACGTAAACGCGGGGAGAAAGAACTCACATCGACACCTCTGTCACGGTAAACATGGTCCAACCCGGTCGGTGATTTTTCAATAGCGGCGCCGTAAAGGTGTGTCTTGGGTGTCTTTCGTGTTGACTGGTCTTGGGTGCGCCGTAAGCTCTAGACGACAGACTTTGCCCACCGACGTCTGTCCACAGTGTTCATTGTTGACTACCGCCGTCATGCACGTAAACGTGGGGAGAAAGAACTCACATCGACACCTCTGTCACCGTGAACATGGTCCAACCCGGTTGGTGAAATCGCAATCGCGGCACCGCGAAGGTGTGTCTTGGGTGTTTTCGTGTTGACTGGTCTTGGGTGCACCGTAAGCTCTAGACGACAGTCTTTGCCCACCGACGAAGCAACTCTTGGTGTGGGCACTATAATAGGCCCAATGTCGCTGTGTGCTTGAACCCACAAATTTGTTATTTGTATCTAGAAAACTGTTGTTCTTGTGAGGGGTATTGTTGTATAGGTTTCTAGGTCGATCCTCAGGGATTTCAGGGTGTGGTAATATCAACTAATGTGGGGAGATAGATGAATTAGACGAGAGAAGAGACAAAAAAGAGAGGAAGTGATGAATTGGACGAGGATAGGGATTGAGAGATAAGTTCACAAACGATGGGAGATGCACATTGTACTTCAATTACTCACTATCCTTTCAAAGTCAATCCTTCAACAAAAATACTCAATAGTCAAAAGAAAGAAGTTCCATGACATTACAGGTTCGATGAGCAACGGGAGTCCACAGTTGACCAGGAGGGAGGGCTTGTTCACCGACCTGTTGAGGACAAATAGCAGCCACTGGATTTTACAACCATAGGGAGGAGAAGATATTGGAATAGAGTAGATAAAAGAGATTTCAAAAGGAGCGGAGTAATAAGATTCAGAGCTATAAGGGAGAGAAGCAATACTACAGAAAATAAGAGTAATTAGAACAGGCGAGAAGAGAGGTTTCAGAGAAGAGACACAAGATTAAGAAAAATTATAATAATAATATTTCAGATGTAAAGTCCAGGAATAACAGAAGATCGATGGAGTAGAAAGAGCAGAAAGACAATAAGAGAGGAGATACAACCAGATCAGATATGAAAGCGCAGAGAAGAAAATGCAGGGGCGAGAGAGAAAAAAAACAGATTAAGAAGGAGGAGAAAAATAGATCGGGAGAGAATATGGAATGAGAGAACTGGAAGAGAAGGGTAAGAGCTGGATGACATTTGAGGAGGGAAAGAGAGGAAGAGAGAACTAGGTGTGACTGTAGAGAAAGAGATGAAAAGAGGAATGAAGAAAAGTTAGAAAACAAAGAGGGGAAAAAAGAGAACGGAAAAAGAGGAAGAAAAATGAAGCCAGGCGAGGAGGATGGTAAAGCCGAGAAAAGAAAAATCCAAGAAAGAGAGATTAGCGAAGAGAAAAGAAGAAGGCAGATTTGGAGAGAAAAAAAAAACAGAAGAGAAGAGGAGATCGAGAGCAAACAAGGAGATAGATCGGGAGAGAAAAACGCAGGAGAAAAAGAAGAGCGAGAGCAAGCAGGGACAAAGAACGGGAGAGAAAAATGCAGAAGAAAAAGAAGGGGTGAGAGCAGACAAGGAGAAGACAGATTTTATAGTTTTGGAGTATCTCTTCTCTTCCCTCCTTTTAGGGCTTTTCGTCTTCATCTCCAAGCACATTTACTTCATTCAACTGACGTCGTTTGGCTGCTTCTCTTCTGTACTCCCAAGAGGTCTTCCTTGTTGGTTTGTGGTTTTCTCTAAAACAAATAATTCAAGAATCATGTAGAGAAGTTCATCTTTTCATGGAAATATACCATAATAATACCAAAGTGCAAAAATGATGATCTTAGAGGAATATTTATGAGATTATTGTAACATATAATAGCATTTTTGATATACTTATAGATATTTATTATGCTATTATCACACTACATCCTGAGGTTATAGTGCTCTTGAGGAAACCATCAATGACCGGGATTCTCATCTGGGTGCCTGGTTGGTTGGTCCTCCAAAAGGCAGCTTGAATGCACTTACCCCTTCGGCACAACGCGCCTTGATGGGGCAGCATCCAGACGATGCCGGGACGGAACGAGTCCAACCACACCGGGCTGCTCGCGCCGACGCTCGCCAACCGGGGTTCAAATACCACGTGTAAGTATCATTTTATTTCGCTCTTTATTTTGCTTGATTGTATTTTCGTTTATGGACCTTACGGACTGGGCCGGTGTTTGGGCCTCGTCAATGTTGTTTTCATTTCCTTTGTAACCGTCAAATAGAGGATGAACAACGTCTTGCGACAGTTCCTCCTCTAAATGACTTCACTTGGGACCTATCCTCACTATATAAGGGGATACCATGCCCAAGTGAAAAAAAGAGACTTTTGATGAATTGAAAATTCGTGTTTCCTTTCGATCATAGTGTCTAGAGAGATTTAGGTAGGAGTTAGAGAGAGTAGTGGGATCGTGGTTGCTCCCCTCCTCACGTCGAGACCACTCCTTGAGTCACCGCCACACGACGTCGTCGAGATCACTCCGAAGCCGAATCTTAAAGATTAAAGTTTTGCAACTCCTGGAAATCGTCACTGCTCCTCGTCGAGATCACTCCGAGGACGTCTTCCCAAGATCCGAGAATTGCAGCTCTTGGGTGTTGTTGCCGTCAGTGCTTCCTCATCGAGATCACTCCGAGGATGTGTCGTCGTCATCACTCGCTTGGACCCTTCGTCCGTGCCACAAGAATCTCCAAGATTCAAGAATCTGCTCTCCCTTGCTCGGGTTCTTCATCGGTTAGAATCCAGGAATCCAGGTTTCTTGTCACCACCAATGCCGACAACACCACTGCTCCGCCTTCGTCAACGCCGATGCTCCGCGCCCCTGCGCCCGCGCCATCAAGTGCCCCACGCCCGCACCTGCGCGCCCCTCGCTCCCGCTCTGCGCACACTTTGCATGTCAGCGCCCCGCGTACTGCGCGACGGTGCGCTCAGGTCCGCACCCACGCGCCCAAACGACCGAGCACTGCGGCCCCGCAAGCTCCTGAGTTGCGTGTATCCGCACTCTCCCCCGCCGCATGTGCCCGCGTGCTCCCATGTTGCACGCACCCGCGTGCTCCATGCCGCGCGCCCGAGCGCCCGCGCGCCCATGTGTGGGCTATTGCTGCAGGTGCATGTCCACCATGCTCGCACCCATCCTCTGATTTCGCGAGGGAGCCCTCTGCCGTTCTCGTGCCCTGTCCTCCACTCCGCACTCTGGCTTCCCCTCCGTAGGTATCTCGCCGCCTTCGGTGCCCGTCATCGCCTTTGATTTCACCTTACTGAGGTATCTTGCCGTGCACTCTGTCAAACAGGTATCTTCTCGTCTTCCCCATTACATTTTAGTATTCTTACTTGTTGCAGTGCCGTCTTCCCCTATCAATTCCTCTGCCTAGGACAACGACGAACATTGCTATAGGATAACCACTTGTCGAGCGATAGGATTTCTTTGGGTTAAGATGATTACTCGCTAATGATGGGGGACCATCAAGCCTTAAGGAAATATCTTCCTAGTTTTTTTATGTTTATTTGTTTCCTATTTTGTGCTGTTGCCTTTTCACCTTCTATAACTGTTATGGCCCTCCTCCCTATAAAGGGAAGGGTGCCCCTTGTATGAAACCAACCGAAGAAGAATAAAAAAATCGAGTTTCAAAGTTTTCCACAATGTAGTCCTTAATTGTTTTTGAGTTTTAGGCATTTTAAGAGTAATTTTGAGAGTTTTAGTCTATTTTCGGAAGTTGGGCAAAATTACGATTTTGCCATTAGGGCTTCGTTCTGTTCCCATCGTCGGAGCTCCGCCGCCGACTTCGCCGGCGCCGCCAGCTCCGCCGCCTTGGTGGATACCGAGCTTCCTCGCCCGCCATTGTGGCGCGCCTCCATGCGCCCTGACCAGCCTTCGTGGCTTCTGGCCTCTCCGACTGCCCTCCAGCCTCCACGGGCCGCCGCGACCGCTTCAGGTCCCCGCGGACACCTCCGGCCGCCCAGCCACCGTGGTGGCTTCCGATCATCTGTGGCTGCGACTCTCTGGTCGGCCACGACCTTTCCCGGCCGCTCATCGGTCGATCCCGGCTCCCGTCCACCTCCACGCCCGCAGCAAGCGCCGCGACCGGCGTGGCTTCTGCGTCCGCCGCGGCTCCCCTCTGCGGCACTCCGCCGCCCAGCCGCCTACTCGACGCTGCCTCACGGCCGCCGTGCCGCCCGCCTGTCCTCCGGTGTCCGGCCGCCGTCGGTCGCCCTTGGTTGCCCGACCTCCGCCGGCTTCCTTCGACGCGGGGCGTCTCTCGGCGATTCCGTGCCACGGCTGTCTGCCCGCCCTCGGCCCTGTACGCAGACTCCCTCTCGGCCACCCGGCCATCCGGCCACCCAACCATCCATGGCCGTCCGTCGGCCGCCAAGGCTGTCGTCATCCCTGCCATCTCCGGCCTCTCCGGCTGCTTCGGTCGTCCAACGGCCGCCAGCTTCGTCGATGGTCAACGGCCCCTCTGGCCTCCTCCGACGGTCTCCGACGATCTCCGGCCGGTCTCGGCCTGTTCTGGTCCCTGACCTCCGACCGCCTCTTGAGCGACACCTCCCCGCTGCCACTACCACCTCTGTCCGCGTCAGCCTCCACCGACCATCTAAGGGCGCTCCAGCCTCCTCCGGCCTCGGGCCGCCTCCGCCCACCCTCAGCCGCCTAAATGGCCGTTGATCGCCACCACCACCTTCGCCCACCCTCCGCATCCTTAGTTGCCATAGTCCCCTCCACTATCCACCCTCCCTCGTCTGCCCTTAGCCCTGACCTCCATCGCCTTAGATCGTCGTGCGTCGCCTCCGCCATCCTAGGTCATCGTGCATCGCCTTCCCATCCATACCGTGCACGTTTTAGATTTCCTTACCCGCGCCTCCCTGCGCCACCTTAGCTACCAATACCCTACGCGCCTTAGAGTCCCCTAGAGTACTTTCGAGACTAGTAGTCACAGGACGTCTCGTCGCCGTCGATGCTCGTGACCGTCCGCTCGTAGCTAGTGAGCACCTGTCTTAGTGACAGCTTTCCTAGGTAAGCCATCCTAGATTACTGATAGATCGTAGAGGCAGCCGCCTTACGCAGCTGCGCCGTCCGTAGCTACTTCCCGTCACTCCGGTCTCCTAGAGAAGCCTCAGAGGAGACGGACGTTGGATGACACGCCGCCGCATGTTTACCGCTGCAAGTAGATGATCGCAGTAGGATATACAGCCGCCGCTCCGCACCGACGACGCCTTGCTTTGCCACTCGAAAGTAGAACGAAGCCGGGCCCACTCCGCAACCACCGTCGAAGCGTCCGCCCACACTGTCGCTCCGTCGCACTGCCCTCCACTCCTTGTGATGTCTACGCGCGCCGCTCGATCCCGGCAGGCGTGTTACATCAGCTAATCCTTAGACTTGGAACAATTCAGGGTCGTCACACGCCCCTTACACCGTAGTCGTCTTCAGTGGTCTTAAGGGTCATTGGGAGTCTAAGATTGATCAATATCTTCATCACTGACATTCATTGGCCATTCACCCTATTCATATCCATCCTATATTGCTCATCTGGATTTTCTACCGACATCCATTTCATCTAAACAGACTTATCGAACTCAATTCATCATCTTTATTGTGACGTAATACGAACCGTCGATCCCGGTGGAATAGTATTACATCACGCCCCCTGGCACGGGAGTTGCACCATGCAGTTATAGTACCTCAACGCGAGAGGCCATGACCAGGATTCCTCTCCAATTGTCCGTCTCTTCCTCTGCATCCCAGATCCGTCATTTGATGACACGCTTGGGCATGCCCTGTCTCTAAACTCGGCCTGCCAAAGCAGCCTGTGCAATCAATACCTAGTTGATGAAAACTCCAACCCCTTTCTAGCCCCTTGCCAGTCATCTGGGCGCCCGGCCTCAACGCAAGGCATACCCTCCAAGCTTGGTTAGTTCTTTGAGCTCATGGCCATCACTCACCCTCGCTCTCTTCTCTTCCAATTGCTCCAGCATCCCAATGCTTGTCCAGTCGTTGTTAGCTCTTGGGCGCCTCTCCACCACACGCACTCTATCCGTCGGTGACTGTCAACGAACTGTGCACCACAAGCCACATGCCGACGAGATACGCTGTCCTCTCCCATCGCTCATTTAATTTTCTCTTGTAGTAGGTTTTCGTCTTTACTCCACTGCACTCAGGCTAGATAAGAGAGCGAGGAATATTTGAGAGAAATACGACAATTGGAGTGTCTTACCGATACGGCCGAGGCCATTAGTTATGTGCGAGCCCTACGGATTGGTTGCATTCAGCTGCAAATGCCTTCGTTGCTCAGACAAGGATGACGCGGCCACCATCGGGGTCCCCGGCAATCCCTTCCAAACCTGGAGCACGACGCCACCATTGAGTCATAGCCTGCATGTATGACATCTAGGACACTCATTTTCTCATCGTAGTTACATTGGCCCATTCGATACTATCATCTATTATTGGACGACGACACAACCAATGTTCGAGACCACCATTTATTATTGGTAGAGAGCCATCATACTCAGTGCTAACTGGAGGACATACTTAATGACGTCTGACATCAGTTTATATGAGCACACATCCAAACTGGTAGCGTGTAGTGCTTGGTGGTTTTGTCGCATCGCGGGCGCGATCGTATGAGTTGGAGCAACGAGTTTCAAGGTGTGCACACGGTATTGCAGGTTGCGCGTAATGAGACGGTTGACCTGTGATATTTCAGGGACACGCGTGTGGGCGCCAGAAGCCTACTCAATGCCCGATCGATTTGGACAACTAGTGTCATTCACGTCCGACCGACCGTCATAGGTCCAAGTATCTGATTTGTGGTGGTTTCGAGACACCAGTGCGAGCGCTGGAGGAGGGCTTGGCGATTGGACGAGCAGGAGCGCCAATCACAATCATGACCATCTTGGTTAGTCATTGATCCAGCGTCCACCCTACATCAGTTCAAATGTACCATTCGGCGTGGAAACAGAGCCGACAACTGATCAAAATGGAACCGGAGGAGCAAACACGCGTGACATGGATAGTTGCTGGTCTGATGTTTTTCTTGTAGAGGTCCGGTTACACAGATGCATGCGCTGGAAGGCAGACCCAATGACTGATCGAGCAGGGGGCCCAAGGGTGAACTCGTTGACGTGGAGGAATTGTCAGACCAACATCCGCCCTTCGGAGGTCCGGTTGCACCAGTGCGATCGCGCATGACCAATTCAGCGGTATTTCATGCCAGAACACCAGGGACAACTTGGTCGATGTGGACAATCAAGGATCCAATGTTTTTCAAAGGACGTTAATCGAGAATATCGTGACCAAAGTAGAGGTTTGGCCGTGGAGGTGCACCGGCGACGATCCCAATCCATAGTTCAACACACGGGAGGCATTTCGTTAGGCGATCGGTGAAGATACGGGAAAGTTGAAAGTTGACCAGGTTGGGGGCTAACAGAGGGTGTCACTGTTGCAAGAGGCACTGCTAGGCAGAATTCCTGATGTCGTCAATGACTCAGGTGTGGTTGCCTTCTCCTACTACTTTTCTTCTTTCCTCTACTCTCCTTCCTCCCTCCTCCTTTTCTTCTTCCTGGTGACATCTGGAAACCATGTAACTTCCAGAATAGAGAAGTAGATCTCAAAAAAAAATGTGGTGCATCATGGCCTTGTATAGGGCCATGATGGGTCCCTTACAAGGAGTCCATTAGAGAGGCCCATTAGATGATCCCCATTTTACAACATAGATAAAACTGAAGAAATTAAAACGATGTGACGATAAATGATACAGACGGATATGGTCAAGGAAAACATAGCAGTACGGATGCATCACGACGAGTACGATGTACTCGCCATGACAAACACAAAACATGAAATCACACGAGCGAAAAGCAGATAATTAAAACACAAGCATGAGTGTGAACGTGTATTACCTAGGGTATTTAAACCTGGGTGTCTTTACGGATGAGTTGGCGTGCCGGTCGGATACGGACCGGCAGTGATGTGGTTGATGCCGAGGATGGGTATGATGACGTTGTGTGGATGTCATTCGGGCATGCTCCATCACCTATTTTGCTTATTAACTATTACATCCTTGTAAAAAATTAATATTTCCCCTCTCATCTCACCATCTTCACCACATCACTACCGCATTCCATATATGTACTCATTGTCATCGTACCCACATCACTATTGAGATATAGCTAAATCCCTAAGATCTACTCTTTATGCACAGAGCTGTAGTCATCCACTATCAAGAATTATGGATTGTCTAATTTGCAATTTTGTTGATCAATCGCCTAATTTTGATTTTTTCCAAAATCATTCTTATGTGCCATTTGCTTGTGTAAAAGTTGTTTTACTGCTGAGTTTCTCCTTGAGATAGTATTTCAGAGCTGTTAATGTAGAACATACCCTTGAAATCAAGAGGCTATCACATCTGTTCTTCTTCTTCCCCTAATATTCTAAAAATCTTATATCTCACAGTCAGTACTTTTAAATATAATGGTTAGAAAATGAGAAAGTGGGTGACTGCTTATTTATAATTCATTAGAACGTCCTTTAATATTACCCTTGTGACCCTCTACGCCCATGTATTAATCAATAAAATAACACCAAAGGTCCAGTAAATTTTATTAACAAACCTTGATAATTAACCAAATTACTATGATGATTAATTAATAGAGGATTTATCAAAAAGTTGCATGCTACACATTGTGCTCCAACAGATGTAGACTCCTGTTAAAAATCTAACATGGATCATGTACCATTTGATGGTACGACACCGTCCGACACTGCAGGACCAGCGCTCAAGGAGTCGGCATCATCATCGAGCCTGCCCCTGACGCGCGTCCAGCCTGCACAACAAGCCAAAGCGACGACGCGCACACCTGGGTTCAAATATTCCAGGTGACAGCGCGCCATCTTCGACCCCGTGACCGCTTTCATTTCCCGCTTTTATTTCCCGCTTTCATAGCTTTCTGTTCTTCGTACCTGCGTTGTAGCGAGGGGAAGTTCCCGCATGAGGATATCTTCCCTCCCGCTAATGGGCCCTAGCCCTTAGTCATTTCCCTTTATTTTATTTTCTTTCAAGGGGCCCATCCACCTATTTCCCTTTAAAAGGAAGGGGTGGGCGCCCTCCTTACACACTCTTGAATTTCTAATGAAAGATATAACGTTTGGAAGTCAAAGAGTCACCTCGTTGAGGAAGGAGGAAGAAGAAGGAGGAAGGAGGAAGAAGAAAGAAGAAGAGTGATAAGCCAAAAATAGGGGTGAAAATTACGCAAAATTTTTAGCCCTTGTCGTTGTGAATTTTTGGCTTATGCAATAAAATTTATAAAACTCTACTTAATATGTATAGTGATAAGTATGAGTGTCTTCCAAGGGAGGCAAGTAGGAATTTCAATTTGATTTTATTTTTGGTGTTTTAGATCCTAATTAGAGTGAATTTGATCTTCAATGAGGATCAAGTCACCCTAATTAGGTGAGAATTTAGAGAGGGGGGTAGAAGAGATGAGATGAAAAGAAGAAATGTGGGCTCTAGATTGAATTAATTGATCCAATTGGATGGATCAAAGAATTCAATTAGAGAGGTTGGAAGAAATTTTTGATTTAAGTTTTGGTTGGTTTTGAGAATTTTCTAAATCAGAAATAAAAAGGGAAATCTTAATCTCCTAAGAATTAAAACTAAATTTTTTAGAGTTTTCTTTTGGAATGCAATTGAATGCCAAGGTAAATCCCTCAATTTCTCCTCTCAATCCTAATCAGGGCTTGTACATGCCGCTCAAGCCAAGCGATTTAGAAGTTCAGATCAGAATAGAGATGAAGAAACAAACAACTTAACCTAATTCATTCAAAATGCATAAAAGTTCAAATACAATCAAGCACAAAAGTACCAGATAACTTGATCCAAGCTAGAGCTCCTCCCTGTCTTGCAGCTGTGATAGAGCACCATCCAGAATGAGCTCCCCCACTCAAAATTTAGCTTTTATACTTAGGTTATAGGGTAAAAATCACCATTTTACCCCCGTTTAGTACTTAATATTTATCTATCAATGTAGGCTAGATCTGAATGATCTAACCCTACAAATAGAAAGAGGGGATCAAGACGAACAAATCCATAAAAAAATCATCTCAATCGGACTTCAGGATCAAAAGTTATTAATAAATCAATTTTAAACCAATTTAATCCATTGGATTTAAAATTGATTTATTTATTAGTTTCGTTTTAAACACGCAATGACGTGTCGCTCTCATTGGCTGGCGCATTTTGAATCCTCGCTTTTGCAGAAAAGTCCTTAAAAGCCTGGAATTGCTTTTGGACGCCCTTAAAAGTAATTGCGTATATGCCCCTGGCGCACTCTCTCTCCTCCGATTTCTCCTAAAACATTAAAAATATATATTAAAAATTGCAATAAAACCCTGAATGATTTTAAATAGGATCTTTACGCCTGCCGTGGCGACCGAGAGCTGTTTTCAGGGTCTTTTTGCAACGAAACATTTCAAAAAGGCCGAGGGAAGTCTAGAAAGTGCATAAATACATTTTTTTCTCTTATAAATATGCCCTTTTTTCATAGAATAAATGCATTTCTTCTTGAAATAAATCCCAGAAAATTCCTAAAAATTCGTAAAAAATTCTAGAAAATTCTATAAAATTCCTTGATTAATTCCCATGTTGATAAATGTCGAAATAAACTTTTTAATGTGCCATTTTCATCCAAAAATAATTATTTCGAGCTTCAATAAATCCTTAAAAATTCATATAATTAACAGAAAATTAGGGAAACATCAGAAATTACTTGGAAGCATTATTTTTGTGTAAATATATGATAACAACCCAAATTTAAGCCTTTTAAATGCATAAATCATGCTAATAACATGAAATAAAGACCGAAATTAGGGTGTTATCAAAGAGGAAGGAGGTCGAAGGAAGGTCCTACCACCACCGTCGCTCTTTGTCATGAGCGCCGCGGCCGCCGCTATTCCCGGTCGAGGGTCTGCCGCCATTGCGAATCCCGCCCCTCGCCACCAACCGACACCTCCGCCTTCCCGTTGCCACCGCCGCCAATCCACCACCGCCCACTACCACCACACGCTGCTGCCGACTCCTCAGCCACCGCTCACCACCACCCGCCGACGCCCGCGACTTCTACAAGCGAGCCACCCGTGCGCCCGCCAGCACGTCCCCGCTCAGCAAGCACATACGTCGCCGGGGTTCGCGCCTGCGAGCGCCGCCACACGCGCCAGCCCGTGGCTGCCGCGAGCGAGCCACCCGCTCGCCCACCAGCACATCCCCGCTCTGCGAGTACGCCCGCCGTCGCGGTTCGCGCCTGCGCGCCACCGCTGCCCGCGCCCGCCCGCGGCTGACGCAAGCGAGCCGCTTGTGCGCCCGCTAGTGCGTCACCGCTGCACGAGCCGCACGCCGCCGCGGCTCGCGCCTAGCACGCCCCTCCCACCCCCGCCCGCTCGCGTTGCCACTGCGCCCGCGTCCACCGCCGCACCCGGTCCGCGTGTGCCGCCGCCCGCGCGCCTGCACGCCTCACCGCCCTCCAGCCAACGCACGTCTTTGCCCGCGACCATGCGCACCGCCGTCCGTGCCCCGCGCGCTTCTGATTCCACACCTCGGCGACCATCGTCGATCGTGCTTGCCTCTCCTTCGTCGGTCCTGCCAAGCCGTCGAACCAACACGTCCCTCCACTACAACCCTTAGTAGGCTACCGAGATAGCTGTCGCCGGACGCGACAAAGGTAATCCTCCTCACTGCTCTCTCGTCTCTTACCTTTTCCAGTATACTTTCGTATTGCCTCCACCGCGCTCGGGTTAGACGTAGGTGAGAGAGACAGATTGAGAAAACAATGACAAACTGTTCGAGAGTCTTACCTATCCGGTACGAGTTGGATCCGCCCGACGCGTGTGAGCATATTAGCGGGATATTCCCGTGCGGCGACATTTTTGTCCTCGACCCTCTTGGATGAGATTCGGGTGGTCTGGTTGTCCCTACGCTAGGCGACCCCATCGAATCTCTAGAACAGCATAACCGCAATTCGGCACTTGCATGTACTATAGTGAGGACTTTCGCATTCCCATCATTTATCATATCCGTTCTTCATCATTATCGAAGGAGACTTCCCATCGTTGTCCGATAGAGAACCTTATTCGATACCGAGCCACTACCCTCGGTGACGACCGGACGACGTCTTGACGACGTCCGGCATCACCGTTGTTTGTTACTGCAGACAAATTATCCTTTATCTATGCAAGAGTCTCAAATTTATTAGAGTATGATTAGTCAACAGGACCTAATTTTTTGTTTAGTTAGTACAGATTGTAATGAAGATCCTTGGAGATTTTATTCTCCACTATTGCTTCTATCCTGTCCATGGCTTTGATACATCTTCTTTTCTGAATTAATCTCTTATTGTAATGAAGGTGGATAATCTCCTTTGCAATTCAATCATCCTTGTAGATTTCTTTCTATTTCCTATCTAAGACATCCTTGAGTCGTATTGTTAGGGACTTGTACTTCTTTGTCATAACAAACATTTCCATGCACAGGATGTCATTGGTGTCTCAGGTCAATGCACCTCTTCGGTAACTATGAAAGACATCAACCACATGAAAACTTAGGTATCATGCCATTAACTGTTTCATACATATCACTTGAGTGAACTCTTTCTTTGGTTTACACACACTGCCGTTCTTAGTGTCTCCACAGTAATGTCTACACAACCGGTCCAACTTATCATTTAAATAGAATCAAATAATGCTATTGTATTTGGTTAATGTGATGTCTTTTTTTAGTATCCATCTAATCTGAATTATAGGAATATATGATAAAAGATTAATGATTGGTGTGTTATGATATTATTATAGTTCACTAAGTCATTGTGAGTGTATTTCCAATATGTTCTGGGTTGTCAGAGTAGCAGCAAGCTATGCTAGAGACGGTGAGCAAGAGGGATGTGAGGTGCCTTTGAATGATGTTAACTAGGCTACATGCTAAGTTTTCTCACATTGTTTGTTGCATTGGAGAACATTATATATATCATATCATTTGAAAATGAGTATAAAATTTCTTTTTAAAAAGCTTTTTAGTTAATTCATTGTGTTTTGAAGAGTAGCAATACTTTATTTATAGTATATATTGTGGTCCTTTACATATAAAATATTTACTTTTTTATAACTATAAGACTGATATTTACTTTACTTAAAGCATATGTTTTATGCCACTAATCTTATAATCCTGATGTATGTTATGCTTATTAAGAACTACAAACTCCATTTTCTAGAATCAAAAGGTAATGGTATTCTATTTTTAGTTATCCACAGGAACAATATCTATAGGTGGAAAAGACGATTACTTCTTGGTCAGGTAATCATGGACCAATGCCTGGTCATGCATATCATACTCAAATATACCAAGATGCTTCCACATTTAAATTTGATTTCCAATTCTAGAAATAATTGATCAGTTTCACTCCTTTCCAATGGCAAGAAATTCGTCTACATAATATTGAAGTATTTATACTTATGTTTTGGTTCCCTTTCTTCCATCTACTCAAGCCATGTACCCAAATTAAAGAGCTATCATACACCCCACGATGATGTTATTCACTAATTATCCTGCACTATATATGAAATAATTAAAAATCTGGATAACACAATAAATATATTGATTAGTACATATGTTTTATAGTACTTAAATCATCAAAAAATATGTTTCTATCACGTAATTATCATTATTTCAAAAGCTTTTGTAAATTTCCTACTAATATCATAATATGTGCATTATAAAAAGTTGTTATAACTCTACTTCCCTATTATATAAATGTTATATTGTTCTTTCTCTCTCTCTTCATTCTGGATGCAATATAACTGAGGTTGGCAACCCAGAAAAGGCGTTCTCAAGGTTATAGGTTAATAAACATGGTCGTAACTGTTTTGATGAGGTTACTCTAGTTTATCATATTTTCCCAATTCTGACTTTGCGGGGGTATAGGGAATTTGATGGACTACCATCTTCAAGCCTAAGTCCAAGTTTAGGAGCAGCCACACAGTGGAGTATGAGCTGGCGCGAAGAACCCTGACATAAAGTATAAGGCTTAACAATGTCACATCAGGGTTGTGTTTCTTTTAGTGAGTTTTTTTATGGATTTTAGAGAGGGCGTCGTATTTTGGGTTTATTGTATTTTTTCAGGATTATAGGTTGGATTTGAGCTAGTAGGGGATGTCATTGTCACTTCAGGTATTTCCTCCTAATTAGTTCCATTAGGAAAACCTTCCCTATCATATACAAGGGAAGTCATGCCCCATATGAGTTTTGGAATTCCATTTGAGAAATTTGAGTCTTGAGATTTGTCTCTTCTCCTTTGGGGTTCCCACCCTTCTCCATTACCCTAGGACATACCTTCTTGCTTTCTATAGTCTCCCGAGGAAGACGATCACCTGACGCCCCCTACAGCCAAGTACACCGCCGACGTGTCCATTGTCTTCGCTAGAAGGATAGCCGACTTTTGTAGGACACCCCTTGTGCACATCGCATCTCCCTCCCCCCCCCCTCTATTCGACCACGTACTTTGGCACTGTTGCTCTGCTGCCCAACCAGGGCAATTGACACGAAACTGCCTCCTAAGTTTGTGTGCTGGTGAGTGCACCCGCTCATCTGTGAGGCCCATTTGGCACAACCCGCGGCTGGTCTAGCGGTGAGCCACCAAGGTCACGCCAACAACGCCTACTCAGGGGTCCGTTCTTGCATGTTGTCCGCAGGCCTCCAGATGTGAGTATGTGTGGGCTTAACTGTCGCTCTCATGCGGTGTTGCCCCATGACCGTTCAGCTACCGCTTGATCTGCATGTGCTACGCACACTCCATGCACATGACCCAGATGGTGTGCCTCACACACCCTCTTGTTGCTGCCTACAACTAATCCCTCCACAGACAAGGACCTTGTCACACGGTGATCTCCCAGGTGCAGGCTTGCAGGTCTTAACCTTGTTCCCTTCCCAAATATTATTATTTCCTGCTCCCCCAAAGGAGATTGAGAGTCCCGTGTTACATGACCAAAACAAGAGGTAAGAATTTCATTTCAAGTGCCAGATTTAACTCTTTTTCCTGAAGGTTGTGGATGCCCATGGACAGTGAATATCCCTTGCTTTTTTTGCCTTTTAGCTGATCTATCATGTCATTTGGAGCCTGTTCTTTACCCTAGACTCTTCGTATCATCTACGCGATCCCTCACTAGGCCATCAGTTCTCTAGCCTACATTTTCTTTGATTTTACTATGCATGCATCATCCATTACTGATTCATCAGTCTTTCCTTCCCATCCATATGCTGTAACAGGAGTTTTTCAGTTGCAGCACCCTTCGTGTTACATCAGAATTGAGATGTGGGTGGGACATTGCGAGCTCAAGATCTGGTTGTCAACAAATTTGAAATTTAGATTGACTCGATATCCATCATCGACACATATTTAATCCATTTTACATTCATTTCATCTCTAAATTCATCTAGTTTGATGTCTCTCACCTTGGTCCCTTTTGTCTCTTTAGAACCAAAACTTGATATCAACACTCTCGCACAAAATCAAAATTCAATCAAATCACAATTTTTTGGTTGCTTGCCATTGGCTGTGCACACATGATGCATGCAGCAAAAGGCATGCCAATCTTGTGATATATGTCTTTTCATACCTTATGGTGGAGTGAACTAGATATTTCAAATAGTTACTTTTGTTTTACAATTTGATCCCTAAATGACCGATCTCCTATCTTGTGTAACGAAGATGAAATTTTGACAGAAGAATTTATATCTTGGTCAAGGTAAGTCCCTTACTCCTGTTCTTGGGATGTGTGTCTCCCCCACTAGGAAATGCTCAGAAATAGGGTTGTAAAAGTAAATCAAATAAAATGCAATCCGGCGAAGAACTTGTGACTGTGTGCCTCCTTAGTTTTGCTGGATGTGCGTCTCCTCCACATTGTTTGACCCAAAAAATCAGCCTCACTAGGAAACCTTATATCATGTGAATGAGATTTCCACAAGCTTGGTGTTTGACCTCACAATTCATAGGACAGCCTAGTCAAGGAAATTCGTTAGCTTTCTTTAACTACTTCAGATAAGTCAATCAAATAAATTTGGTTGGATCTTATAAATCCCTCATATCAAGCTTCCACCTTCCTCACTTTCTCGGCTTCAATTCCCATTTCTTACTGATCACTAGTAAATAAAAATAAAAGGGTAACAATTGAGATAGGAAATAAGATAAAATTATTCTGCTTTAGAATTTGAAATTTATTTTGCCAATTAGCATACTCCTCCATTTTGGTGAACTTTGCCTCACCAAGTTTGATTCACATTAATGCACTCGAAAAGGACTTATAATTATATAAGAGTATTGCACAGAAGTTTCTGAAAAAGAGTCACCTTCCCTTTCCTTGGTCTCAAAATTATTTCAGAAGTTCATATGATTAATTTTCTTAGAATTCTCAAATAGAACTTTTGACCAATCTAATAAAATACTATTTAAATTAAGCCCAATAAGCATCTAAACACTATCTTACATTTAGCAAAATATAATTATAAACATTTTTCTCATTCTCCAATGCATTAGCTCTATTTATTTACTAATTTGAAATGTTTTCAATCAGAATTATTTTTAGTCCCCTTACATCTTCCTACAAATCCATGTGTTATTTCTCTTTTTTCCCAATTAGATTTTTTCCCCTCTCTCTTTTCTTTATTTCTCTCCTCAAGTTTGAGCAAAGAGTTCCTTCTACAAGAAATTTTCAATCCACGGACTCAATACTTATTCAACTCAAGTCTAATTCGCGAGATTTGTGTCTCCAACTTAGATTCAATATAACCTCAATTTAGCTCCAAATGATATATTTACAAGGTTACAGTATTTTCTTATTTTAACTCCAACTTAGACTCAATGCCCAGAGTTAAGTATACACTTTATTACTATTAAATCAACCTACTAAATTCCATCATTCCAAGTGCATTTTAAAGTTGTCTATTCAGTTATAAGGGAAAGGGAATTGTGTACCTTCTGATTGTGTTAGATAGTTAATTTATGTTTTCGCCCTTCCTCTTTGGTGATACACCTCTTCTAATTTTCTCCCTTCCTTCACCATCCAGTTCCAGAATAACCTGCAATGATGAAAGAAAAACACAAAATCAAGGGGAATGCACCAGGGAGGGGTAAATCTTGAAATGGGATAGTTGATACTGTTTATGTTGAGTTGTTGAGAATGAAAGTGCAATGAAGTAGAGGGCTTTTTTCTTATCTTTTCATATTGCACTGCTTGAAGCTTGAAGATTCCTGAATAAAACTAACCCAATCTCTTTCAATGGCAGAGCATTTATGGAAAAGGGGATTCATACCTTTTTGAAAATGTGGGTGGCGACTTACAAAGCATCAACTTCGAGATTCTTATCCCTCTACTTTTCTTACGAGCCAAAAATTGCATGAAAGTATTCATGGAAAATTCTGGGGAACCCATGAATATCCGCGTGATGGTGCCACATATCTAGGTTAGCAGGAAATATATTGCAAACAATAAATCATTAAAATAAATAACTAACTTTGTCGTATACCTCTGTATTATATGCTAGAGCTACCTGTTTGAGTGTACATCAGGATAAATATGAAACGTATATACTTTATTTTTAATATGAAAACAATTATTTATATTCGAAGCAGTAGTTTTATAATTAGTTCCTATGATAGCAGTCGATTTAAATAGTGCATGGTTCGTCCGAAACATGTGTACAAGCTCACCTAAAAGTTTGACCATATTAATCAATCAATATATTGGTGTTATGATTATGATATATATATATATATCCTGCTTACGTAGCGGTGTCGCCAGGAAGTGAGTCCTGGAGTCAGTGCACGCCAAAAAGAGGTGGGGGAAATCCCTGTTGTGGTTGCACATTCCTGCGACCTTGGAAGACAGCAGAATATGACCATGAAAGTCAAATACTTCATTAAGAACGTAGGTTATTTTATTTCTGGTTCAGATATTGGCTTAGTTTTATTGCACTTGTTGTGAATGTTGGACTGAATCAAATATATTGGACCTGAAACTCAAACCACACCTTGGTCAATAAATTTTAAAGGTCAGCAAATTTAAATTGATACTTAATTTGTTGAAAACTTCATTCCAAAGTTTTTTGGTGTTAAACTATTTGCCTAAATTTCAAAATTAAGTGTGTTGGGACATTCCATGAGCATAAGCGATATGTGCATGTACGACATGGCTTTGAGTTTTCAACTCATCCTAAACCTCTCTAGACATGATTTCACTTTTTGTTGGCAGGCTAGTAAATAATTTGACAATCGAGTACTGATTTGTTTATCAAGTTTTGGGGATTGACACAATTGGATGTAGAATTCATATGTATCATTCGTAAAAATCTATACACTAACTCAAGGTCTATGGTATTCAATCTTTAGCCCACACCCTTTCCCCCCAAGTGCCTATTATCAACAACAACAAACTGCATGTTTATCGTTGTTATCATGCAAACTTTTGTCGTGTAGTGACCCATCCCGTTTGAGTCACACCACCGACTTCTGTTTGTTGCTATAAACATAGTTGTTTTTTATGTTAGTAACATTTTCAATATATAGTACAATATATATTTTACTATGGTGTCTTTTAAAACATAAAATATTATGATATTTGCAAACATGGATTAAACTAAACATGTGCATCGTTTTTTTGGGAAACAAACAACTGTTGACCAGGTCTGGATTACGAAAAGGGAATTCCTGACTGGAAAACATAAATGAAAAGGCTCGAAAACTACTCTCTGTAGTCTTTTTTGTAGAAATTTCTATTTTCATTAATTCGTTTAATAATTTAAACTTGTTTTTAAAGAATATTGGGTTCTATGTAATTTTTAGGTCAAATGGGAGGAAAAATGAAGGTGATAGACAAGCACACAGTATATGTCAATGGAAAATAAAATATTCCTAAGGCAAGGGTTAATATAGAATTTTTCAAATGCAGATGGATTTTCTTTGAAGTGTAGTTCAGAGATAACATTCCAAAAGAGTTAAACGCCTCGAATTTCTCCAGATTCAAACCTGAATATCTGAAGATCCAGCCATTCCATGAAGCATAAATTATGAGCTGTAGTTCTTCATTTTGTTATCTTTTTGTTCACACGGATCAATCGACCAGAAGAGTCCTAATGTACAGAAAATGAAGGAACACTGGGGGGTACTTTAGCTCACTCCTCTACCCCAGGTATTAATTACTATTTATCTCTCCTTTCCATTATTAGATGTTCACCCTCCATCTGAACTTGGTGGCCATCTGGCATTGGATCAAATTTTATCTTGGTATTGTGTTCTATTTTCAGTTTATTTCTTCATTGATCTTGATTTACCTTACCCACAAATGCCTTGGCTATGGCAAAATGTATTTATCTTTGGCTATGGAAGTACGCTAATGAGGCAAACAAATATTATATTTATTAGAAGTTCATTGTAAATATATTAAATGGAATGCCCCAATATTGCCTTCCTTTAGAGAAACCCTCAAATGCAATCTTCATTTTGAAATACAATGTTCATTCTAAATATTATTATACAAATTTAATATGAATAATCAAAATAAAATTCTGAATTTTACTTAAACTCTTATTCTCCTTATGTGTTTGTTATCCATAAAATTATCATAAATCCATATTATTAAATCTCATAATGATTCATTTCACTTTTATAATGAAGTTCCTAGTTTTACCCATTTATGTTATGATAGGATAGCTTTCATATATTAATTTCATGAATAAAATAATTTTCAAATCCACACAATATTTATTTTTATTTCTTAAAATATTTAATGTTTTATTATATTTATAGTTATATTCTGATGTTTTTGGATTTTGGTATTTTATGGAATTTAAGAAGTTAAATTTATAAAGAAATAATTTCCTAACTCAAAAAATATATTATGGAAATTATTTAAATATGTTTAACGAACTATTGCAGTTTCCTGGTGCTATAAATCTGCCGTATAATTTTGACATGATAAAAAACCAGAGAGGGCTCAAATTGCTCTGGATTTAAACCCTGATATCTAATGATCCTGCATGAATTTTATGTGAATCCTTTGAGATTACTTCCATGTTTCCTTTTTGTACCTATCCACCATCTTAGTTTTATAAATATAGCCTTATTATGACAAAAGAGACAATATTCAATTTTTTTCCAAATTACGACTAATCTACGTATTTGTACATTCAAAATCTCATATAAGTCGGTTCTTGTACTCCAAGACAAACAGATTGAGGGAGTGATGTTCAGAAGAAAACACATGAAGAAAAGAACCACTTATCATTTTGGGCACTTGATGATGAGGCAAGTTTGATCTTCGTCTTTTTCTCACACACATATTTGTCCTCTTTCCTAGGCTACCACTATTGGTAGGTTAGGTATCCAACCACATGGAGCCACCTTCAGTTCCACCACTTGTTGGCATGTATCTGTATCCGTTTTGGCACACCATGACAATAAAACCATCTTCACTGGCCTCCACTCCGCTGCTCATTGATGTGTATCCACCATCATCTCCATGGTAATCAGCATGGTATCTCTTTCATCCTCTATACTCTCCTTCTCTTCATCTCCATCTACCATCACCTTGGTCCCAAAGTGCCCACCGAGGTAATTTGCAATTAGCACGGATTACTACTTTTCAACTAGAAACTCATATTAAATCTCACAAAACTATACTATCAAATATTAATAAATTACATTAAAATGATTTAATATTTTTTGACCTTCATTTAATAATTTTAAATATGTTTTCAGTCATTTTATTTTGTTAAATTATATATTTTAAAATAAGTATAATAATGATAAAAATATAAAGAAAATACAAAATTTACTTATTTGATACTTGCTCTCTATAGTTAAAATCTTATTTGCTCTGTGCTTGTTAGGGACTGTAATAATTTTGGATAAACCATAATCAGTAAATTACTTGTTAGCGCAAACTTCGGGTGATGCAGGATGACTAGAGGAGATGGGACGGGATGATGCAGGATGATTAGAGGTGACGGGACGAGATGATGACAGGTGTTGGGTATTGGGCTGACTAGGGAGTGAATAGGATAAAACCAGACAACAAATCACATGGTCGATTCCGAAGAATTAAATCCGATGAAGTAGTGGTGGTGCAGCCGCTTTCCTCGTCGAGGGGGGGAGTATTGTCTTTGAGTATTGTCTTCAACCACAGCGGTGATGCAAAGCACCAAAATCAATAAATTCGAACAATTTTCCGCTTGAAGATTCAAAAACCTATTTTCCGTGGGGTCGCGCGGGCGGGCGGGGGCGTGATGAGCACAGGTGGCCGGGGCGCGGCAGGCACAAGCGGTTGGGGTGCAGAAGGCACACGCAATTGGGGCACCGCCAGCATAGGCGGCCGGGCGTGCCGCTGTCGTGGGCGGCCGAGCGCGCGACAGCGGGGGCAGCCAAGCACGCGGCAAGCATGGGCGGCCGAGCGCACGGCGGGCATGGGCGGCTGAGCGCACGGCGGGCATGGACGGCCGAGCGCGCGGTGGGCGTAGGTAGCCTAGCGCGTGGCGGACGGGGCAGCCAAAGCGCAGGGCAGCCACCAAGGACGCAGGCGGCCGAGGGTGCGGCCTACGCGGGCAGTTGCCTACATGGACTAGCATCCTGCGTAGGTCGGTTGTCTGCGTAGTCAGCCGGCTTGTGTGGGCGGTGATCTGCATGAGTGACTTGCCTACACAGACGAGCGGCCTGCGCGGGTGACTTGCCTGTGCGGGCGCGGGTCTGCGCGAAGAGGGGTGGTCTGGCAACCCGAAAGGGGAGAGAATTAAGGCAAATCTTTCAAGAAGAATAAAACTTCAATTCTTGAAAATAAATTTAACTAAATGTTATTTTGCGACATTGGCCAAATTATAGGCCTTGGATGAAAGAGAAAATAAGAAATTAAATAACCTTCAAAGATGAGGTAACATGTCGACTCGTCACGTCATGAGCGTTTCTGCAGTTGTCGCTGGCGATGTGTCATGACGCGTGATATTTCATGTGTTAGTGGAGGCGCGTCTGTCGTCGGTGTGTTGATGTGGTCACCCTCAAGGCAGTTCTTCTATTGTCGTTGATGATGATTCAGGATGCGAGACGTCTCGGATGACGGTGGTGATGCATCTGAAGATTGTGCGTTGACGTTGTCGCCACCATCTGGTTCATCAAATACAAACAATGAAACTAATTAGCCTGCTTAATTAAAAAATACATATCCATTGACGCCATTGTCGGAAGGTGTTTGATTTAACCAAGTTAGTGAAAATTTATTATGATAAATATAATTTTTAATAGAGAAGAGAGTAAAATAATCAAAAATGTTTTCACCGTTATATTAGAAAGTCTGATTCATATCGCAAAACAGCTTATCTCTTGCATTGTTGTGAATTGATTAATGAGTCTCGCATCCCAAAGTGTATAACAAATTATATGTTCATGTGATATTCTGAATGTTTGATTTGAACTTTCTCAATATTTTGTCTATATAAATATTTAATTGGACAATCTAGACTTAAAGAATTTTAATGCATCAAACAACACTGAAAACTTCTTTGTGGCAAGAGTTAGAACATTTTCAGTCTCCCTCCGCAAATTACAACCAAAGGTTTTCTTCACCGTTATTCTTGTCGTAAAAATTCTTTAAAAATTCCTTTAGAATCACATTTAATATTGTAAACTTATATATAATACAAAAAATATGAATTTCAATTGTTCAAACTAGTTTGATCTGTTTTAATTTTATACACTAATTTTCCAAATAAGAAAATACTTTAAAATCTAGAACAAATAAAACACCTTCCATATTTTTTTTACTCATTCATTAGCTGGGCCTTGTTGAGTTGATCCTTAATTAACCAATCTAAGTAAGAGAACTTATTTAAACCAAATTATTTAACAGAAATTATTTAATAAAAAAGCCTTAAAAGAACTTAATTAACCCAAATTTTGATTTATCAATAGCATAGGCTGATGCATAATGCTGTTTGGATGTATCTATCTCAAGGTTATATGTTTGGGTGAATGCCCCCCAATCAAGTCGCTTCAAAAAGGCCTGTAAAACAATACGAAAAAAGGAAAATTTTGGCAAAGTTGTGCCACTCTCGGCCCACAAGAAGTCTTCCACCGATCAATTTCACTTGACCTACTTGAACTTGGCCCTTAAATTGTCAACTTTTCGCCCCAAAATTTTTTTCTTACAACCACGAAAGCCTAAAACACATTGCCTAAAAGTATCTACAAAGAATAATATATTTCTGAGCAATATGTAGTTCTCCTCGACAAGACGATATAACTAGTCTCGTTGAGTAGTACTAGGGCCATGTATACTGTCTGATGTAATACATTTCAACTGGGATCGACGGTTCGTATTACGACACAGTAAAAGCAATGGATTAATTTTGAGAATGCTATTTAAGTGAAAATGGATGTCGATAGAAAAACCCCAATTTTCAATAAGAGACGTCTACATAGTAGAGTGAACGGTAGATGAATTCCAATGAGAGAGAGATTGGTCAACTTTAGACTCCCAATGACATTTAAGACCGATTAATACAACTACGGTGTAGGTTGATGGCCCTGAGTTTTTCCAAGCCTAAGGATCAACGAGTAGTTGTTTTACCACAATGAAATCCTAACTCTCGAATAGTGGCTATCCTATATCAATTGGCATCTTTGTCCAAGGCAGTGGAATCAATAGGGGAAGACTTCACTGCACTAAGTAATAATACTGAAATATAATGGTTGGGGGGGGGGGAGATGAGAAGATACCTGATTGACAGAGTCCACGGTAGGATATGCTGGCACGACAAAATCAAAGACGATGGCAAGATACCGTCGACGGTGAGACAACAATGGAGAGGGGCCGGAGTGCGGGACGGAGGACAGGGCACGAGAGCAATGGAGGGGCCCTCCGCAAATCAGAGGGGGGGACACGTGCATGGAGGACCGGCGCGCGGGCGACGGGGACAACGGGTGCTTTGGTGTGCAGCGTTACGGCCGTGCGGGCCGTGCGCAGGGCATACGCACGGCCTGGGGCGCGTGGGGCGCGGGCGTGTGGGCGCCGTGGCGTGGGCACAAGTGTGCACGACGCACAGGGCAGAGCTGGGGCGCACGATGGGGGGTGATAAGCTCAAAAATATATGTTTATTTGTCATTATTTAGGGATGTTTCAAGCTTAATCACTAAAATTTTTATGTCCCTTAATGTGTAAGTAAGGGGTCGAACCCTAGGGAGGCGATAGGAAATATTCAATTTTCTTTCTAATTAGGGTTTTGAACTTGAAATCTAAATGACTAGATGTTTTAATTTCTTATTCAAATGCTAATACTTGTAAAATTTAACTAACATTTTATCCTTTTGAACTTAAGTAATTTTAATGATTCTCTGTTATTAAATAACAAAGATATAAAATCACTTAAGTTTATCTTTATAGTTGATTTAAAATCTTTATTGTTTTCGAAATATATATATATTTTGTTCTTTTTAATTTGAGATTGATTTCCAAAATGGATGTAACTCTATGTTTTTTTCTTTATTTCTTTAATTTGTTTTATTTTTCAAAGGGGAGTTTGACTATTTCTAAATAATCAGTAAACTAAGTTTTATGCTAGTTTTAATAGTATTTTTTATATTTTTATTTTATCCCAATTAATACGAAATGGTATATATATCCTAAAATAGCAAGTCGTGAATACTATTCACGATCTGCTTATTTAGGAAGAACGAGATCGTGAATCAAATTCACGATTTTATGCGAATCAAGGGACAGATAAGATTTGAATTATGAATTTGATGATCAGGCCATACTAATTGATTTCAGAGTAAAGTAAAATCTATGCAATTAAGCGACTAAAATTGAAATGAAAAGAACGGCGAACATGAACGGAAATGCCAATTTGATAAAACCAAGTACGGATTAAGGTCTAAAAATCAAAAAGGAATAAACCTAGAGATACCAGGAGTTATCATGACTCGATTTAGACGAATTCCGCGCAACGAAAACCATGATTCTCGTGAATTTCAGCTTGAGCTTTGGGGAAGAATGCGGCGACGGATCTGCGAGATTGCGGTCCACAACGAGCTCCGATTCACTCCAGGTTGATTCCTGAGCCTTGAAGGAGGCTAGGTAATCCTTCCTTCAGCTTAAACAATCAAGAATGAGATTTAATCTCCGATTTTCTTCCTTTTATCGCCGCGGAATCGGAAGAACTTTTTCTTCCGATTCTGTTATTTTCTCTCTGTTTTTTGCGTTGCACGCATAGCGTACAACGCAGCAGCATTCGCTGTTTTGTATGTTTTCATGCGTGCGCATCGCACTTCGTGCGTGTGCTTTGCATAGAAGAAAACCCGCCCATCGCTTCGCATGTGCTTAACTCGCTGCGTCGCACGCAACGAGTTAAGACGCATACAATTGGTCAGCATGCGGTTGCGTGTGGTGCGCGACACGCAAAGCGCTATGTATGTGCGTGTCGTGCACCGAAGGCGCTAGGGGCACTTTTGATAGGCCTACGCACCGCTGCGTGCAGTGCGCCGTTGCGTGCGTTCTGTGGGTGTTAAAAGAGACCGTTAGCACTCAAACCGGCCCACTAAGGGCCGGTTTTAATAAAAAAAAGTTTTTTAAATTTTTTTTTATTAAAAGAACACATAAAATAAATTGTAAAAATCCTTCTAAATGCATAAAAAAAACTATTTTATTCATTTCGAAAAGACCCCTAATTGTTAGCTTCTTTTTCTTTATAGAAATAGGCCAATTAAATCATTTAAATTGTTCTCATCATCATTTTAAATCATTTAAATGTGTAAATTGACCTAAATATTGATAAAAGGTATTATTTAACTTGAAATTCAAGAAATTTATTATTTTTGCCCAAAATGATGATAACATGCATTAAAATTCCACGTTTTATGCATTAAAAGCCCTAAAAATATGATGAAACTAGCTCTTTATTAGCTTCTATTTGCATGTTATCACGGGGTGCTAGGCACAAGCGTGCGCACGCGCAAGCTTCGACACGCGCGCACACGGGCTTGGGTGCGTGGAGCCTGGGCGCGGGGGCGCGGGCGCATGGACGTGCAGGAGGCGCCGGGGCGTGGAGAGCAGCATGGGTGATGGCGGCAGCGGTGGCAAGGCTGACTTTGGAGGCGGTGGTGATGTCAGCAGCGAGGGTGGCGTAACAAACCAAGCAACTTGGGTTTATTGAATGATAACCACCCAAGAACCAGGCGTTGCAGGCAGCAGTTCCTCCACGGAGTTTTCTTGACGTTGGGGGAATAGGTGCTGGTGGCGGGGAATGACGTCGGCACACCCTCGGAGTGATCTCGACGAGGAAACAAAGACGACAACAATGCCCCAAGAGCTGTAAATCGTGATTCTTTAAGAAACGTCCCGGAGGGATCTCGAGGACGACGTGTGGTGATGACTCATGAAGTGATCTCGACGTGAGGACGTGTGGTGGTGACTCATTGAGTGATCTCGATGTGAGAGAGGGAGCAACCACGTTCCCTCTACTCTCTCTAACTTCCATGTAAATCTCTCTAACACTAAGATAGAAAGAAAACACAAAGTTCAATTCATCAAAAGCCTTCCTATCACTTGGGCATGCTATCCCCTTATATAGGGAGGATAGGTGCCAAGTGACGTCGTTAGAGGAGGAACCATGCGAGACGTGGTTCGTCCTCTATTCAACGGTTACAAGAGAAAATGAAAGATAACATGGACAAGGCCCAAACACCGGCCCAGTCCGTAAGGTCCATAAACGAAAATACAACCAAACAAATAAAACGTGAAATGAGATAATACTTACGCGGGGTACTTGAACCCCGGATGGCGAGCGTCGGCGCGAGCAGCCCGGTGTGGTTTGGACTCGTCCTGGCCTGGCATTTTCTGGATGGTCCCCCATCACTATCATGTGTAATTTCAAAATAAAAATTTTAAAAATATAATAATATTGGTTTCTTCAATTTTTTTCAATTTGTGTTTCACTTGCAGTGCTAAAAACTAATTAATCTTCTTTACTCTACATTAAATTAGATGCATTCAACTCGTAGGTATTTGCAACATATTACAAATAATTTATATCTTAGAGTAACTCTTTGAACCAATCTCAAGAGATCAGTTTTTGTGTTTTTTGTTGATTTGGTCATTTCTCTGTGTTTAAATTTAAACCCCTGTAACTCTTTCAAAACTGTACAGAAAGATATAATTTTAAGTTCTATGCATTTTTATGAATGAAAAAAACTAATTATAAGTTGAACATAATCTTAGAGTAACCCAAAAACTTTTGTTAAATATTTTAGAATTAACACAAGGATATTGGACAAGCGGAAACTCAAATGCCAGGTTTCTATCCTTTGAATCTTGGATCATTATGTATCAGCTGAAAATGACTTTAGAAAGTTGATCAGTCTATCTGTTGGCTGCGATCTTTATAGAAGAACATGAATAGAGTTTTGAAAAGAGGACTCAAATATAATTGGGGTTTTGAAAGTATATTTATAGAAGAACTTAAAAATATATTTATTGGTCCCCTTAAATAAATATAATATCAGAGAGTGGATTTATAGTAGAACCTTATTATATTTAGGGATTAAAACAAATAATTTAAAAAACATTGTATGATGCATTTATGTTTTGAGAATTAAAGCCAATGCATATGGCGCATGTGTTGGTAGATGACTTCCAAAAAATACCTCATGGAGAGATAGTGGATGTGATTATGAAGGTACATAATTATCATTTTCATGTAGATTTTATTTTAGCAGATATAAAAATTGTAGGTAACCATGCCCCAATCATCTTATAAAGCCCATTTCTAGCTACAGCTAGGGCAATTACTGACAGGGAAATAAATTTTGCATTTATGAAATATCAATTTTCGCATCCATGAAGATGTGAGTTCTTCAGTGGATAAGCATGTTAATGTGAAGTCCAACCTAAGTATTTCTGAATGATTTACTATGAAAGAGGTTATGTCATAATAAGATGATGATGTAGCTTTAAAAGATCGTACATTCTAGCCTTTTCCAAAGAGTGCTCACACGTGGATATCGACTTTAAACCCTTACCTTCGTTTTTCAAATATACCTTCTAAGTTTTGAATTCTTCTTTTATGGTTATTATTTTACCATCAGTAAATTCAAAGCACAGGGGAAAACTACTATGCATCTTGAAAAAATAATAACACCCTAAATACGGTATCTAATTCAAGTAGCTACAACTACTTTATGCATTTAAAGAGTTTAAATTATGGTTGTTATCATATATCTACATGTTAATTAACATTTCCAAGGAATTTCTTATCTTTTCCTAATCTTTTGTTAATTTATAGAAATTATTCTTTTTATTTCAGCTTGTAGTAATTTTATTTTTAAAAAACTACATGTTTAAAAATTAATTTTAGTGTTAACTGATGTGGGTATGAATGAGTGAATTTTGTATATTTTTATATAATTTTATTAGATTTTGTGGGAATTAACTTGAGAAAGAAGTGAATATTTAAATATAATAATATATATAATGAAATTAGGCGTTATAAAGCAGTTTCTAAAGTCATATGGGTTTTTCTGTATTTTTATTGCAATTAGTAACTTAAAACAGCTCCGGTTGCTCATTACAGAAGTAAAAATCTAATTAGAAATATTTGAAGTGGTTCTGGTCAAATTAATTAGGACTTTTCTATGATGTTTTAGGAAATATGAAGTAGGGAGATAGAGGAGAGTCATATACAAAATTATGTTTTGTGTGGTGCCAACTTGCTTGAGCATGTTAGTTCAGGGACTTTGCACAAATTTCCAACACCTTAAACTCGGGCAGACACGTGGCGAGCTTCTGTTCATTGGAAATGAATCAGGCGGACTGAGTACATCAGAAGAAATCTCTGTCTTGGGCAGTAAGTGCACCACCCATGCATAAAAATCATGTGCATGGGGGTGACGTGGCAAACAGCTTCGGCAGTGACACTAACAACCCACAAGTGTGTTACAAATGTATTTTATGTATTCTTTTTCTTCTCTTATTTCTAGTATGGTGTACGTGACGCGCTCGAGAGAGGAGGTGCCAAAGAAATATTAAAATGGTCCAGTTAATTGTATGTATAAGACAACTTAATTAAATAATTTAAGATTGATCTAATGGCTCAGATGGGTCAATTTTCAGTTATAAGTAACTTTCGGTCCTGTAGTCGGATTGAGGTCAGTTTTATGGATTTGCTGGTACACATCTCCTCTCTATATGGCATCTGTGAATAAGCCCTTATGGAATGCGCTTCTCAACTCAAACATCTACTTTTATATGTAGGTCAAACCATAAAAATTAGCATTTTACCCTAACTTAGTGATTGATTGGTATCCCTCAATGTAGGCTTGATCTGAATTTGGTACTTTTTACAGAAATATATTTGATTTTTACGATGATTTGAATTGAGAATTAGTAAAAAAAATTATTATTCTTTTTGTTCTTTTGTGGATTTTGTAATCTTTTAAAATTGAGTCGAACGTGCAAGTCAGTAGGACGAAGTGGAATGAGCACTGAGTTGATCGAACTATTCTAATTCCAGATTAAGAAAACATTAGGTTGTGCTTATAAGATAGTAGGTAGTGAATTTGGATGCTGAATTCCCCTACAACAACTAAAATCAGATATTCTTCTCAACCTCTTTTCCTGACTCCTTTGTTTATTTTTATTGGATCTAAGAAGTCAGTTTGGAGATCCCTAATTCTTATAGTATCTTTACCTCTTATACCCTCATTTCTCAACTCTTCATTTAATTATGTTAATTTGATATTCATTGAAGATATTGAATTAACTCCAATTTTGGTCAAATTATTCTAGTAGGTCACTTACCAAATTCCTTACTAGCTTCCTTTAGACGATACCTATAATTATCATAATAACATCTGTAGTTAAGGTTATATAAATTTTATTGTATTAGAAAAAACCAAAACAACAAGGGATCATAAAATTTCAAAATTCACACCTATTTTATGATTATCAAATTAATTTTTTTAATTATCTTAGCCTCGGCCCATACATCACATTTGTCGTGAAAAACGTTTCACTGGTTTTTATTGGGCCATGTCACCATGCGACAGAATATTGTAAACAAAAAATATGTCATACTTAAATGTCATTCTGACATCGCAAGACAGAAATAGCAAACCAGTTTACTCCAAGTGTTTGGTCACTCTTCGACAAATAAAATGGCTACACTTGGAATTGCAAAAATTACAGTGTTAATATTTGTTCTAAATTTCATATTGGATCAAGTAAAGGCCCAAATAAATATGCATTTCAACTTAGAAATTCACATCGGTACGCTGAATGTTGAAAGGTTCCAAAAATATAACTCAAAAAATTATATTTTCCTAAACTTTTGTGTCAGAAAAATCCCCAGAAATATATAGAATACATATATTTTATAATATCAATGGAAAATTAAATTTAATCTTTTTGAGACAAATCAACAAGTAAATGTCTTCAAATTAAGCTACAAGAGATGCATGTTATCGTCCAAATACATGAGAAGGCCAATGAAATTTAAATGATAATTGCTTCTACTTAGAGGGTGCCAATCAACTTTTGGAAGTTGAATCAAGCTATAAGGAAACATTGTTCCTGCATTCCTTTTCTATATTTACTCTCTGGATGTCTACTCTGGTTACAACCAGATCATCATCCATGAACATGATCAAGATAAGGATACCTTCACCTGTCATCTAGGCACTTTTCATTTAGCTGTATACCATTTTGTGCAATAGACCAACAATCTTTCAAAACAGTGTGAGTACCATGTTTAGAGCGCAAGTAAAAGATTTTCAAGATGTTTTCATAGATGATTTTTTTGTGTCTGGGGAGACATTTGAAAAATATTTATTTACTTTGGAAACAAACTAGATAAAACAAAATAATTAAATATACGATGAAAGCAAATAAGTTTTGAGATGGGAGATAAACCACTTTGTGGTGCAGGAAGAAATTGCTTGAGGCAAAATGACAGCAAGGATGGCCTCAGATTGGGCCGAGCCAAGCTCTAGCAACTAAAGGCGCTCCCACCACCCAAAAACATAAAATAACTTATACCATTCCTTAAGCACGCCGGTTCTTTCAACAATTTGTAAAAAAGTTCGCAGGGATTTCAAAACCATTCATATCCCTTATATCTAGAGACATAGACTTTGTTTAGGATGAATCTTCTATAACAGCATTTTTTATGATCAAGGATAACCTAATTAAGCACCTATTTTTGAGGCTTGGAGAACAACCCGGTGGAGCTCTATTACGTAAGTAAGAGCTTAGATGACGCTCAAGTAAACTAATCCACAACTAAGAAGTAACTATTTAATTTTCTCTTTGCTATAAATATATTTAGGTGTTATTTGCTCGTAACACTTTAAAATTCTAACTCCATAGAATGGAGACAAACTTAAATTACTAAGTTCGATGCTACTAATGTATGCATTTGATCTAGAAATTCATACATTCCATCTCATCTTTCTTTTCCATTCCAACTCTTCAAGCTATTAAAAATGAATTTTTGCATGAGAACATTAGTATACTAGAATGAAATAAATTACGTTGGTATCAACACGCATAAAACTACGAAGTGATTGGTCAATTTCATAATTATTGGACATATGAGGATGTAAAAGCAATTTATGAAGACATTAAATATTATTATTGGAATCTGCCTGAATTTTTTAGGTAATGCATTGATCAAAACTTTAGGTAGTGCATACGAAAGTAAAAAAATGTGGAGGATGTCATTTTTCACTTTGAGGAGGGTGTTCTACTTCTAAACAAGAAACGCTTGCATACAGCTGTTTATTAATTTTCCACAAGATATTTAAAATCTCAGGATGAAATGAATCTTAAGAAGAAAGACCATATGTCATTGCAGCCCATGATAGAGGTTGAGATATTTGATCACCAAGGGGTATAACTTTTTTCTGGTGGGAAGAGGCCATTCCCACCAGGACAAAAGACAAAAAAATAACCCTAATGTTTTTCTAGGAGAGCATTATGTTTAGGTTTAGGTGTCCATAAACCATCATTTGTCATGAAGAAATCCATTTTCCAATCAACATTCCAAAGGATTATTTACAGTTATATGGTGTCCATCATGTCCTCACTACACCCACCCTCAAACCAATGGGCAGGTAGAGGTCTTCAGTAGAAAGATTAGGAAATTATTGATGAAGATTATAAAGCTGGATCGGATGGATTGAGCTACAATATTTTGGAAGCCATTTGGGCATATTGAACTGTTCATGATGCCTTTTGAGAAGGCTGTCTTAGAGGTTGATCTATGGTAAAGCATGTAACATGTCCCTAGACCTTGAACATAGAGCCCTATGGGTATTAGATGCAGGAAAAAGAACTCTCCTACAGATCCAGGAGTTGCATGATATCTGAAATCAAGCCTATTAAAATTCAAGAATCTAAACGTCCAAAATGAAAACATTTCATGATACACATATCCATAGAAAAACATTTATCCGTGTCAAAATGCTTGGCTGTGTAAATAAAGTGTATAGTTATTTATATGGAAGCCATACCTAGAGATACAACAACCTCCTCGTAACAATAAACTAACTTTTGCAGAACCTGACTCATCCCCATCAAATTTCATCCAATGGATAGCAATACAAAAATAAAAAATATTTCATTTTTCTTTCTTTTGGTTGGTGACTTTGTTTTTGGGCTTTAAATAAAACCCAAGAGTATGAGAGCATCTAAAAGCACGCTGGCGGATGTACTTCAAGTTTAACAATGTGGACCACCAAACTTTCATGTATCAAGAAAAAACCCTGCACATCCATCTTCAAACCATGCTTTGTCTTAAAGACAATGCATACTTCAAGCATGGGGGTTTTATCTACTTTTAATAACCCTTACAGATCATTTACCCTTTGCATGTGTAGATTTACACTTTCCTTTGACATGCTAAGTATAACTATCTTCCCTATCACTTGTTTGTACTCGGTTATGCGGGGGTCTATGTGAGTTTCAAGGTTATGACTCAAAAAACAATCCACGGGTAATCATGGTACCATAACTCCAAAGCCCTCTTATAAATGTAACTTCATACCTTCATCCATGTTAGTTGGGCTTTGTGTACTTCCTTCTCAAATTTTCACGTCAAGTTATCTTCATTATAGCTCCTCCTATAGTAACCTTTAGATATAATATTTATGTCCTTGTAAACTTCACAAGGGCGTTACTTTCTCAATTGACAAGCCTTAGTCAGGATGGGAGAGGTCTGTTACCCGAGTCATAGATTCTCATGCATTAACCTGACCCATACTTTCATATCTTCATGTTCCCCAATATTCTTCCAAGCCACGTGACAAAATCATGGTCATCATATATACTTTTTGACGCCAGCTACGGAGGGCATTCATTTCTCAAGTCCATATACCTTACTATTTTTAAAGATAATATCATGATGACATCTACTTCTATTTCCAAAATATATTCCAATTATCTATCTTCATACTATTAATTCATATAATATGTCCTCTCATTCACCCCATATGTGACCCCATGAACTGTAATTGTGAAGTCCTTTCAATAAAGTTAATAGGCAATTTCAATGTTCACCACAGAAGACATTTCAATAATCTAATTTACATTGATTGACCCTTTTCTTCTCTTTTGTTTCCTTTTTTAAGTCATCTGATATTTTTTCTTTACCTGTAAACAGCATATATTTTTATGATGGGTGAGCATCTCATCAACGACATGAAAGGGTGCCATCAACCAACTCGAGTAGCCCGAGACGACGTCTGTGACTCGATACTTAAGTATACGGCCTAGTGATGGGTCATGGCTGTTTTATTCAGTATTGTATTTTCATTTTGAATAATGGTGGGCCTTTCGTGTTTGGGCCTCATCCAATATTTATGTTTTCCTTAATGTCCGTTAAGGGAAAGCCGCTTGTCACGGTGTCGTTCTTTTCGTCACTCTCGGTCCCCTGAAACTCCATACTCGTGTGTGTGTACCGCCAACCACGCCCTCACGCCGCCAGTGAAACCACACATGTTGTTAACTGTGCGCACGCTGATCGCAGCGCATATGTGCACGCTGCATCCTCCACAAGCGCGTGTTGTTGGCTCCAGTGCGTGCGCTGATTGCCGAGCCGCACACGCTCCCTATCGAGCCCAAGCGTGCTGCTGCTATGACCATCTACACCTTGTCTGATTGCACCCACACGCATTGCCTCCTTGTGGTTGTTGACCCCACTAAGAACATCTGCAGTGCTTTCATATCAGTGTATCTGGCCCTCTGTTGATCCTGCCGCACACCTGTGCGGAGTCTACTACCATGGACTTCAGGCCCAGCCACCACAGGTTATATCGTTCCACTTTGTACGCAGTTGAGTTTATTTGATTCAGTGCTGTAGATTTGTATTCTTATTGCCTACGCAATTCAATTATGCCAAGATAAGACTAGCTACTCAACATTTGACTAATTTAGAATAATCCATTGTGATATGGCTAATCCCTTACGTAGGGGGTTAAAAACCTTTGGGTATTAACCATACCCCTCATTACTTAACCAGTCTAATTCATCCAAAGAGACTTTGACGAGTCCGACTTTAATTCACCAAATGCTGTCAACTTACTTGATCGTTCGAATATATCAGTACTGATGTATATTATTTCATTGATAGATAGATAGATAGATAGATCAATAGATAGATAGATAGATAGATAGATAGATAGATAGATAGATAGATAGATAGATAGATAGATAGATAGATAGATAGATAGATAGATAGATAGATAGATGGATAGATGGATAGATGGATAGATGGATAGATAGATGGATAGATGGATAGATAGATAAATAGATAGATAGATAGATAGATAGATAGATAGATAGATAGATAGATAGATAGATGGTATGTCAGGTCGGTTAGTGGGCAAGTATAGTAGGGATCCAATCATTCTTTTATGGATTCGTTGGTCAATACGTATATCAATGATGTCTCTGTCTATCGTAGTGCGTGGACTTATGGGAGTTCTTTTGGCTTTACAATCCTTGGAAGTTTTTCCAAAGTTCCATGTGTACTTCTATTGGCATATAAATATGCCATTTTTCTAATGTAGAATTTAAAGTCGGAGGAAGTAGCTTAGTTGCCCCAATAGACTGTTCTCAAATTTATTTTTCATATGCTGTGAAAATGTTTTTCATTAGTTCGGATTCGTATATCCAAATAAAATATCATCAACGTTGATTTGGACTAATATCAAGTCCTTTTCCTCTCTCTTAATAAATAGAGTAGTATCGTCACTACCTCTCTTGTAGCCGTGCGAAGTTAAGTGTGTACTCAACTTCTCATACCAGGCTCTAGGTGCTTGCTTGAGATCATATATGGCTTTATGTAGCTTTAGGAACTTGTCATGTTTACCTAGATCTTCATAATCTGGTGGTTGCTTCTTATATACTTATAACTTAATCTCTCCATTGAGAAAGGCACTCATTACATCAATTTGGAATAATTTAATATTATTGGCAGATGAGAAGGCAAATAATATCTTAATGGCGTTGAGTCTTGCCACTGGAGCATATGTCTGCTCAAAATTGAATCCTTTGATTTGGACGTACCCTTGAGCAACAAGCCTTTCCTTATTTCTACTGATTTCCCCTTTTTTCATTCCACTTATTTTTAGACACCAACTTAGTGCCTATGACATTCGTACCCTTTGGACTTGGTACTAGCTCCCAGATCTTATTCCTTCCGAATTGGGCTAAATCTGCATGCATAGCATTTACCCTATCCGGATCATTTAGAGCCTCATCCATTTTCTTTGGCTCAATTTGAGACGTAAACGCTACATTTCCATTGTCTCAAAAGGTGGATCGAGTTCTGATTCAATCAATAGGACTGCCAAGAATGTTCTCTCGTGGGTGGTCCTTAGCTAGTCCAATTTGTCTTAGTTTCTCTCTATGTTCAATCATTGCTTGATCTACTTTCTCCTCATCATCAGGTTCTATCAAATCTGTAATTCTTTATCGTGCACTAATATCTTCATTTATCGTCATCTCCTCCTCATTTGTATCATTATCCTCTAGACCATCAATTGCATCATCTTCTTCGGCCTCTTTAAATTCCACAAATTGAACATGAATAGATTCTTCAACTTTTCCTGAAGTCATGTTATGCACTCGATAGGATCTTGGTGTCTCTAAATATCCGACTGAAATCCCCTCATGACAAGATGGATCAAATTTTCCTAGATCCTTTCTATCGGTATTCAAGATGTAGCATTTACATCCGAATGGGTGAAAGTATCCTAGTATATGTTTCTTACCTTTCAATAACTCATATGGATTCTTCTCCGTATGCGGTCTAATAAGCAACATGTTCTGAATGTGATAGGCTATGCTCACTGCTTCTGCGCATAGGGACTTCTTTACCATATATTCTTCTAGCATAATCCTCCACATTTCAATCAAAGATCGATTCTTCCGCTCAACAACCCCATTCTTTTGGGGAGTTCTCGGGGCTGAGAATTGATGTGTGATCCCGTTCTCCTCACAAAATTCACTAAATAACATATTCTCAAATTCTCTCCAATGGTCACTTCTAATCATCTTAATCTTAAAATCAAATTCATTTTTAATTCTCTTTAAAATTTTCATGAAAGTTTCAAGTGCTTCATTCTTATGTGCTAGAAAATACACCCAAGTATGTCTTGAATAGTCATCCACTATGACCAGGCAATATAATTTTCCACTCAAGCTTGGAGTCTGGTTTGGCAAAAATAGGTCCATGTGTAGCAACTCAAGTGGTCTCTTAGTAGACACGTAAAGCCTTGAAGGAAAACTTTCTTTCACTCGTTTGCTCTTCAGACATGTTGAGCACACTTTCTCGATCTCTTCAAACTTATTTGGTAGGCCTCTAACTAATCCTTTGCTAATCAGCTTCCTTAGATGACGATATCCTATATGACCTAGACGCCTATGCCATAGGTCGATAAGGCTCTCGTTGCCTCTCACATAAAGCAGATGCCTTCTCTACTGATTGTATCTATATCTATAACATAAATATTTTTTAATCACTTTCCACTAAACAATAATTCTCTAGTAATGGAATTAAGGACATTACATGTGCCCTTTGTGAATTCAACTCGCTAGTTGATATCACAAAATGGCTTATGCTAATTAAATTATGATGAAGCCCTTCCACGTACAAGACATTCTGGATCAAAACCTCATGATTAAAACTCGTCTCCCATACCTAGAATCTTTATACACTTGTTGTCCCCAAAAGTTACTTTCCTCCTTTTGTGTTTCTCATGCATGTCAACCATGACTAGTCACCAGTCATGTGTCTTGAGCAACCGCTATCTAAGTTCCAGCTCCCCTTGACTGTGACTGACCTGAAATAAGTCTAGGTCAATTTCCTAACCCATGTCAACCAGAAGGTGGGCTAAGCGTAGTGGTATAGACATGGTGAAACTCAAGTTCCATTTCATATTTCCTAGGTATGGTATGTCTATGAGGGAACATATATGTCTGAATAGATGTAGGGATATGATGATATGTGCTAAGATAATTCCTAGGATGATTCCTAAGAGAAACATATCTACAAGAGTCTCCATTTTCAAAGTTTTATCTTGACATATTACCATAGTCATATCCATATGGCGTCACATTTCTCGGGACGTGTTTGTGGATATGGATGCATAGCCTCACATGGATAAGAAACATACTTATCCATTTTGTTCTCTATCCATTCACTTTCATGAATGGGATATGACCTACGAGTTATTCTCTCTTGAACTCCGGGCTTCTTGAACGTCAGGTCTATATTCTCCAATTTCTTCTTCTTCTTCTCGTCCATCGATATTGATGTTGATGCTATCTTCTTGTGAGTGGGGGTTACTGTTATTTCCTTCTCTGCCTTCTCCACGACTGTCATTGTATTATCCGTCTTGCCCTTGTAGGAAGGGTCGTATCCTAGCCCGTGTATGATGAATGAAGGTCTTTGAGATCCCAACATCATGTTGAGGAACTTTGAGCTATCTGTATATTTTTTAATTTCTTTCCTAAGTCATCTCTCTCAGTTATATCCATTCTATGGGAGATCCTAAGTTCTTCTAGTTCTTCATTCAACTTGTTGATTTCTTTACTGAGACGACCTATTTGTTTTACTAATGTATCATTCTCCTTCAATAATCTACTATTGTTCAATTCTAATTCATCAATTTTGATGTTGCGATCAGCTTTGCTATCAACTACTTTAGGGGATAGACATGTATCATGTTCTTTTCTTCATCTAGCATTTTATTTTTCTAAACTAGCTACCTCATTTCTAAACGATTCAATAATTTCCATCTTCTCTTTTCGTTATATCCTAGTATTTTTTCTTAGCATCCGCATATTTTCTTAAAACATCGTTTGTATATGTCTACAATTCTTCATCATCGATTAAATCAGATTTAGAAGACGATTCATAACGCCTGAGGCTGATTTTGCCATGCGGCAGCCATCAGCATCTTCACTCTCAGATCTGGGCTCCTTCCCATTTGGTTCATGTTCTTCATCTTCTTCGCTCTATGTTGCTTGAAAGGCTCTCTTCTTCTTCTTATCTTCAAATCTTCCTCGTTGGTCACTTCCATCCTTTGTCTTACCTCTCATTTCTTCTTTCTTCTCCATTTCAGGGCATTCCGATATGAAGTGCCCCTTCTCCTGCAGTTAAAAAAAGTTTTCACTTTTTCAAAGGCTAAGCACTTACCTCCCTTCTTGAGGCGACGTCCTAGCTTGTGAGAGAGCATGGGAATTTGCTCATCGGTGGAGTTTTCATCAGTCTTAAAAGCTATGTCATTTGTATTCTTCTCCTTTGTATTACTTGAAGTAGCTTGGTCACGTGCCTTTAATTCCTTCGTTCTCTGTTTGTTCATCTCATGTGTGATGAGGGAGCCCATTAGCTCATCGACAGGTGTATCATTTAAGTCCTTTGATTCTTCAATTGTGGTCACCTTCATGTTCCATTCATCTGAAAGAAAACTCAAGATTTTTTGGTTGATATCAAAATCTGTAAATGTCTTACCCAATGACCTCATAGATTTTAGGAGCTTGTCTACGCGCCTCATCATCTCCTTAATTATCTCCCCTTCATTCATCCCAAAAATCTCAAGCTCAGTGATTAAAATAGACAAACTAGTTTGCTTTACCCTTGATGTACCTTGATGATAACAGTACATAATTTACCGCACATCTTCTTATTGTGCTAAGGGATATCTTCTCATGTTCAGATGGGTCGATGCAACATACTATAATATTCATGGCTTTAGAGTTAAGAGATAACTCCACTTCATCGACCTTATTACGGTCTGCTCTTGACCCATCACATACTATTTTCCATAGTGCAACACTAATCCTCGGAAGAAACATTGTCATCCTATTCTTCCAATAAGAGAAGTTTGTTCCATCGAACATGGGAGGTCTAAAGTCACTACCCCTGGCCATAGGATTTCCTCCTAGACACCAGTATGTCTTGGTACGCTCTGATACCACGTGTTAGTTTAGGTGGCCAAGGAACAACATGAGGGTGGGGTGAATTAGGTTGTATATTCATATTTTATTTTTATTTTATAGCCTAGGATTTTTCTACTTAAGAAATGAGGTAGATGAAATGGAAGACATAGTTGTTTTTTTAGACAGCTTAGGCTAATCCTTAATGTTGTTGGTGGGTATCAGTACCTAGGTGATGATGTGCCCTAACCAAGTTTGTGTGAATGGCCCCCAAGCAAATCACTTGGAAATAGAGCTGGACAAGGATACCAAGAAAAAGAAAAAATCGATGAAGCTTTTTTCGTCCTCAACCCTCATAGGCTTCCACGGAATGATGTTGCTTAATCTACTTCTAGTTAGCCCCCAAAGCCTTCTTCTTTTGGCCCCCAAAGCCTTAACCTGAGTGATCACAAAGATATAGAAATAACAGTATATTTCTGAATAATGTACTCCCCTCAACAACACTTAGTATTGATCCATTTTAAGTATTCAAGACAATGAACAATTTTGAATAGTTCAGAAAGAAAGCTTTTATGTCAAAATTTATTAGTAACCGTTAAAGATTGATAAATATAACTATGACTTCCGTTCAATAATACCTCCATGTTTGTGGTCGTCCTTTTTTTAGTCCGTTTCTGCTCCACGTTTTTTTGGGGTAAAATACTCAATTAGCGTCTGACCTTTGATGCTTAAAATTCCAACATCTTTTTCAACACTTAGTATTGATTCTACCTTCAACAATTTTGTAACACAATTTTTCACAAATATTAACTCACACACAATATTTGAAAATGAATCAGAGAAATCTCCCATTATCAGTCTTTCATCGTCCTTTCTTCACCGCTCAATTCTCCCGTGTTCAACTTCAAACCCCTCTAAATCTTTCTAAACTCAATCAAATTATGTGATTCGAATTGCTTTGGTTTTGTATGGATGTTAGAAACAATTCATATGTTGAATAAAAACTCAAAATCAGTATAAAATATGCTAAAAATTATAAACTTATCACAGGGTCAAGGATGTGCAAAGTTTAAATCCCAGCCTTCTTTTCTTTGAATCTTGAGAAACCCTGCATCCAAAGCCACAATTCCAAGTTGTATGGACTTGTATTGATGTTAGCAACAAATGATCTCTTGAAATAATGCTCCAAAACTGCTTGAAAATTGATCCAGGACTTAAGATATCTCTCTGGCGTTTGACTGTAACTTTCAAAGGGCAAGGAGAAGGGAGTTTGAAATTAGGGCTCAAAACTGCATATATGGGCATGGAAATCCAAAATGGTCATAATGGTAATCTTTCAAAAGTCCAACAGTCATATTAATTGATTATGATTAAGTAATAAAAAATAATAATCATTTTGATTTCAATTTTTTATAATAAAATTTTTGCCATGAATTCAGAATACCGTTCAAGAGTTAAGAGCATGAGTTAAGATTTACAATTTTCATTACCTTATCAGTAAATTCAGCCTTAAATACTTGAAGTTAGTAATTAAGATTTTGAAGACATTATTCAAAAAATCAAACGAAGATAAATTCACACAAAAACCTGAACAGTTGTCAAGACTATGTTTATCTTCCTTTCAAAAAATTACAAGTGCTAAAAACACAGTTTGACTTGTTTAGTGTATGGCCAAAGTAAGTAACCTTTTTAATATACCTAAGGCTCTTATTTTAGTTTCACATACCATCAGTCAACTTCTTGACTGATGGCCTATTGTGGTTTGATCACAACCCATATTGAGGCACGCATCACTTTGAACATTCATCAAAACATTGTGTTAGCGATACCCTTAAAGCTTAATCTTCAATCTCCCCCTTTTTGATAAATTACAAAACATGCCACAATACTCATATTTTTCTCCCCCTTTTTGAAATGGATGAAAAAAGATCAGGATGGCTCCCTCTAAGCTTTAGCTTCTCCTACATTCTAGCTCCCACTAACATTTTTGTCAAAGAAAAGAGGGATACCATTTTTGTCTTACAGACCACTATTAAGGTTGATTATGGCCTCTACTTTCATCTATCAGCTGTCTGATCACCCTTAGTCAAGTTGATCGGCAAGGATGTGGCCACATTAATGCAAAAAAGTGGCATTTGAAGAAAGAGAAAGAGAGAAGATAAAGGAAATCAAAGGAGAGAGTAAGGTTTGGAGTAGAGAAAGGTTTAGAGGAGAGAGAAATAAAGAGGAGGTGACACAGGTGCTGATGGGCTATAAGTGTATTGATGACAATATTCGTGGCTTTCTGACCCTCGTCGCTCTGACGAGGGTCAGAAAGCCACCAGTATTGTCACTGATCATTTGCCCTGGAGCACGGAACTCGGTAAATCCCCATGAATCCGGGCCTGCACCTACTCCACAGGGAAGATTGTGGAGTTTACCTTGACTCTTGAATGTGTTTCATTGATTTTTTTATTCACCATATTTCCATCTCCCCCTCATTGTTCCTTTCATAAAGGGAACAATGATGGACTCTTGAAACCAAAATGAGGGTTTTCTTCAAGTCATTTCTCCTCTCCCTTCTTCTCCCCTTGAATAAGATAATATAACTGACGAGCAAGGGGAACGAGGTACCTCATCGGTATTGTCACTGATCGTTGAGGTCTTCGCTGATACAAGGGATGGTGCAGACAGGTGCACTGGGAGTGACGCGGAGATGGTTACATCTCGCTTGACGATGGCCGGATATGGCACCAGAGGCGACGTTGAGGGTCGTAGGCAAGGCGAGATAGATAGAGACACAGCATCAGCAAGGCGGCTCAAGCGAACGGTTGAGTTCTATGTGCATGACCTTACGGTGGATCATCACGAGTGGAGGTAGACATAGGTGTTCTGTTCTGTTCGTTTAAAACGAACAAAAACTTCACACAAAAGAACCGTACAGGGCCCTGTTCATTGTTCTGTTCTCTTGTGTGCAAAAAATAGAACAGATGTTCAAATTTGCACAATCTGAACACAATTTGCACAATTTGCAAAAATTTTGCTCATGTCATAAATTTGCACAATCCGAACCAAATTTGCACAATTTGAACAAAATTTGCACAAAACGAACAAAATTCACACAAAGCAAACAAAATTTGTAAGATACGACAAAATTTGCACAAACTTTTGCATGATTATTGAAATCCATACAAACTTTCATAATTAAACTAATTCTTTGGGGAAAAATGTTTATAGTATTTTTTGTTACTAAGAGTGGATATTGAGTAATATTAAGATTAAGTAACTAATAGTAGTAATTCAAATGATCCTAATAACAAGTTTTTAATGGGCATGTATTGTCTAAGTGATAATATTATGGTTCACATATGTTCATTAGTTCATGTTTATGAATCCCTGCTATCAAGTATCAATTGTTGGGTATCCTAATGAGATTTACTTAAAATTTATAATCGACATGTTGAGGAAACACAGAAACAGAGCCTTGATCCTTGAACTTTGATTAAAGGCCAATGGAATAAAAATGAAAATGTATCATAAATCATCTTCCAATTATTTAGTGGTTTCTATTCTCAAGGACTTCCACGATCATATATACTGTTGTTGGATTTGAATAATTTTCACTTATGTGTTATTTAGGCATGCTGTATTTTAACATAAAGAAATACATCCATTCACATGCGAGGTGGCATTACAAGACCACATGTAATGCATAAACATATTTTAAATATCCACCATTATATATCATAGGAAAAATTATCCTCAAGAGGGCTAAGTAAAATTCATGTATTAGGGAACGTAATAATGTAATACACAGTAAATTCCTCAAAGGTGAGCTGTTATTAAAACAATTATAATAAATGCTCCATTAAGGTAAGTGAGGCCATCCCAAGAGGGCTAAAGAATCTAGTGCAGATGCCCCATCACTGGCTGTAACCCAGAATAATCTGGATGATGGAGGCAACGAACATCAATCCTTGAATCACTCTCATCATCTGTAACAATCTCTGAAAATGGGATCCAAAAATTAAAATGAGGCAGATAAAAAGAAGGATTAATGAGAAGATGAAGCAAATGAACCATAAGAAAGATTAAAACTGGGGTATAAAATCTTAAAGAACTGATGAGGTGGGTAGCTTTCAAAGGCACATGTAGAGTTTTAATTTTCATTTAAATGTAGATTTTTTGTGCTGTTACTGGCATATTTTTCTGAAAGTGCAAACAATTAGCCTATAAAAATGGCTCTGTCCCAAGATCTATGACACTTAAAATAAAAGGCACTGACCCCCTCACATCTCAGTTCATCGTTTATCCCACCACAAACCAAACCCTCTTCACCGAAGAGTGACCATCAATATTTCCATGTCCATGTCTCATTTTTTACATATCTACCCACCTTATTAAATACCTCCGAAGCAATTCTGGAATTGCTCCTATCATTATGGTGAAGACAGAAAATTCAGTGGAGAGCGTTTTTAATAATACGCCTAGGTAACAGTCCAGATATGGCAAAAAAAGGATTGAAAACAGCAAAATGATAAATACCAATATGAGATCCAAGTATAAGGAAAACTGAATTAAACTTAGGTAAGCGTGTATTCAGAATTCAAAAAAAAAATTGTTACCAGCATCAAGAAAACGCTAGAAAGTTATGGTAAAGTGAAAAAGGATATTCAGACTACTGAATAAGAAAAACAGAATAATGCTGAAAGAAATTTTACCAAAATTAAAATCTTGAGACCAAGTAACAAAAGATAAAAAAATAAATACTTTTCATGAATTTTCTTTAGAAGCTAGGAATTTACAAACCTGAAGAAGTGTGAGAGCATTACATACTCAATTTAAAGCAGCAGGCGTAAGCGTTGGTAGTGAAAGAACAGGATATATCAAGACAATCTACTGCAATACCACATCAAGGGAAACACCAAGGGAAACACCAAAATATTCCATGTATACCTGAGGATTAAGTAATAAATACAGTAGAAATCATTGTGATGCGAAACGCCGACGGCCGGGATCGAGCGGCGCGTTTCGCGTCACAGGAATAATGATGATATGATGCAAACACAATGAGATTTTATGATCGAGCAGTTAAGACACAAGGAGATAACGCGATGGACGGTGACGATCACCAAATAGATTGATCCGAAAGTCAGACTCCCAATGACCCTCAAGACCACTAGACGTCTAGACGAGAGGGGCGTCTAACGGCCCTGATAAGTTCGAAATTTAAAGATCAAGTGACAGACCGTTTACCTCAAGAAAGTCCTGCTCCCACAACAGTGGCTGTTCCTAATCCGTCGTCGAGTGATGAGTGGCGGCAGAGGATGCGATAGCGGAGGACGGCACTGGAACAGGTAATAATACTGGTTAAGGATGGAGAGGAGACGAGCTGACCTTAAAATATGTAGTCCACGGCGTATCGAAGACGGGCGTAGAGATAGCGTTCCGGGGACGGATTCGTCTTGTCGTAGGCCGGAATGCCGGGAGGGATCAACGTGGCTTGGCGCAAGTGACGGGGCGGCACCGGTCGCGACTGGCAGTGGCGGTGGCGCAGAGCCACGGTACAGGGCAGAACGGCGGCGCAGGGCGGGTTGATGACGCGGGGCGAAGCCTCGGCGCGGCGTGGAGCCACAGAGTGCGGCAGAACCGTGGCGATTGGCGGACCCGCGGCGGGGCGCGAACTCGCGGCGCGCGGTCGGATCACGGCTGGGCGCGAGTCCGCGGCGCTGGCGGAGCCGCGGCATAGCGCGGGAGTCGCGGCGTGGGGTCGCGGCACGGAGCGGGTCCCCGACGCGGGCGGTGATGCGGGGTGGTCGGGAATCGGGGTTCGGGGCGGGGCGGCAATGGGAGAAGTGGCGGTCGAATCAAGAAGGGGGGGGGGGGAAGCCAAAGGGGGATGCAAGAATGGGGGGGTTATGGTCAAGAACGATGGAAGATGGTGGGGAATGGTCAAGAACGATGAGGGTGAAGAGGAAGATTCAAGAGACGATGGAAAGTGGTGGAGGATGGTCAAGAACGATGAGGGTGAAGAGGACGATTCAAGAAACGATGGGAGGAGAAGGGGAATGGTCAAGAACGATGAGGGTGAAGAGGAAGATTCAAGAAACGATGGAGGGATGAAGGATGGGGAGATGGACGGGTAGAGCCAAGAACCTGGCGTGGTGAGTTCTTGGTGGGTCGCGGGTGGTTCTCCTCGTTGGAGATGATTTCCCGAATGCAGCACGGTGCCGTAGTCGTCGCGAACCTTCGAGGACGCCCAGAGTGATCTCGATGGGTGCTCTCTCGATTCTTGATTTCAACAGCTTCTTGAAAATCTTTAACGTACCGGAGTGATCTCGACGGTACGGTTGAACACGTCACGCCCGGAGTGATCTCGACGGACAGGACGTGGGCTCTACTCCTCGGAGTGGTCTCGACGAAGAGGTGGGGCTAGCCAAACCCCCTACGCTACGACTACGATAGGGGGAAGATTCTTGAAACAATTTCAATTCAAAAACTTCCAAATGTTCCTTGGGCATGCCCTCCCCTTATATAGGGAGGAGGGGTGCCAAGAGAACGTGGGGAGAGATCGAACCGTCGTGAAACGTGGTTCGGTCTCTCCTTACAAATTCAAATACAATTCTAAAATATAAAATCAAAGACGAGGACGGGCCCTACGATAATGGCCCAATCCATAATTCGGAAAGAAATACAACATGATGATGAAAATAATAAAATGGTAAAGCCTTGCTTACCCGGAGTACTTAAACCCCGGATGACGGACGTCGACTCGAGCGCCTCGGCATGGCTGGTGGCGCGTCATCGTGGCATCCTCGGGTGGCGTCGTCGTCGCTGAGCCGCCATCTGGTGGATGGTCCTCCATCACATTGGATAGATGTAATTTGCAATCATATATCCATCTTATACCAAGTTAGTTCCACAACTCCACTATGATCATTTTGATCATTTCCCCCTTCAATTTGTAATTCGCTTTAGCACGGACAACTCTTCGTTTGGAGACCAGCCAAGATGTACCAATGATAATAGCCGATAAACCTCATTGGAGGATACACTGATTTTTTCAAATATAGCTTATGAAAAACATTTAAGAACAAGTTAAATCCTCAATGAAATTATAAGGCTCTGTAGGATTTCTTTGCTATTTTTTCTCCAAGAAAATCTCACTAATCACAACACAAAGATAGTAACATTTCTAAATAAGTAACCAAGATTTAATACTCATTGATGCGGAAAGAGAAATACCTGCAGCAGAGAGGCAATAGTTCCAAAAGAGTTCCAAAGTAATGGGGCTAGATCTTGAAACATCTCCCTTTTGTGTAACCAAAAAGATGTTAAGAGAAAGTTAAGTTAATGTTCTACAAAAACATGACATGTTTCCAAAAGACCACAGATCGTATAAGTGGACAAGTCGCAATAATCACGTCAACAAAATAGAAATCTGTCATCCGTGATTGAAACAAGGCGCGATTAAAAGAATAAAAATATACATACATATTGATATAGATGTAGATATGTAGAAATGTGGAAGTAGATATGTAGACAGATACAGAGGTGGATATATAGTTTAAAATGAGGAAAGGTAGATAGATAAGTATATTGATGCAGAGGTAGATAGATTAATAAATGTAAATATAGATAGATTTTCAGAGGCAGATACATTTTAATCTATAAATTTAGCTCCTTTTATTTGGAAAAATTTGTAGACATGACATTTAATTTAATTGGAACAATCTGTCCAATTTTTTGGATCATTAGTCAGTATTTTTAGAACTAATTTAATCTCTGTTAGGGATCCTGTCCAATAGTCAGTTATCTATATATGAATCTCGTCTCCTTTTATAACAGTAGTCCGCTTATCTCATCAGCCATCTTTTCGCTTAATAATAATGTTCTCAAATTTTTACTCCTATTTAACTTCTATTTCTACTCCACTTTAAATTACTCCGCTCAATGTGTTTCTCCATTTTATGTCTACATTTCCCTCTTACTTAACAAATGTGTGCATTCACTGACTCGATTCTTCTTAATCCACTCCCAATTTCTTGATTAGGTATTCAGATTAGTATAACTCTCATTTTTTATTATATGTTTTGAAATTAAATATTGATGGGTGATTACATTCGTTAAGCAATTACGATACAAAATGTTCATTACATTTGTTATCTGATACAAATCAGCATAAATATCGAGGTAGATGATGGTGCCTTATGATGCCCAAGAAAAAATATGAGGTTGGATAATGATGCCTAATGATAATGATCCATCATCAGCTGATGATGCTTATGATATTTTGTTATTATGATGATGATATAAATTCTGATGATGTCACCATATGATGATGCCTTTTGATGATGATAAAATATTTGACGATGCTTTTTGATATGACCACATTATTGTTAACTTAAAATTTAATGTCCTCTTCTTGTTCACAGGCATCAATCACAATACTAAAAGCGAGTGTTATATATCATCAGTTCCACGATTATCAATTGCGCATTCCAATTGTGGTGTGTCCTGATTGTGCGGTGTACCTTCTTGTGAGTTATTTTATATTAATATTTTTAATTAGTTTCTGATTATTTTCTCTTTTAAGAATGCTTGCGGCTACATGTCCACATTATGGAATCAGCATTTGATTTTTTTCATATATGTTTATATAAATTATATATACGTATGCATATATATATGCTTAAATTTCTTGATGATTTCATTTGTTTGGAAGTAATATGAATGTCTAATTTCATTCTAATTATGAGTATTTTTCTCAATTTCTTGGATAGATTCTTTGTCTGTACTCATTATGATATTGTTAGTGTAGTTTTCTATGCACCATCCCTTTATGAGCTCGAGTTCTCGTGAATTTATTTTCTTTCTCACCATCCACATTATGATCCTACAAATTATAGGAAGGAATTTGGTAAGTATTCGCATGTACCTAAAGCTGCAGAGATGTTTGCAGAAGATGAATCATACCATAATAGCCCAAAACCAAACAAAAAAAGACCCTCTTTGATGCATGTGATGCGGTAAAGCACTACACAAATTGGGGTGGAAAAAAATTCAAATGCAACTTGTGTGGTAACATTGTAGGCCGTAACAAATATCAAAGCAATACTCCATTACGGATGCATCTGAAACAATTCCACCACCAAACGTTTCAAACTTTGAAAGCAAAGAAAAGTCGAAGTGCACAAAAGATGTCACTAGCAGACATGTTTGATATTGGAGATACTAAGAAAACGTATTAAACTGGGGATACAATGGAGAAGACCAAAAAAGATCGGGAGTGATTCATATGTCTGTCTGATTCACCATGGGCTATTGTTAGAAAGTGGTACTTCATGCGACTTCTTTGTTACACTCCTCAAGATGAAATATCAGTCCCGTCAGTAAGGGGTATCAAGGCAAAAACATTTACTCCTACCAAGATATGAAGAAGAGCATTCGAAGAAGATTGGCCGGTGTTGCTCAAGTATCATTAACTCTTGATGCATGGACTTTGGGAAATAGTATTGTTTTCTTAGGTGCGCCTGTGCATTGGTTAGAATTTGGGTGGAGGTTGTGCGTGCATGTTCTGGGAATATGCTAATTGAGTGGGTCCCACACTGGTGGAAACAGGAGTTTATGCATCCTTGAAATCTTTGAGGTATTTGACTTGAATAGAAAATTAGGGATCACTGATTTTCTCTCTGTTCTAGTATATATTGATTACACAATTGAACCCAAGTGTGTGTAGTGACCAAGGACAACGCATCAAATAACAAAAAGATGATGAGTATTATGGACGAACATCTGAAGTTACTGAACTCTTAATTCAGTTCAAGTCGACATGTGCTATGCGTGGCACATGTGTTGAACCTTGTGTTCCGGGATGAGCCCTCTAGTTGTGACAGATGTGCTATCAGATACACGAGGACAATATGGTTGGTATGAATGATATAGAACAAGGCACCACACTTACTACATTTGGTACATCTACAATAGGTGATGTCATACTCTGGCTCCACAAGATGGTCACAGCAATATGGGGTTCAACACAACGTGAAGAACGCTATGAAGTGTAATACAAATAGTTTGGCTTACCTGACCATTGAAAGGTTCCATTGGACTGTCCAACAAGATAAAATTCTGATTACGACATGCTAGTAGCGGTTGTCGAGAAAAGGGATGTTATAGATACTATTGCGCTGAACAGAAGTGTTATGTGATGAGGAATGGGCAATGACCAAGGAGTTTTCGGTCATATTGATACCCCTTCAGTTGGTTACTACAGTCTCATGCCAATCAAAAGCGCCCACAATAAATGAGGTAATTTTTATTATCAGAGCAGTGACGATACACATAAATGGTGTCATGACTGGTATCAGAGAGGGACGGAAGTTACGAGTCAAGAACGTTATATCCGCAAAAAATGGAAATCAGTGTACAAAGCTTGCAAGGCGATGAAGACCAAGATGATCAGATATGCATCAGTCCTCACTCGCGACCAGGCCTTCACCATTGTTGTTCTCTTTGATCCCGCCATGAAGCTACAGTTAATGGACCATGGCCAACGAGACAAAACAATCACGTATGTGCAAAGCTTATTGCATTCCCTAGAGGTCACCAAGGAGGGAAGCATAATGCATTCAGATTTTTCTGGATGTTTTTTACCATAGTGGATGTCTACAGCTTTCTTCAGTGAAGCACTAGACTAGTTGTTACCACGAAGTGAGCATACACCAACCCTAGTCCGGGGCATGAGCTAGATGTGTACATGAGTTCACCTCTTCTCAAGGGGACAACCATTGCATTGGTGGAAAGTAATAGGAGTAACACTCATACCTAAGGTTGGCAATGGTTACAAAGGAATTCCTATTGATCTACGCGTGAAATGCGCTCTCTGAAAAGTTCTTCTCTGCCAGTTGTTCCGTCATCAACTACAAGTGTTCCAGGTTGAAAGAAGGGACCATTAGGTTACTAATGACACTCAGGTTTTTGTGGCAAGCAGATGATGATGACGACAATGATATCAAGCACACAGATGAAGATAGTGACAAAGACTCGAGTGTTCATTAAGCTCATTTATTTTTCCTTCAACTTGTTGAACCATTTATTCAACTTTTTCATTAAGCTCATTTCTTTATGTGTTGAAACTAGTTGTGGCATTTTTACTTCAAGTAAATCTTAACTTATTTATTTATGCCAATTTGTTAAATTAAGAGGAGTGACTAGAATAAATGTTAATTTTAAAGAATAAATGTTTATTAAAAACCTACTATTACTGTCAACAAATCTGATGACTTTAAACTATTATTATTGTTATCGAATTAGTAAATGTTAATATAATATTAATAAATAATGTATTCCAAATAATTATTGAGTAGTTACCTAATGACAAAAAACAACTTTTATTATGACAATTTCAAAGTTATAAAACATTTACTCATGGAACATGGAGTAGTTACTTTATATTATTACAATAATATAAAATGTGAAATATTTATGTACATAATAACAAACAACTAATTCTGAATAATTATCTAGTAGGTATCTAATTGATGATAAACTATTTTCATTTGGACAATTTCATAGTTATAAATTAATTTCCATGGAATATTAAATATTTACTCAATAATTATAAAATAATAGTGAGGGAAATTAAACCATTATATATTTACTGTATAATAATAAATAGTTTACTCATGTGTCATAAGCATAATAATTTTTTTAATAAACCTGGAATAGATAAATTTATCATTTGTTTTTTAATTTATATAATTAGTTCATTTTTTACATTTTCAAAAGTTTAAAATAGGTTTATATATATTTAAATTTGAATTATTATTTCAAGTGAATGCCTGCTTTTCCCAATTTTCCTGTTTTCATGAATTTTATGAAATTTATTTAAGCCTGGAATAACTCTATTTAAATGAAATTGGCAGATTTATAAGTTTAATAATAATTAATATGGAGATGAATTTTTGAATTTTCTAGCCAACTCATGAATTTTTTAAGTGTTATGTGGTGAGGAATGCAATAATAATTCAGAAACTTATCAATTTTGGGGAATTTATTGGAGGAAGAAATGATTTTGGAATAGAAAATGGGTACAATTCTAAGGAAAATATGGTTTTCATGCCACTTCAAAACAGCTCTTAATTTCTTAATCTCTTCCCTTTTTTGCATAGATACCCTTAAAACAGCTCTCGGTCGGCCATCGCAGGCATAAATATGCAATAAAAAGTGCTGAGGGTGGAATATGATAATTCCAATTTTGTGCAAATCTGTGCAATGTGCGGTGTGAATTTGCCTATGTATTTGCACTGTGCATCGCATGGTGCCTTTCGAGCGACCAAATTTGCACTGCACTGCACAACCTTATCTAAATAACAGAAACTTTCAATTAATGAGCTCACAAATCTATCTCAAACTTAATATTCAATCTTTCTTATCCCAGTTAGACTCAATAGAACCTTAATTCAAATCTAAATAGTTTCTTCACAAGCTTAAAATAGTTCCTTAGTTTAAGCTCTTCCTCTCAAACCAACTTCCAAAATTCCTCCTGTCCAATTTCGTTATGAATTTTTCTATTCAACGATGAGAGAAATGTATTTTTCGCCTTATGTGTATGTTTTGGAGGTGATTCATTTATTCTCCCATCCTCTTTGATGATTCATTTCTTTCCCTCCCATGTCCGATTCTTGATGACCCGCAATGGATGAAAAAATAAAACACATAAGGGAAGGGTCATGAACTAAGAGGGGAATGATCTTGGAGTTGTATACTTGGTTCTCCTTATGATGAGTTTTTAAGGATGAGAATGCAATGACTCGAGAGCTTTTCTCCTGTTTGTAGATTTCAGTGATTGAAGCTTTAGGAGCGCTTAAAGAAAATTATAGAGTGGCACTACATACATTTTTTTTAAAACGTAGGGGTGGAAACTTTGAATGCAGAATTTTTTAGTTAAAGTGTCTGACATGATGTTCTTATCCTTTTTGTCTCTTATAGGCTCGGACTTCATGAGAGCCTTCATGGAAATTCTGGGTAACTCTCTAACATCCTAATGATTGTGTCGCATGTCCAAGTTAGCATGGAAATTATTATAAAATAATATAGCATTATAATAAATAAAATCACGCCATTGTAGAGCTTTGTCTTATGTCCAAGACCTACCTATTTGTATATGCATTACAGTATATGAAAGAAATATTTTTAAAACTTTTTTCTTGAAATATCACAATTTTATTTTTAAATACAAGCACCAATTTATCTTTAATCCTATAAAAAACTATTCATTGAAATAGTCCATGGTTGACCGGAAATGGGACTACAAGGTCAACCAACACTCTCACTGTATCTACGTCTAAAATTACGGTTCCTAAAATTATAATATTAATTTTATCAAATACTTTATTAAACATGTAGACTATTTTATTTCAAACGCAGGCATTAGTTGTATTTAGTCAAGCACAAAAGATTTTTAATTAAAAAATAGTTGACCCAGAACCAAAACCAGATATTGGTCAATGCATCTGACTGTAAACAATATTAAATTTGATCCAAAACTCTGGAATTTTTGAAACATTTATTATATAATTTACCATCTAAATATGGGGTCAGAATATGATTTGGTTACTTACATTCCATGACCATAAGTGATGTGTACAAGGATACAATAGTTTTGGGTTTCCAACTCATCCTCAATGTCTCTAGGCATGATTTCAATTGGGGTTAGTGATGTACCACAAATCATGATTGCAAATTAACAATTTTTGAAGGGTTTATGAAGTCATATACTGAAATTAACATGCATTTTTATGTTAAATTCCATTTTCATGCAATTACTCACTCATTATGTAAAATTTCCTATTGTAATGAATTTTTAGATCATTAAAAAATATTATGAAACTCGTTGATAAAGTAGACAGGAAAAAGAAAAAAAATATGTACATATTACATGTAAATATATATATATAAATATATGAACATTAAATAATAGTAATAATAATAAATAAATAAGGGAGAGTTGGGCCGCCAAGGAGCATAGGCATGGCCGCAACCGCAGGTGATGGGCGTATCTGCAGCAAAAGCCACAGCCCCTCAAAGAAACCAAACAGTTGTTTGCCCCTCAAGGTCAGTCCTATGTTTCTTTTGATTCAAACTGTATCTTTTTAAGCATGTATATACACTTTCTAAAGAATTCATTATGGTATTGCAAGAATAGGTGTTTCATCAAAATACGGGTCGGGTTGGGCAAATAAAAAACGAGCAAATGAGCCTGCGGGCCAGTGTAAACGCAGAATTATGAATAAAAAACTTGTGGGCTTTGCACAGCCCGAGCCCATTCCCAAGTTGGGATGGACTTTCCTTAAAATCTAAGTTTTAATCTTGAAACCGTTGATCTTCATTATGAAGATCAATCAGCCAAGTTCAATATAGATTTTTATGAAGGTTTTTTCTTTTATTTCAGGTGACAAGTCAGTGAGGAGTGACGACATGGACAAATCATATATGAACACATGGCCGACCAGAGCTGACGTGGCACTACTGACTAGGATAGACTCACCAAAGTCAAAGAGGGTCCACTATTAAGATTTAATCGTAGCCATCGAACCCTCTAACAGATGGTCTAATGGTCGAGAACAGGATCGGCCTTCTGTTTTCTCCCGCCGCTGTCTCCATTTTCGGAGACTTCACTCTGGCAACGAGAAGGCAGATTTTTACCAATTCATGAGTTGAATACAGGAGCGGAGAGGTCCAATACCAGTCAGGAAGGTCTTTTGACCATTCATGACCTATAAACCAGTGGTCAACTACCAGAAAACAATCTTTGCCAGCGCATTTGAAAGTGAACAATTGAAATTAAATTTTGGGGGAAGATCCTTGTTTTCTTCCTCTTTCTCTTGATTCTCTCGGCCAAAGAGTGTGACAGGCCCGTGACCTGAAGGGAGAAATCAGAGAGAGAGCGGTAGAAGAATAGAGAAATCAAGAAGAACTGAATACTTACCTGAAAAAAGGCTCCGTCGGATGAGGATCTGAAGCTGTCAACGGCCCCACCAAACAGCAAGGAATTCTGGTAAGTGATCAAATTTTTGATATATTTAATTGATACACTATATAATATCAAATAATGATTGAGGAGTCATCCTCAATCCAACAATTCAAAGTTTACGATTTCAGTAAGCAAACCTTGTACTCATTTCCATAATCATTTGGTCTATTATTTCGTAAACACATTCTTAATAGATTTTTTTTATATTTCTAAATCGAACTCAAATCCTAAAAAATTCTAACAACTAAATATATCACACTTCATATTCGAAAAACACAAAATTCATTTCTGTTTTGAAAGAAAAGCACCGTGTAGAGACAATATCTTGTTCAGGCAATTCATCAAACAACTTATGTGCGAATTTGGATTATCAAAGTAATCCTATCAACTGATTTCCGAAAATTCCGCAAAAGTATCCTAAAATCACTTATATACCTCTACTTCATATCTTATAAATTTAAGGGAAAAATAAAACTTTAAGATGGAATTTCCTTTATAAAATCACTTTAAATTATTCATCTCATAGACATTATGACAAACACCTAGTGGTTCTTGTTTATCACTATTGTGGGAAGTTTATTCAACCTACATTGGAGTTCCCTAATCTTCTTCTAAAAATTCACCACACTCTCCTATTTTGAATGCAAGTAAAAGTAATAATTAGATTCCCACTAGTTATATCATTCTTAAATGTATTCTCTCTCTTCCCCCAACTCATTAGTTAATTTCAACTCTATGGGCCGATCACTGTTAATATGACAGTACTCAACCCGACACAATTTTCAGTATACAAATTGAGGTAAAAACCATATAACAATTAAATTACCACCATGTTTTTGCTCTTATCAGTTGGCATCACTAATAAATAATTCTTCCGTTGAATTGTCATTGGTTTATCTACTTTCATGGGTTGACAAAATTGGGTAGACTTCATAAGATAATCTCATCAAATTTATCCGTACATTGACTTAAGTTTATGGCATTCAATCTTCAGCCCACACGCTTGCGACCCAAGCACCTACCACCTGCATCCATAAACTGCTCATTTATCATTGATGGCGTGCAAAATTTAATTGCATGATGAACCACCCATCTTGTAACTTACCGCTGACTTATGTTTTGTTCTAGAACATTAATCATTGTTCTTTTACTATAACTTAAATTTTAAATTAGATAAATTTTTATTTATAAATTTTAAAATATTTTTTATTTTTTTCTATATTTATGTGTAACCACGTTAAAAAACCTAAAAATATGTTTTTATTATGATATTTTCAAACGGTAAAATAATTCAATTTAACGTTTCAAGATAATTAAATTCATGAACAACTCTATTGCTATATATTCATAATATAGTATTTATTTTGAAGATAAAGAAATTTTTGTCTAAGTCTGCATTAAGAATGACTAAAATATTACTAAATTCTGACCAATTGTTCTGGGAAACAAAATAACGCCCAACATGTTAAGAGGGGATTTCCATGCTCATGGAAAAAATCAATAATCTGCTCAACAACTGATTAAGAGCTCAAGTTTGAAAAAAATTTGGATAATGGTCTTTCATGTAAGGGGAAAAATAAATTTAAGAATTGTGTATCCTAGAATGGTGAATGTGTAAGGAGATAAATTTGAGGCACAAGAGGAAGGCACAGACTAAAGAGGGACTGGAGACAAGAATAATAAGGACTTCCAATAAGCATCAAATGAAGAAGATGCGAAGTAGCATGCATCCTCCAGGGGAAACAATAAGAAGGTTTTGAGGAAGCTCCTGATCTTTATTATAGAGAAAATTCAGCTTCAATAACATCAAAAATCACCTGTATGCAATTTTAATCATCAGCATCAATAATATCCAAAATAAAAATGTAGAATGAAAGTTAGCGTCACCTTTGCATTCTATTGGTGACTCTAAGTTCCATTCTTCATTTATTTTTGGATGTTATTGATGCTGATGATTAAAATATCATATTGGTGATTTTCAAAACAAAAATACTATGTTCCTAAACATAATATAATCAAAATAATTTCAAAACTAAAGTTTATTAAATCATTTACCCGATATAAAAATATTGGAAATGTACTATGGTGAATTATAAATACTATTTTCATATGTTCGGTTTTAATATGGCTAATAATGAGAAGGTTTCCATTGTTGATATATATTTATCTGTTATGATGATGTATGATAACGAAGCTCTTTAAGTAATAAACATAATATAATTATAATTATCATTATAGATCGATATTATATATTCTGATAGTATTCTTCAAGGAGATTGGATGATATGGGTTTAAAATTAGAGATACAATGACTGTGTTTAACAAGTCATAAATTTCTAAATTGGATTAAAGAAAGATAATTTATTATACATCATCTACAAAATAAATGGAAATTAATGAATTGACGTGAACTTACATTGAGATTAATTTTGTAATTTGATTGGGTTCCTTTGCTTATGAAGTATCTTCAATTTTTTAAGACATGGGGATATGAGTAAATTTATCTAAACTTAGTGTAATAAATTGTGATTACCTCATCTCAAAAATAGTATCAAATTATCATAAATTAGGAAAAACTATATACATGTGATTCCAAAATTTGGAATATCCTATTGTTATTTATTTTCTGTAGTAAGAAAGAAATAATATGTCATCTTATTTCAGGGAAGCTAATTGTGAAGAAAGGGAAGGGGGTTCTGATGTTAACGTTTATGAATTTATCAAATGCTTTTTTAATTTTCTTGACTGATGGGGCTAAATATTGGCTAGTAGAGGTGTTTTATTGGAAGTTAGCGTGATATTGTGGCTTTGGTATAGGAAAATCCCTAGATAATATTACGTATTAGCCCAAAAATGTAGAAAACTATCATGTGACAGATTATCTATTAGCTATGTTTCTTATTTAGGTATCCATTCAAGTGTGAATATATTCATATGCTCTGTCTCGTACCTATATACACATTCATACAAATAAATAAATAGATCTCAAAAAAATTAAATATCAAAATATGTAAATTAAACTGGATGATTTTTTAAGAACTAAATATAACATAAATCAGTGGGAAAAGGGAAGCTCCTCTTATTCTTTCGTTTGTATTATTTATCTCTATAGTTTTCAGTTGACCAATGACTCATACAAAGTAATATATATTAGAGGGTCTATATTATGAGAATAAATAAGTCAAGAGTTAAATATTCGAAATCAGAATGAATAATGAGGGTACCATTTTATGTTCGGAAGTGAAATATTTTTACAAAAACGTCATATTATTTGTACCACAATATTTGTACCACGTCATATTATTTGTACCACGATATTTTACTAGTCTGTCAGAATTAAATTGGATGTCTAACCATATGGCTGGAATCAATTGATCATTTGTGGTTCACCAGATGGTGTGTGCATGCTTTTTGGTAAATCCGTCGCTTTCTCTTTCCTACTCATTATTTTTCTCTATAATGTCAAAAAGTCCTCGTTTCTAATAGTCCTGAAGCCTGTACAAAGAGACGCTATTGATTAGGTATAATCCAAAGCCCGTAGAACCATTTTATTTACTTCCCTCCTTATTTTTATACATTTATAGTATAGTAGATAACTTTGGCTGGCCCAACCAGAATTAGTATTAATTTTTTCCAGCAACACAGAGGATATTTTATTTTTTTCTTTATCTTGAAATCTTAAGATCCCAGCTCATTGGTTTGACCCGCTGATCTATCTCTCAAAAGTTAACCATCCTCCTAAATAGAAAGATACCTGGCATCAAATGCATTAAACTGCAAATAGATTTATTTTATCACTAAAGGATGTACTGGAATTATTCTGGAATCTGGACACACCAGTGCCTCCAAGACTAAATTTGAATACACTTACAGAGATGTATGCAATATGCTTCTCATCCCAAAACCCTGGTTTGGACGACGACAGCGATGGGGCTGGACACTCTATGGTAGCCGTCCCTCCAGGTCAACCTCCCAAACAGGAATTTTAAGACACCCGCACCTCTTGCAGCCTTCATAATGACCTTGAACTCTCTCACCTCGCCGACCCGCTTGAACTCGATCATGTCTGGCTCAACCTTCACGAATATCCCTGGTGGCGGCTGAACGCGAGCTCTATAAATCCCGGGCGTTCCAACGTTCTTCAACTTTCTTGACACCGTCACCTCACCCAATAGGCTTGCCACAGTGATAGAAGGATAGTTGAAGTCCGCAATACTGGGCGTTTTCCTCGGGCAAGAGAAGGACTCATTGACGAAGATGGATATCTGGCGTGAGTCGTAGCCAACGGCGCAGAGAAAGCTGAGGTAATCTTCAGCAGTTAGATCGTAGACGAGGCCGGGGTCCATGGCGAGGTTGGGACGTACGTGCCCAGCGCCGTAGCTGAACGGCGTAGCCACCGCCAACGACGAGTTCGTAATGGGCATGCCAAGATTATTATCGGTCGTCGCTACTCCAGAAAAAAACACATGATAAGATAATATGATCTATTGATTTCAAAATGGCAAGTCTTTTGGATTTCACCCGTGGTCATGATGGCAGATTTGATCGCAGCTGGGCTCCAGTTCGGGTAGAGAGTCTTGAGCAGGCCGGCAACGCCTGAGATGTGGGGGCAGGACATTGACGTGCCGGAATCTGTGGCGTAAGGGATTCTCTTCTTGTCAAAAGCGAGGCCTGATGGACCCACGGCCTCTGAATAGGCGGCGATGACGTTAACTCCCGGCGCTGTGATGTCCGGCTGCTCAAGTATGCGTTTCAGGTTTCAACAAAAATGAGTGATTGATTTGGGAACATAGATATAAATTCATAGACAGCGTAGGGGTAAAAATAATTATAGATTGATCGGTTAGGGATTGACAAACAGAGAGAATTGGATGAGTAGGTTGGAGAGATACGAGCTTATTCATATCAGATAGATAAAAAAACCGGGATGACATACGTGCATGTATATATTCCACACGCAAACGTTCACATATGTACTCTTACATGCATACATGCGTGCATCATCTTGTAAAATCATGTTTTATACTTGAGAGAGTGAGTGAGAAGAGGGTGTATGTCAGAGAGAGAAAGATAACGAGAGAGTATGCTGGAGCGTTTACGTAAGAGAGAGAGAGAGAATGCAAGAGTATTATTGTATGTGAGAGAGTATGCGAGTGTGTTTACGAGAGAGAGAGAGAGAGAGAGAGAGTGTGTGTGTGTGTGTGTGTGTATGCAAGAGTGTGGGTGAGTGTGTAAGAGAGAGAGTATGTGTGTGTGGGGTTGGACACTTAGGATTGAAGACTGGTTTGACCAGACCTAACAGGAATCATAGGTCCTCCATTTGAGGATAGACCAGTTTGTCAAACAAGTTTTGGTCCAAGGGTCTAACAGGAAAGGAACCAGAAGTATATTGTTTGATATTTATTTAACATTTTTTATAAAATTCTAAAAATATCAAATCCAACTCAATGGAGAGGTTTCTATTGACCTCAGCATAGACCCCATACATTTGACTATCTGCGGGCACCCACTTGAAGTAGTGGATATTTAACATTACTATGAAGATAAATGTACCACTTTGACCTTGACACTGACAAGTCAACCTGACCAAACCGGGACCAGTCCTGACCGGACGGGGACCGAACAAGAATGGACCGAAACTGGACCAAAGTTTAGGTAAGGTTTAGGTATTTGCTAAAAAGCGGGACCGGACTAGGATAGTCAAATCCTAAGTGTGTGTATGAGAGAAAAAGAGAGACAAAAGAGATGGGAAGTGAGAGAGAGAGAAACAAAAGAGAGAGAGAGTGAGAGAGTGTGTGTGTGTGTGTTTGAGAGAGAGAGAAACAAAAGATAGAGTGAGTGAGATAGTGTGTGTATGTGTTTGAGGGAGAAATTGTGTGTATAAGCAAATTCAAGAGTGTAGGAGTGAAAATTTATGGGCGTGTGTAAGAGAGAGAGCGCACGCGTGTGTGTGCAAGAGAGTCAGTGAGAGAGAGAGAGAAAGAGAGAGTGTGTGTGTGTGAATGCAAGGGAGTTAGTGTGAGAGTGTGTGTGTGTATGCAAGAGAGTTAGTGTGAGAGAGCGTGTGTGTGTGTGTAAGAGAGTGTGCGTGTGTATGTAGGAGAGGTATAGAGAGCGAAAGGGTATGCCGGAGAGAAAGAGAATGTAAGAGAGAGAGAGAGAGGGTGTGCCGGAGAGAAAGAGTATGTAAGAGAGAGAGTGTGTGTGCCGGAGAGAAAGAGTATGTAAGAGAGAGAGTGTGTGTGCCGGAGAGAAAGAGTATGTAAGAGAGAGAGTGTGTGTGCCGGAGAGAAAGAGTATGTAAGAGAGAGAGAGAGAGAGCGAGGGAGAGAGAGAGAGAAGTGGGGGAGAGAGAGAGAGGAGAGGGGAGAGAGAGTGAGAGAGAGAGAGAGGAGGAGAGGGGGAGAGAGAGAGAGAGGGAGGGAGAGAGAGCGAGAGAGAGAGAGAGAGAGAGGGGGAGGGAGAGAGAGAGAACGCCAATTAGAGTTCATGTATCGGGGTACGATAGAGATATATGATGAAAAGTCAAACCTTGAGGATATCGGGAGTAATAAGGTTTGGCCCCGGCGACGAGAATGCGGCCATAACAGGCGTGGGCCTCACGTTCGTCACTGTTACGGGTGGGGTGATGGTGGCCGTGGGATTCCTGCATCCAAACTCGCTCAATCTTCAGCGAAAATCCTCCATCATAGAAATAAGGATGTACTGTGCTATGGTTTCAATCTCCTCACCGAGTGCTGTTTATGTACTCGTAGACGGCGAGACCGTCCGTGTAGCTGATATGGACGGCAGGTAGGAAGTGCGCATCGGCGGAGATGTCATTCGACTGCTCCACCGCGTTGGCGAGGATCATCCCCGCACCGCCGGCGTGCAGCACCGTCTCCCCCTTCTCCACCCTCGGGTTGATCCCGCGAAGGCAAACGACAATCTTCCCCTTCACCTTAACCGGGTCCAGCGACCCAAGAAAACACAGCCGCCTGCAACCACGAAGCTCTTCAATCCATCACCGGGACCCAAGAAGCTTACAGAAAACCGTCCTTCGTACTCACGCAGCCGTGGCGTTCGCGTTCGCCGCACGCGCCGCGGCGGAGCTTATCAGCGGCCGCAGCTTTTTCCCCTTCAGCGCCTCCGCCGATAGGCTCTGGCCCTGCGAGGAGAAATAAAAGCTTAGGGTTAGGGGCACGCAACCATTTCACCTACGTTGTGCCGGTCAGCACAGCGGACCGAACTGGGTGCAGAAGATGAAGGTCAAGTTGGCGGACCAGAAGGCGCTGGCCGCTGCCGAGAATGGCGGAGGCGGAGAAGCTCCGGTCCAGGGTGCTGGCCGCTACGGTGACCATCCACGGGGCGACGTTAGAAACGGAGCCCAGCTTTGGGCCGTCGTTGCCGGCGGAGCAGACGACTGTTATCCCCTTCTTCATGGCGTGGAAGCTCCCGATGGCGATGGGATCGACGAAATAATCCGTCGACTCGCTGCCGAGTGAGGCGGAGATGACATCTACGCCGTCGCGGATGGCTGCTTCGAAGGCGGCGAGAATGTCGGCGTCGTAGCAGCCGCCCCCGGTGGTAGAGTCCCAGCAGACCTTATACGCCGCCACTCTTGCTCTCGGCGACCCGCCCTTGGCTGTGCCGTTTCCCTGCCCCAAGACGCTGACCCCCTCCACGAAGTTGCCTCCCGCCGTTGACAACGTGTGAGTCCCATGCCCGGCCGTGTCGCGCGGGCTATTCCGATTGGGGGGCAAGACCCTCACCGCCGCCGCGAACCCCTTGTTGAAGTACCTCGCCCCGATCAGTTTCCTGGCCCACGTAGAGAATGACTATGAGCGGTCCGATAACGTGGACGGGTCTTGACCGTAGAGATGAGATCGGAATTCACCTGTTGCAGGAGAAGTTTTGGTCCCAGCCCCTGTCACAGACCCCCTTCCATTGCGGGGGGACCGGGCCGTAGCCCTCGTCGTCGAAACTCGCCGACTCCGGCCACACTCCTGCCTCCCAGTAAACATCCGTGAGTTACTTCTCAGAAGAGAGAGAAATCGATTCGTGCAGATAATTCCCGAGTTCGGTGGATAGATAATTTGATGAATACGTGCATCAACTATCGACAACACGATGCATCAACTATTCGTCGACTTGACGAAAAATTCTGGGACAACTGAACATCTACAACGATCTCAACTTTTTTTCTTGGAAAAAATAGATAGTTAAGAGGAAGTTAAGTTAGAGAGATGACCGGTGTCAAGGGTTCCAATGATGGAATCCTCGCCGAATCTGGCCTTGGTCCAGATGGAATCGGCAGGAACCACGCCGTCTTTCTCTAAGCCGAGGAAGTTCCAGGACCGTGTAGTATGCAGCTTCCGTGCACGATTGGGCACCACGGCCTTGACACCCCGCGACTCTGCGACGGCGAACGATGCGGAGGCTGAGATAGAGAGAGAAGAAGATAGAGCGAGAATTTCGGAGACCCACTTGACAATTCTGCGACCTCATCTTCGTCGAGCATCGCAGCGAAACCGTTGATGACCTTTGAGTAGGAATAGAAGATAGACCTTTGAGCCATCTCTTCGCTGCAACAGGATTTACTCCTATCATTCCGATATATTTATTGGGTAGAAGACAAAGGCGGACCTTTTCCCACCTTTCCATGACAGAGCCCAAGAATACACGGTGGGACACGGCGATCTCCTCCGCCGCCAAAGTGGAGACCCCGTCTTCTCCCTCAAACGAACCGGCACCCATGTACACGACATAGGACTGAAGAATTGGCAGGGATAGAGAGAGAAACAGAGGACAAACCAGATAGATAGAAAGCGTTAGATTCCAATAAACTTTGAAGAAAGCGACAGAGAGAACAGACACCGGCCTTTCTTTCTGCCACTGCTGGGCTCTGCAGCAGTGCCAAGAGAAGCAGCAAGATGAAGAAAGGAAAGCGCCTGCGGAAACCCATCTCCAGAGCTCTCCTTCTTCCTCTACCTCTCTCTCTCTCTCTCATTCTCTGGTTCACTCGATATCTTAAGATTTATGAGTATAGATGGTGGGCTAATTGTCAACGTATGGGTCGGCTTCCAGCCTGGGAGGCCGGTGCCGATTGCTGCGGCGTTTATGTCGGTGATCTCCTCGATTTTATGATAGAACGGATTATTTTTGCGAGGGCAGCAGTTGCGGGGGAGAACCGTCCATGTGGACACATGGTGCGTTCCTCCTCTCTAGTTTCTAGATCGTTTCTTTCCTCCAATCCTATCTACAGGAAAATAGTCAACGCTTTGATTCCCGGATCTCATCATCCTATGAGAAATCTTCTTTTACCCTGCGCCGTGCTCTCATTGAGGAAGAACCAAGCAGATAAATGTCGGAAGAAATACGGATATATAGGCGGTGTTGAAAGACGTAAAGATAACGATTGAGTGTAGGGTTCCGAGAGGAGCCCGGATCTACCAATTCTAGGCCGAAGAATTCGTTAGAAGATGGGATCATTAAGCTTTTAGAATTCTTTTTCGTTATGCTCAACAACTTTAGTCAAGAACTTATGATACGTTGTGTATACATTTAGGCAAGAAGTCGTTGTCAATTTTTTATGTATCACACTATTATTTTTCTGAAAAAATAAAATAAATTAATGTAATAAATTAGGAGTGGTCCATGTCATTCTGAAATGACTTCATTCAATTTAGTTAAATTTAAATGGTTAATTAAACAATCGTAGGTATAATGATTAATCATAGATAGTAAACATACATGAATCTATAAAAATATTATAGCACGCACTACAAATTAATTATGAAGTAACAATAGGGGTTTGTTGGTCGACCCAGACCAGTTGATTGAGGCCTACTAGTATATATGAGACAATGACAAGCTTGTCTAAAAATCAGACCAGACAAGATGGATGATCAAATCAGGCAATTCAGCAGTGAATCAATTAAGTCTATTCATTCAATGATCTATGATGGAAGACTGTATCAAATTTTTTTCTGATTTGACCTTTTGATCTTGATTAATGTCATGGCAAAACCTCCAACAGAGTGCTTGTTTAACAACTGATGGAGGATGATTTGGGACAGACATCACGAGAATGGAGGAACATGTAGAAAGTGAAAGAGAATGAAAATGCAATTTATGTCCTTTCCTCTCAGCACCATTGACAGTGGTATGTGTAAATGCAGTAAAAACCCAAATACACTTCTCTTTTGAACAACCAATACTTTCACAATTCTATAGCATCAAAGAAACTGTCAAGTGACAAGGATAACAATAGAAGGAACTAACCTTTTCCCTGAGCACACGAACCTCTCTTGCAAGAGAGAATTGGAGAGGGAAAATATGGTCCAAAATGATACTTAAATGGAGAAGACAGCGCCTTCTGTCCACCAGCTGACAACTCAAGGAAACAAGAGAAGATTGTATTCTTCTGCCGCAGCCGCCACGCGCTCGAGCGCTCCTGTTCCAATAAAGAGAACAACCTAACAAAAAAGCCCTCAAAGAAAAATAGAAGAAGAGGGAGTGGCACATGAGTGTGAGGGCTGAATAGTCAGAGAAACCTCATAGAACATTTCATCAGGATGATTCAGTCATTCATCTAACACAGTTCATTCTGTCCAGACCACCATCTGTCTCTCATTTGTCATCATCACCATTCTTTCATTTGTCATGTTCCAGAATGGATGATAAATGGATGGATGACTAAATGGAGGGAGAGAAACAGAAAGAGAGTGAAAGGGAAATATCAAGAGAGACAGGGGAAAAGAGAGAGAGAGAGAGAGAGAGAGAGAGAGAAAGAGAAAGCAAGAGAGATAGAGAGAGCTATTGATAGGGTGAGAGAGAGAAAGAGTGAGAAAGGGAATGAGAGCCAGCCAAAGAGAGAAAGGGAGATGGGGGGAAGGTCGAGAGTGAGAGAGAAGGACATCAGATGATGGTCATTATCTCCGCTGACAATGGTCACCATCTCCATTGATGATGCTCATCATCTCCATCTATGATGGTCCTCATTGCCATCACTGACAGCCCACATCCCCATCCACAATGATCATCAACCCAGATGTTGACAATAGGTGTCCCCCTTGACAATGACAGTCGTCACCCTCATCATTAAAGATCGCCATCCCCATCGCCAATGGTCCTCATCTCTGTCATCGACGGTCATCATCCCTGTCCATGCCCATTTTCATCCTTGTCATCGACAATCAGCATCCCCGTCCACGCTGATCATCGTCCCTGTCCTCAATGGTCTTCTTTCTCATTGTTGCAATCGTCATCCCTGCAGTTGAAGGACTTCATCCCTGCCGTCGAATTTGTGGCTCCCATTGTCAATTGTTGTCATCCTCATCATTGATTTTTGTCGTCCCCATCACCAAAGGTTGTCACCCTCTCATGCATAGTCGTCATTCCCATCATCGGTAGTCATCGTCCTCATTCCAATCCATGATGGTCATCTTTGTCAGTCAGTACCCCATCTAGGACAGTCCTCATCCCCTTTCAGAAAAGTCGTATTTCCCCTCCACAACTGTCTTGATCTCCATCCAAGATTGTCCTCATCCCCACCTATGATTTTTCTCAACCTTGTCAAACAAGATGGTCATGTTATTGGACTTTTCTGAAATAACATACTTTTGTCGTCCAAATAGTCACCAGTTATACTCCATCATTGGTTCAGCCATTTTTGTCATCAGTCATCCCTCATCTTTCAATTAGTTCAGTCATTTTTCAATCTATGTGGATGATGACAGATGACAAATTGTCATTTGTCATCATTATTTTTGTGTGAACCATGAGAGAAGAAAGGATGATGATGTGGCATCCATCATATAGAGAGATATACAAATAAAGCTAGCATGATGGTCAAGTGGACTAGCATGTGAGGTATACAAATAAATTATCAGTGATGGAAAATGCAATAAAAAATGCTTTCACACACCAAATTATTGTTGTGTGAACTGTTTCTTTAAAATAACTCCACTAATGGAATAAAGTTGACATTATCGACTTCCAGTCATAGTGCCCAACTTTTAATACATGATGGTACATGACTTTGAATTTTTAACTTTGACATAAACAGTTGTTGGTTTAGACCAAGAGACTCTGGATCCTCAGGGTTAAATTCTTCTCCTCTAAGAAACCCAAGGAAACACTTTAATATCGAGCAACCTACCTTCATTCATTAAGCATCCCTGCTTTAAATGCCAGGTCAAGGTACACATATTGAGCCAACAATTAGGCTCATTAGTCCATAATAGGAAATACAAAGAAAACATAGAGATAGATGATATATTACAGGACAACAAACGAAAACACACACACACACAGATATATATGTGTGTGTGTGTGTGTGTGTGTGGCTGACAACAGTGACTAGTCCACTTGACCAAACTGAGGTCATACCAAATGAGTCCTTAACCAAACTGAGGCCAAACCAAACTTGAGATGTACGTTTAGGTTTTTATAAAGCCAAGGTTAAGACTAGACAGTGATGTTCCTTACACAAGGATAAATGTAATTTTTAATTTTCTGAAAATCCTGAACTCTAAAAAACCAAGATACTTCGCTGATGTACAAGATTTCAATGATGTCGCATTGCTAATTCCTTCTCAGGCTGTGAAGCTTCATTAAGTCCACTTCTGATTCCATGTCATTTAGTGTACATACCAGGGTTACATAGACTTTATGAAAGCCCTAGTAGTGTTTCCCTGTCCCAAGCCCCATATCTAATGACAATACTGGGACACATGCTGAACCAGCTATTGATAATGGGCTATCTGATATCCATCTTTACCAATAACTGGATATGGGATGACGATATCTGATATTGGTTGCCATAATACCAATACCAGATACTGTTTATCTGTCCTGATATTGTCATCCATCTTTATTTCATGGGTTGGATGATGATATTGGATCTCAGTGTCAGATATCGATTGTTTTGATATAGACATATAAATAGAAATATTTTAAAAATAATTTATTACTTTATCGGTCAGCATATAAATGTGTTATAAAGCTTTTGGGAGTTATATGCATTATATAGAATTTATTCATCAACGTTCCGTTTATCCACGCAGGTCACTCAAAAAATATTAGTACTTACTTTGACCCCACTCAAAATGAACCCAAATGTGTGGACAGCGAGGTCCAATATGTCTCAATAATATATGTCACACAAAGAGGGTAGAGTGTAGAGTTTTATTCAATTAGAATTCCTTCACTAAAATTTATACAGATTTAAACTTTTTACTTTTTACATATTAGACAATCGGTGCTTATTTATTAAACTTGTAACTGAATATCAGATATTGATATCCTGATACCAATTTTTGGTTCAGATTCCAATATCTAGATATCGGATTTTGATATCAGATATCCAATCCGGTATAGGATCTGATATCTGGTACTGGCCCCTATGATATTTGTCCTGATACCTAGCATCGGATGGATTTTTTATACCCATCTGATATACGATATCTGGTATCTGAAACAGCCCTGATTTCATCGGGATATCAGAGATTGGTTGTTCGATATCAGATATCGGAGGATGTCATATGCTAATACCTTGTGAGCAGTGTATTTAGCTTTTTGCTGAAACCAAAACCAACACTAGACCCATACATTCCCTACACATGGATAATTAGAATTTGTTTATTTGGTGAAAACTCAGAGATCTGGAATTATAGGAAACTCAGAGTGCTGATGTTCAAAATTTAAGTAAATCGAATGGCTAATTCCTAATTGGGCTGGGGTTGGGGGGGGTCATCAGGCCCGTTTCTAATTGATTGTCCATTAGTTCATATACCAGGGTTTCAGAGACGCTATGAAAAGCCCTAGTGAGCAGTGGAAGACTGGCAGTGAGGAGACGGGGCGAAGATGTTGAGATCTTCCGTTCCTCTGCGCCGGATCTTCCAGGCTCGGAATTTCTCCTCCGCGAGCTCGGAGAACATCGTGGCGGCCGTGCTGTTCGAGAGGTTGCCGGTGGTGATTCCGAAGATTGACCCTGTCGTTTACGCCTTCCAGGAGTTCTCGTAGGTTACGCCTACTGTGAGACTTTGACCCTAAAGCGGCGATCTTTCTTCCAGAATCGAATACCCATTGATTAACACGCTTCCATATTTCCCCCTTTTTTTTTCTTGTCGGTAGCTTTCGTTGGAAACAACAGTACCGGCGGAGATATCCTGACGAAGTCTTGAATAAATCTGATGCCAAGTAAGTCATTTTTTTATTTATTGTGCGCTATGACGGGGTTCTCATTTTTTCTTGGTTAATCTTGAAGAGCCTGTTTTGATAATGCCCATCTTATTAAGTTTTGGTATAATTTTTTTCTCTCCAGGGGAAAAGGTGACTATAAAATCGATTACGAGCCAGCCCCCAGGATCACTGAGGCTGATAAGATGAACGATAAGAGGTACTCCAGATGCGAATACTTCAACCTTCCCAATGTTTTTTTCCGGAGGTTCTAATTTCGTGTCACTTGAACTTTCTTCCTGCCATCATGTTATTTTATTTTACCTCAAGTTCTTCCGGTCTATAAAGGGATAAATGTTCATCAATTTGACTCGCTTGGACGTATCATCTGTGAAGGTTCACTTGTTCCTGACCACTGATGTTTCTATCCTGTAGGGAAGACATGAGCGATCTCTTATGTAGTCTTACATTGGCGGTGTTTTCTTATTGCTGGGTTCTTTTGTCAAAGAAAAGGAAAGATAATAATTTTAAATGATTATGTGTGGCATCATTATGACTTAAATGTATCGTAGCGCATTCTCTATGAAGTATGGCCTGATCGTATCTTCGACACTAAAACTCTAATTGCCCAGTGAGGAGTTGCATGCATGCTCTCTTTTAGCTTAAGAGCACCACTGTCTTTCTTTTATTGTCCTAAATTTGACCTCTAAGGTGTCCTTTGTATCGGGTCTCATTATGGTGCCCCATTCTGTGTAATTCGCTGTGTATCCCATTTTTTAAGGATACGGGGGAACAGAATCGGAGAGGGGCCGTGTTGTTTTGTGGTCCTTGTCTGTGTCTCCACCCCTTTCAACCTGTTGGCTAGGCTTTGCTAGAGGTGAGACTGTGTCTCAACCATCTATTGTTTTGATACTTTCGGTGTTAAAAATTTAACAGATTCATCTTTCTTGGACTGGTCACCATTTCCCATGAGATCAGGCATAACTGTCACTGTATTGAGTTGAAGCGTGAGAGGCTAAACCTCTCGGCTTTTTTGGATTCAATAAAGTTTGATTTCATTCGTGTTGTTAGTAATTTTTAATTGATATCCGAGAGATGAATATTCTTCAATATAGGCATCCGTTATGTCATCCATGGATTTTACCTTTTTGTCTTGTTTATGCCGATCGTATGCCTTGTTCTGCGTTTCTCATTCTAACGTTTCCCCCTCTTGAAGATCATTAAAGAGAGCTCTTGACAGAAGACTGTATCTTCTCTTATATGGGAACACGTTCAGCTCATCTTCTGATGAACCCTGTTGGCATTTTCCAGAGAAAGTCTATGAATCAGAAGAGTCGCTCAGAAAGGTTTTATTTTAGTTTTATTCTCTTTATTTTAAAATTTTCTACAAAATATACTGTTGCTCATCTCAGTGGCCGTTCAAATGCTTTGTTTGAATTAGAAATGTAAGTATCAAGTTGTTGTTGTGGAATTCCAGTGTGCGGAGACGGCGTTAAAATCTGTTATCGGTGATCTTTCACACACATATTTTGTTGGCAACGCTCCCATGGCTCATATGCCATTCCGGCCGGCAGATGGTACCCCTGATGGTCAAACCTTCAAGGTAAACACATGTTTTTTTCTTATTTATTTGTCAGCAAGACCATTTCATCTGGAAATAGATATGTTCATAGAATACCATCTGGCCTTGCAAATAGTAATATTTGATTTTTACATTAAATTTGTCAATCCGGACCCCTACGTATTTTGCATGTAATCCGTAAGGTGTACAAACATACCTTGGAGGAAAGCATTACTTCTTTTTACCAAATAGGCCCATAATCTTTAGGCCTGTTGTCTTTTGTATAAGTAGAGTTCTCCCAGCCTCTTTCAGTTAACGAAGACTTTTAGGATGCCCTAATAGCTTCACAAAATGTAAGAGAACAGAGGAACTCAACGATTTGGACATCTCAAAGTTAACATGGTATCAGAGATTGTTGGCCATCTTCCTCTGTGATGACACTCAATGTCATGATCCGGCTTTCTGCAATCTGTCATCATGACAAGTCAGCCGGGACTTCCTAGTTTGCCACAACCCGACACAGTGACCTATCACCATGATCACAGGAGCTTACGTTCTGTAGTTTTTCCATCTTCTTGTACTCGCCCAATTTCTCTGCCTTAGTGCCCTAGGCTTGCTGTCCCTTCTCGGCAGTAGTATCCTTCATCTCCATGGCTTGGTGGGCGATGACTTCTTCCTCTTCGACAATCTTCTCCCTCGTGGTGTCTTTTGTCTTGTTGGCCTTGTTGGTGACTTACCGGTCAGCGACTTGGTTTCCATCTTCCTCTCAGCAACTTGAAGCTTCAGAGAGAAACAGTCAGTTAGTACATCTAAAGGCTTGTGGGTCAGAGCACTAACTCAGTGGTGGTGCCTGAGGCACCAAATTTTATGGCCTTCAACGTAATCAATTTGAATCATTATGTTGAGCTTATACTTATGGAAAGAAGGCTGAACGGTCACTTGACCAAGGAGAAAAATTGACATTGTAATTATGCTGTCTGAGAAAAGGATGATGCTAATGTCCACGCATGGCTTTTGGGCGGCAGGGCAGGTAATCTCTCAATGAAATGCGTAATTTTCAAATATGCCAAACCGTTTTGGGTTCATATCCTTAAGGAGATGTGTCAAGTGACTAAGGCAGAAAACCTGTGCTAAGGAGAACAAACAGTGATGAAATATATATGTGAGCTACAAGCGATATGGAGGGAGCTGGATCATAATGAGCTACAGCCCTGGGTGATTCAAAGTCTCTTTAATGTCAATATACTTCAAAAGATCTATGACATTAGTTCCTGATGCGACTGAGTTGCAAGTATGGGTCCCGACAGAGTTAGATTTTGAATCGGTAGAAAGGTCTCAGTTTGTACTTCCTCTCAGTTTACTGAGTTCATGAGCACTAGTCTTGTCTGAACTGTCACCAGGCACCATTGACAGTTATGAAGCTCAGTTGGTAACCAAGGGCTATTCCTAGAAGTATGGAATCGAGTATGGGGAAACATTCCGTATACTTCTTGCACTTGCTGTGAATCTTGGGTGGAATCTCTACCAGTATGATACTATGAATCCCTTCCTTCACTTCTTAAAAAAAAAGAATGCATTTTTACAGCCTGGGCGCTACCAGAAACTGCAGGGAAGTAAAGTGTGCGGGCATGGTTTGAGAGTTCTCCAGTGCCATGTAGACATGGTCGTTCTGTTCTTTTGTGTGAATTTGTGCGAATTGTTTGTTTTGTTCGGTTATCTGAACAGAACAAAAACAAATTCGAACAGAACATTGCACAGACCGGTGTGCGGTTCTCTTGTTCGCTTTGTGCGAATTTTGTTCTAGTTTTGTGTGAATGTGTGAATTTGTATGGATGTGCGAATTTTGTTCGTTTTTGAAAAAAAAAAGAACAGGACAAGGAACAAGGCCCTGTGCGGTTCTTTTGTGCTAATTTTTTGTCCGTTTAAAACAAACAGGACAGAACAACCATGTCTAGTGCCATGACACATATGGGGAATCACCAAAACAATGATGACCGTACACTGTTCATTAAGCTCTCTGAATTGGGTTGATGATCTATTCTACTGATGTGCATTGATGATATCATTATTGTGGGAGATGATGTGAAGGAAATCCAGTGTTCAAGCTATCAATTTTCTCAGGATGTCACTATTAAAACCCTGGGAAAGTTGTACTTACGTAGTGTTGAAATGACATAGAACTCTTGGCCGGTTGATCTATCTGAATAACTCTTGCCCAGATATCAGCAATGCGGTCGGTTTTTTTGTCAGCAGGCGCTTTCCTCTTTCTTTTATATGTTTTTTTGTTAGTAAACCCTCTATTATACTCTATTGGGTAAGTACCCTTATGAGGTTGGATCCACCATGTTGGGCCTGAATGGACCCAATAGATGTAAGCCAGTATAAGTACTGGCTGACTCTTTTTCAAGTCATATTTTCGAATTGTCCTGTCTCTCTTGGCGGCTGGAAGGTTGACACTTTTTAACTAACTTATGTGAAGTCTGTGAGAACCACATGCAAGGTTTTGTCATCCTGTAAAGATAAAGCAGGACGTGGCCTACTGTTCACAAAGGGACATCAGATGACAGTGGAGATCTACATAGATGCTGATAATGCGCGGTCAATTTTTGGTTGAAGGTCAGCCCCCAGTTCCTCACACAGAAGGTGATTACTTGGCAAAGCAAGAAGCAGAATATTGTTTCCAGTTCAAGTGCAGAAGCCGAGTTAGAGCTTTTGTTTATGGGATCTACCAAATTTGATGTCAGAGGTATTCTAGAGAAGTTAAAAATAATCACGGTTGGTTCAGCTTTGTTGTACTTTCACAGCTAATCGGCATCAACATTATGATCAATACAGTACAGAAGAAGCAGACTAAATATGTTGAGATTGACTGCCACTTCATTCAAGCAAATATCGACTAGAAAATTGTCCATCTGATGTACTTGTACAAACGAGTCAGCAGACTACGGACATGCTTACCGAATGAGTTTCATGGAGTGTGTATTTCAGGCTTTTGAGCAACTGTGGTGCTTGAAGCATCTAAACACCGAAGTCTTTTAGGATGTCAGTCCGGATCTCATTTAACTGGCATAAGGTGCTTATAAAGGTCTTATTGGGTAACTTTACCTCTTTTTACTAAATGAACCCATTATCTTTGGGCCAAAGTTTATTAGGATGCCCTAATTGCTTCACAAAGTGGGAGAGAGAAGAGGGACACAACTTGCGCATTCAAGTTCAACAATTTTAAGCCATAACGACATTAATGCTCTTTGAACGTGAGAAAATTTGCCCTATGTTCCTTGGAGGGTTACTTAGATTGTTTATTGAATTTATATTAATTGCTGATTGAGAGTTTTCAGTCGATGCTTACATGATTAGATACTGGGTTTGTGGAAATGCAGAGGTTTTTCTTCAAGTCGCAAGTTGTCGGCACTGACAAATACAAGATTGGAAAGTGCAAGGACTTCGCCTGGGTAACCAAGAACGAATTACTCGAGCATTTCCCCGATCAATCTGCCTTCCTCAATCAGATGATCATTAGTTGATCAGATTTCACCTCTCGGCTATCATTGCCTCACAGATGATTCCCACATGGTTCTTTCTCTGTCTTTGCCCATTTATCTCTGCCCATCTCTTTGTCTACCTTATCAACCTATCTATCTATCCATCAATTCATCACTTTCACTCTAACTTTGTCTTCTCAGTCAGGCCTTCATCAGCTGATACGATTATTTCCTTGCCGATGAGGACCTCTTCTCTCTCTCTCTCTCTCTCTCTGTGTCTCTTGCTCTCTTTGATGCTAATTATCTCTCTTTCTCTTTCCCTTTCCCTTTCCCTTTGTCGCTCTCCCCTTCTCTCTCTATGGCTACCTCTCTATCATTCTCTCTTCTTTATCACTTCTCTCTCTCGCCACCTACCATCTCTCCATTTTACAGCGGTTCTCTTTCGTTCTCTCTCATTCTACTGCTTTACTTCCCCTCCCAGTCTTAACACTGTTTACTCTAAGAGTACTTTTTGATGTCCTTGTTTTTCGTATCCAGTATTGTGATGCTCATTGGTGAGAGGGAAAGTCAGTATGCTGTTCTGTGGATTATAGTTATATAGCCGTCGTCATTAGGGTTGTACAAATCGGAGAGGGAAAGTTTGGTTGGTTCGATTCAAGTTTGGTTGGTTTGATTTAATGTGGCTGTGTGGATCTTGAACCACATCTTAGAGCTCTAGAGAGGCTGCACCTCACATCATGCAGAGGCATGTGTAGTGTGATTATGCAGTTCTGTGCCAATATTAATAATAAAAAATATATTGCTCTTGTGCTCCCAAACTCTCTCGCTGCACATCCTTCTCTTTCTCTCTTGCTCTTCTCTCTTTCATTTGATCCGCTCTCTATATCACTTGTTCCTCTCTCTATTTGCTCCCTCTTACATATATATATAATTAATAGAAGGTTATATATAAGACAGGAGAGATAGATATAGTAAAGGAATATTGATATTTCAGGGGATATGGAACAGGTGTGTTTGTTTTGAGAAAATAAGAGTTAATAACGAATAAGGAAGAGGTTATTTGCTTATATTTAGATTAATAAATCGTAGAAAGATTTATATATGATGAGAGTGAAAAATGAAGAGATGAGAGAATTTAGGTTTGATTGTTTTTGTGGAAGATAAAGTCTTAGGCAAACAGGGGGAAGAGAATTATAGAAGATAGTAGGGATTACTTTAGTAGTTAACGATAAAGTAACTATAATATATGGTTAGGTGTAGATTATTATTGAATATGGCTTATATAGTTATATATGTAATAAGTATTTTGAAATAATTTTTCTAATATAAAATTGAGCAAAAATAGGATAAAATTGTGGAAAATGCTTTGTGCCCATTAGTTTTTTGTCAAAATGGCTCACAAAGGCAGAACTACGAAATTTGAAGAAATCAAACTCAACACATGACAGTATAAAGGTATAGATCTACCCATTGGAGTGCAGCAACCTAAAATGCCCTGATTTGGCTGGTTGAGGATGAAGGTGTCATTTGCCACCCCAGACTTTAGCTTGCATCCCAGGCGCCTTTCTCCCTGTTGGTGCGTTTCTGGGGTGCTCTGGAGTTCAAAGCCGCCAGCCAGGCCACTCTATGTGAGATGTGTCAGTCTTCCCCATTGACTTGTTCCACCGCTGGAAGGGTCTCCCACTCCCCCTCTGGATGTTTAATGGAAAATACTGAAATTAGGGTCATAGACCACTTTATAAGGCCTAGGAATGACCTTTCTTCGTCAATGATGGTGTGAATAGGCACTGGGGGTCTCCCAAGCCGTTGTATCGCCTGTCCGGCCAAAGGACCTTCCTTCGTTGTTGATGGTGTGAACAAACCTTGGGGGTCCGCCCAAGCCATTGAATCATCCACTTGTCCTCTTGCTGTGGCAGTTCCCCTCTATTAGAAACTGTCATTCCACCAGCGGAGGACAACGGCCAGAGGCACAGCAGCATTCCCCAATGCCATGTCAACAGCCAACCAACTGCCCCATCAGCTGCCCTTCCTCCAGATTTGTCCATCAAGGGTTCCCGCTGTCCTCATCATGACTGCAACCAATCAGAAACCTTCAATATATTAATAAAACTATGAATTTTAAATCTCATCATATGATCTTTTGAAAGAAGATTGGACACGAGATTATATATGGACACACTTAAACAAGTCTGATATGACAAGAGTTTCGGGCCGGGCAGCTTTAAGATTGATTATATTTTCTTTTTATCTTCATAAGATTGTGGCCCATTGGGTTGCGACCTTTCTTTTCTCTTCTCAGCCCGGCCCAATGTAGAGCTGAAATGATGTAACACGCTATCGTCGGGATCGGTTAGAACGTATTAGAACACAAGTGAGTTGGAGATCAAACGGAATGCAATGGAAATGTGATGCGTTGAAGAAATTCGATTGAGAACTAAAAGGGCATTCCGCTAATTAGGAAATTGATCGATTAAAGATTCGGGGTAGAAGGTCACGACCTGACTCCCAATGACCCGTTAAACTAACTAGATGTCTCGGTAATAGGGGATACGATGTATCCAAGTGCGTCACCAACCTCCAATGCTAATGTATTTGAAACGCTATCCCAAAAAAAATCCTCATCTCTCAACAAAGTGGCTAGCCTTATCGGTACCAAATTGATTGGCAAAGGAGCACGGAGGTAACAGCACTGCAAAAGGTAATAATACTGCAATTAAAACGGGGGGAAATGGTGAACCTGATTGACTTGTAATCCGAGGTCCGTAACAGGAATCAATCCGGTTGAATTTATGTTCCAGTGGTCTCGACCAAGGCAGATATTGCAAGGATGCAGACTGCACTGACAGCGAATGCATGAGCCCGGAAGCGTTGACAATTGAATTCTCGAGCATAGTGTATATACGAGACCGTCTGAGTGTGAATGTGTGCTATACGATGAACACACTGGCAGACGTTACCAGGGCAATCGCGGGCGTGCATGTCAGCGCATAGCCGCCCGAACACGGTGCATGGACGCGCCGATCACAAGCGAGGGGATGGTTCCACGGGCGTTCAGGGGAGCAACAGCAGGATGGAAGAGTCACCGTCACGTTGAGAAGATCGATGGAGACAATTGTCCAAGAACTCTACGGTGTTTATTGCTGTAGAATGAATCATGGAAATGTATGTTACAAGTTCTTGATCCGATCCAAGAACGTCCAAGAAAGATCCCCGAGATGAAAGACGTGAAGAGAGCAGCTCGAAGGCAGCAGCGGTCGTTCTTTCAGCGGAGATCAGTGCTCGTCATCGTTGAATATAATGACTTTATATAGAGTAGGGAAGATGCCCAAGTGGGCCGAATGAGGGGAAATCATCTCGTGACGAGAGGTCTTCCCTTAACGTACATCAAAACCAAATAGGAAAAACAACGATGGACAAGACCCAAGCACGGCGGCCCATCCATCAATTCAGAAAGAAAACACATACATGAAGATAAGAGTAAAATGCTCACGACCAAAGCTAGGCCATGAGCTTCAAGCCGGGTCCCAGAAGTCAGCCCAGGGTGTGCGGCGAGGTTGTTGGCGTTCCGTGGCGTGGCTGGTGCGATGGTCCACCATCATGAAAGAACCAGTTAGATAGATATCCCATAACAGAAAATGTTAGAAAATTAATAGATATATAAATCTCGAGGGTCCAAATGAAATAAATTAATTGAATATCTCCGCTACGTGCGCGAGCTATATTTGTGTAGGGTCTCTCAATGTTGGGATATTCGTTTGGGCTATATGGGCCTTGATGGGCTCCTTTTTCTGGTCCATGTGGGTTTTACTTGCACACTAGTGCCTATCGGTTGTAAGTTTGCTCGAGCACTAAGCGCTTGCTAGCATATACCTAGCTTCAGGGCTGCTACTCCTAGCTCGACCGTTGGTGTTCAACTAAACCAATTTTTCTTTCATTTGTTTATTTAATTTGAATTCAGAACTGAAAACCCCTTAATCATAGACCAGAGAGAAGACTGAAACCCATTAAAAATAGTAAAGTCAAAAAAAATATTTTGGATGAAAAATTATTGGCCATGTAGATTACATAAAAACCATAACAAATATGTAGTTTTAACAAAATTTTCCAATTAATTCATGATTTCTAAAGTTACTCTAAATTGAGAATACTATCCACATTGATACCAAAAACAGCATTGCCGTGAAAATTTGCGCCAGACTGCAGGACCATAAAAAGTAGATTGCATGATCATCTATAATAGTGATGGATGAGAGGTTCATAATGAAAATTTTCTCAAAAAAGAGTTTGATCAATGGAAATTTTGGAATTGGGCTGGAATTTGATAGTTTGATCACCCAAATTTGTATCGGTCTGATAAGCCAAAAATAGGGGTGAATTGTACAATTTTATAAGCCCTTATACAATAAAATTTATAAACCCTAACTTAAGATGCATAGTGATAAGTATGGGTATCGTCCAAGGGAAGCTAGTAAGGAATTCAATCAGTGATCTGCTTGAATAATTTTGACCCGTATTAGAGTTAATTTAATCTTCAATGAAGATCAAATCACCCTAATTAGGTTAAGAATTGAGAAAGGGGGGTAGAAGAGATGAAAAAAATAGAAAAACTGAGGAACTCTAGATTGACTTCTTTGATCCAATACAAAGGATCAAAGGGGTAAATTAGAGGGGATAAGGAGATTTTGTATTAAATTGTTTTGGGAAATTTGGTAACAAAATATACTGAATATTAGATCATAAAGGCAATATAATATCTCCTAGAAATTAAATTTTTTATAATTTTTTTTAATGTGCAAATGGAATAGCTAGGTAAGTTTAACAATCTCTCCTCTCAATCACAGTGGCTTGTACATGATGGATATTATGTGGCCGTCAAGCTAATCACACTACCATGTTTATTTAAGTTTACCTAATAAAATATTTGCGTCATTATTATTCTATGTGATGTTTATAATGAGATCCATGAATACGTGCAATGACTTAGTGAATTATGATGAGATCATAATACAGTGATCGCTAGTCTTTAAACATGTATTCTAAATATTATTACTCGATGGATAGTTAAGACGAACATTGAATTATCTAGATAGAATATCACTAGCTGATCCTACTTATACGACAAGTATAGCTGATCCTATGGATATTAGTGTGACGACACAAAAGACAGATAGTGGGTGCTCTTTTGGAGAAAGAGTTCACTGAATTGATCCATATGAATCCCTGAATGGTATTATACCTAAACGTCAATCAGGTTGATTCAAGTCACGGTTGTATAAGCGATCCACTTACCTGAAACACCAAGGACATCTCATGAGTGGACCACTACATTTTGACTATGACTTATGAGTCTCAAATCATGGGATTCAAATAAGTCTCTAATTATGGGATGCAAGCCTGATTGGAGAGCCCCTCCCTTTCTCCACACTCTTCTCCACTCATCCAAGGAAGATCGTCTTGATGGTGAGGAGATCTTCAAGATTTTCAAGAAGAGTTGAACAAAAAGAGGTAGAGATCCAAGCGCCGAGTGATCATGTGGATACTTCTAGAGGCCAGATACGTGAACGGCTTGTGAACGATCTCAAAGTGAGCATGTCAAGGGTGGAATAAGTTCCCCAAAAGGTACACTCAATATTTTGTTTTAAAGATCGATTATGAATTGATCGGCTACGCTTCCGCATCAATGGAACGTGTTTTCCATGGACGAACCAAGGCACCGAACAGAATAGTAGTATCAGAGCCAGGTTATGAGTGTTTTGGTTCAAAAGAAAAAGGGAAAAACATCTTTTTGGACATTCTTCATGCTTCCTTGGGCGCCCATGGCCCCCCAGCGCCGCCCAAGACCCAGGGCCCCCCAGCGCCGCCCGGGGCCGCCAAGGGGGCCCATCGCCGGCCAAGGCCTCAGGGCTGCCCAAGGCTCCCCAAGGCCACCCAAGGGCTGCCCGCGGCTGCCCATGGCCGCTCACGCCCGCCCAAGGGGCACCCATGAGCACCCGCGGCCGCCCAAGAGGAGCCAACAGCTGCCGCAGCTGCCCAAGAGGCGCCAACAGCCGTCCACGACCACCCACTGGGCCCGACGGTCACCCAACGGGCGCCCACAACTGCTGCACTCAAATGGCGGCCACCGCTAGCAACTACAAGTGGTGCGCAGCAGTCGCCCCTACAGGCGAGCGACCACCTAGCCCCAGATCGGGTGTGATCCAATTTTGACAGTTTTCAAAGGCGCCGAAACCAGATCAGGTTGACCGCTCGAACCTGCATTGAACTCGGGTCAGACCCAATTTGACAGGTTGATCGGGTTGGACCTTGATCGACGGGTCAAAATGGATCGGCTTCGAACCGATCGGGTCGGAACTGGATAACAGATCAACCAGATCCAATCGAGCTGACCCATGGATCGAATTCAATCAGATTTGATCCGATCTGATCGGGTCGATCCGATCTGATCCGATCGACAGATCGGGTCGGGTCCAATCTGCAAAAATATTAAGTTTAATTGAAACGAGGGAGTCAGCATTCGAACCCAGCTCCCATATTCCGGCGGACGAATGACGGGTGGCGCTACCACTGCGCCACCCGATGATTTCTATACATATATATAGATATATATCTTTTAAATATTTCCTGTGTAATTTATTTATTTAAATAATTTATAAATAAATTATTTAAAGGCAAAATAAATTGTGAAAATTCTGGAAAATTCAAGAAAATTATTCTTAATTTTAGTAACTCAAATAAATCAAAATAAAAATTATTTGAGATTGGTTAAATTATGAAAAATATATTTTAGATTTATTGAATGGAATAATTTAAAGACTTAAATTATTATAGCCTTGAATAATTTCCAAAAAATATTTTAAATGTTTAAATAATTATTTATTAAAATTTTAAGCATGAAAGTCATGTTTCTTTGCTAGAATTTTGAAAGTATTTAAATAACTGTTTTATATTGCATTTGTTATGTGATTTCATTTATGATATAAATATGTGGAATGATGAATATGCTGTGGAAATCCAAAACTTAGATGAAATAAATGTAGGTTCCCTTAAGTTAGTAGACCAATGAGATTGGAATGTGGGGTTGACTATATGAGACAGTCAACTTATACTCACACATAACAATTCATACACCACACATGAGTTAGAGCATATGTTAAGATGATATATTATATGTGCATATGTCATTGAAGAGACCATATCAAAATCCCTCTCTTGAAAATCTGAGCCACAAAGCGAAAGTGACGAACTTAAGCTAGGTCCGCTATCGTTATAGCCTTAGGATCCAAGTCCCTTCTAAGCTATGTTGGTGGAGTCAACTCCATGCCTACTTCTTCGGGAGGAGGAACTAAGAGCTAGTGTGTGACACGAGGTCGAGATAGAGGAACTTCGTAGTTTGGTGGAGGTATACTCCAGGATTACATGCAAATTTATTTTTGACCAGTAACGATGGTATTGTTCAGACCAAACTTAGTGGTTGGTAGGGGTATACTCTTGGCTGCATGAGCGTTGGGGACCAAAATATGATTGGATATTGAAAAGGGTTACAAGTCCCATGAGATGGGTGTTCTATAATGTTTATTATGATTGGTGGGGGTATACTCGAGGTCGTATTACACATGTTGAAATTCCAATCCCCACTAGGAGATAGTCAGTTTCTCCGCTTCTGTACAATTGTATGGATTGATGAATTTTAGTGGGAGCTATTTATATTTGATGAACTTAGAATATGCTTGAATTAGTAATTCATTAGATATATCCCGTGCAAGGCAAAGATGTCATCAAGCTACCTAATATGTGGCATAGTGGATGTCAATCGTTAGACTAGACTGAACTTTACTGATTGGCTCATGATCTTAAAGATCCCCCTTAAGTCTGAGCACATAGCCTATGTCCTTGAGAGTGATAGCCCAAGAGAGTTTGCATTGGATGCAAATGAAAGGGAGATTATTGAATATCAGTTGTGGAAAGATGACTCCATTGCGGTCCAATGCTACATGCTAGCTTCTATGTGCAATGAGCTGCAGAGGCGACATGAAGATATTGACCTAAGGCAAATTCTACTCCATTTGATGGAGTTATTCGTCGAACAGAATAGGACTCAGAGATATGAGATATTGAAGAGCATATTTAGGGCTCAATGACCGAATTGTCTTCAGTACAAACTCATGTGCTAAAGATGATTGAGTGGATAGAAAGGTTGGCAGTGCTAGGAGTTGAAATCCCCATTGAGATGAGCACGGACCTTATTCTTCAATCCTTACCTGATTCATTCTCCTAGTTCATTGTTAACTTTAACATGAAAAAAATTCAGATGACTCTTTCAGAGCTTCTTAACATCCTTACCACTACCGAGGGAAACCTTCAGAAGGACAAGCCCCAAGTTCTCTTTGTTAGTAGGACCAACAAGAAGAGAAAGGGGATGTCTGCCTCAAGGGGAGACAAAGGGAAGAAGCAAGTGAAAGCACCACTGGAAAAGAAGGACAATGGTTAGAAAGGAACGGGCTTCCATTACGGACAAAGGACCATTGGAAGAGGAACTACAAGAAGTACCTCAATGAGATAGCTCAAAATAAGCATGATGATGCTTCATGTATCTATGTGATAGATACTTACTTGTCTTATAGAGATTCATCATCTTGGATATTGGATACTGGATGTGCTTCTCATATCTGCAATGACTTGCAGGTGCTGACAAGTAGAAGAAAGCTGAGCAAAGGCGAGGTGAAGCTGAGAGTGGGGATGGCACAAGAGTTGCTGCTATCACTGTGGTGACACTGAACCTCAAGCTTACGTTCGGAGATTTCCTGTATTTTGAAGACTCCTATTATGTTCCTAGCATAATAAAGAACATTGTATCTATGTCATATTTGGATAGACTCAGGTACATTGTGACCATTATGAACAAATGTTGTTCCATTTATTTTTGAAATAAATTGGTTGCATCAGCACCATTGGTCAATGGGTTGTACTTGATAGATTTTTCTTTTTATAATCTCAAGTAGATGTTTCTCTTAAGACGACAAAAATCAGTGAACAAAACCTATTTATGGGACTACAGGCTTGGGCATGTTGGAAATGGAGATTAATAAAGTTGAATAAGGATGCATACTTGGGTCCGTTGATTTTGAATCATACGCAACCTGTAAATCTTGCATTATGGGTAAGTTACCCAAATCGCCATTCTCAAGGAATGGCGAGCGTGCCAAGGGCATCTTGAAACTGGTACATTCTGATGTATGTGGTCCTATACCTGTCCAAGCTAGAGGTGGTTGTTCCCACTTCATTATTTTTACTGCTGATTTCTCTAGATACGGATGGGTATACTTAATGAAGTATAAATCCAAAGCCCTTGAGAAACAAACCATTTTTGCTTCAAAGAGGGTCGTCTTCCTAGAGAATGAATATTTCTAGGAGAAGATAGTGGGAGTAAAGTAGTTTTGAAACAAATTCCAAATCAAGATACAAATACTACCTCATCAGATGAGCGCTCAATTCATGAACATGTTCAGGCAAATACACTAGAGCCACGTAAGTCAGGAAGAGTAGTGAGACAACCTGATCACTATATCAGACATATTGCATCAAGTAAAATTGAGACACTACATCTTAAGGATGATGAGGCGGTTCGAGATTCTGATTCTCAGAGATGGCGAGAAGCGATAGATTCTAAAATCCACTCCATGCACCAAAATCAAGTGTGGTACTTGGTTGACCCTCCCAAAGGTATAGTACCTATCGGGTGTAAATGGATCTTTAAGAAAAAGATCGGTGCAGATGGACAAGTTGACACATACAAGGCAAGATTTGTTGTGAATGGTTATCATCAAAGGCAAGCAGTTAACTATGAAAAAACACTTTCGCCAGTTGCCATGATAAAGTCCATCAGAGTTCTTCTCGCCATAACTGCACACCACGACTATGAAATGACAAATGGATGTCAAGACTGGTTTCCTCAATGGAAACCTTGAGAAAGAGATGTATATGATAAAATCTGAGGGTTATGAATCCAAGGAATTTCCGAACAAGGTATGCAAGCTTCAAAGATCCATTTATGGATTAAGGCAAGCTTCGAGAAGCTGGAATCTCAGATCTGATGAGGCTATCAAATCTTATGACTTAATTAAGAATGAAGATGAGCCATGTGTATACAAGAAAACCAGCGGGAGCGCAATCACTTTCGTAATTTTATATGTGGATGATATTCTATTCATTGGGAATAACGTAGGAATGTTATCGTCAGTAAAGTTATGGTTATCCAAGAACTTCTCTATGAAAGATTTGGGAGAGGAAACCTACGTATTGGGAATACGTATCTATAGAGATAGATCGAGGAGGTTGATAGGATTGTACCAATATATGTACATAGATACCATTGTCAAAAGGTTTGGCATGGGGAACTCTAAGAGAGGTATTATACCGATGAGACATGGAGTTCAAATATCTAAGGAGCACTCACCTAAGACTCCTGAAGATAGAGCGATGATGTCTAAAGTTCCATATGCTTCGGGTATTGGATCCATCATGTATGCGATGCTATGTACCAGGCCTGATGTTGCCTTTGCTCTACGTGTTACGAGCATATTTCAGGCAAACCCAAGAGAGGAACACTAGATAGTAGTGAAATGCATCCTTAAGTACTTGAGAAGGACTAAGGATTTATTTCTGATTTATGGAGGAGGGGAGCTGAAGCTCCAAGGTTACATTGACTCAAGTTTCCAGTTGGATACAGACGATAGTAGATCTACATCTGGATTCCTGTTCACACTGAACGGAGGCGCGATATCTTGGAAGAGTTTCAAGAAGAGTACTACTGCAGACTCGACGACGGAAGCTTAATACATAGCAGTAGTCAAGGCTGCCAAGGAAGCAGTTTGGTTGAAGAAATTCATCTCGGAACTTGAATTTGTTCCTTCCATCTTAGAACCTATTATGTTATTGTGTGACAACAATGGTGCAATAGCAAAAGCGAAAGAGCCATGGTCTCATTAGAAGTCAAAACACATTCTGACGTGATCTCACTTGATTAGGGAGATCATTGCACGAGGAGATATTATGATGGAAAGGGTTCTATAAAATTACAACATAGCAGATCCACTAACTAAGCCACTAGCTCATGAAGTCTTTGAGCGTCACTATGAAGATGATTTAGTGGTCAAGATGCGATCATCTGCCTCGGTATAAGAGGAGATTGACTGGAGGAAGACGATGCAGAAAAATTCTTGGCCAGGGTAGTGAGAATATTGGAGAATGTGTTCTTCAATTATCCCCGTTATTCATCAATACTAATCGAATGATAATTTATGGTTTGACGATAAACCATACCCTAAGTCATTTTCCAGTCTCGTGCGGATGACGGATTATACATATACGATAACCGATAATGGTAAAGGTTACATGAGAGAGTTTGAGGCTACTAGGTATCTTCTAGAGCACGAGGTGTAGCTTGGCACACCATGGGCTGGAAACTTAAAATATTGATTGGGTTAAATCGATCCTTATTTAATTAATCTATATGTTGATATAGTTAATTATTAAGGTTGGTCGATAAATGTTATTGGTCCATTAAAGTAATTAACTAGAATGATACATGGGCCTAGAGGGTCACACGTACAAGGTCATAAGGGCGTTGGTGAATATATTTTACTTTGGAGGTTTTTTTTGAGAAAAACCATAAGTGTAATATAAGGAGGGAAAGGGGTCTCATTTTAAGCACCCATGCAAGCCTGATTTGAGCGCCCCTTCCCTTTGTTCATTGTCCACATCAACGAAGGAGAGAGTCTCCAAGAAGAGTTGAACAGAAAGAGTTGGAGATCCAAACGCCGAGTGATCGTGTGGATACTTTTAGAGCTGGACACATGAATGGCTTCGGAATGATATCAAAGTGATCATGTCAAGGGTGGAATAAGTTCCTTAAAAAGTTACACTCAATATTTTGTTTTGAAGATCGATTGTGAATCGATCGACACACTTCCGCATCCATGGAACCTAACAATACATGGATCAACAGGAAAAATGAGAATACATGTCGCTCAAGCAAAGCGATTTAGAAATGCACAGCAAGATCAACAGGAAAAATCACAAATTACACTAACAAATACTCCAAATGACTCTAAAATTCAAATACAAGGAAATAGAAAGCACCTAATAGGGTTGATCCAGGATGAAGCTCCTCTCTGTCTTGCATTTGTGATCGGGCCACCTCTAGAATGACCTCCTCCTCTCGAAATTTGGCTTTTATACTTAGGTCACATGGAAAAATTACCATTTTATCCCTAGTGAGTAATTAGTTTTTATCCATCAATGTAGGCTTGATCTAAATAATCCAACTGTAAAGATAGAAATAAGAGCTTGAGACAAGAAAATCCATAAGAAAATTACTTGAATCAGACTTCAGGATCAAAAGTTATTAATAAATGAAAATCGACCAATCTAAGCCGTTGGATCAATTTTTATTATTCAATTTTATTTTTTTATACACACAATGTCATGTCGATTCTCTGATTGGGCAAAGCATTTGAACTTAAAATGGCGAGTTCATTCTTGTAGTTCCACGTACCCCCTATCCTGAAATCAAAATAAAGAAAAAAACAATAAAAAATAGACACAATATATAGTGATTTGCCCATACCTGTGCATCTTGTAAGTTACACCCAATCACAGAGTGCCACGTCACTTCCCATGTGTGCGCTTTGTATGCACAGCATCAGAGATGAACTTACCGCCTGGAGAGAGAATTTCCTAGAATTTTGCAAAAAAATCCCTGATTAAATATGCACACGCAAAACTGACACCGCCCAAAACATATTTATTTATATTACTTTTCGCTTCCTCTCCTCCATTTTTTCCTGAAAAACCCATGAAAAATCCTGATTAATTTCAATAAAATCCTTATTTTTGCCTTATAAATGTACTTTTTTCATTTAAAAATTCATTTCTTCCTCAAATAAATTCCCAAAAAAATCCAATGAAATTTCAGAAAATTTAGAAAAATCACTAAATTGTCCCCACATTAATTAACCATAAAATTAATTTTTAAAGCTGCCATTTTCGTTTAAACAGAATTATTCCAAGCATAAATAAATTCCATAAAATTCATAAATTAACAGAAAATTAGGGTAAAATCAGAATTCACTTGAAAAAATTAATTAACATGAACTATATGATAACAACCCTACTTTGGACTATTTAAATGCATAAAACTGTGATAATTGCTTGAAATAAATGCCAAATTTAGAGTGTTATCACGGCCTCAGAGTGCCCTTATTATATGTGGTATTTATTATTTATTCAAACCATGACTAATGAAAATATTATAAATATTATGTTACTAAACCATATTAGAACATTTTAACGTCATTCTTACTCCTTTGTGGGCAAAAAACAATATAATTTAGATAGGTGACAAAATTAAATTATATATATAATTTGTTTAAGTAAACATTAATTCAAATAATATATACATATTTTTAAAAAAACCAATTTATAAAGTATGATAAGATTATTGCTCCTAGGGGATTACAATTAAGGGGTTAATTGAATCAATGACAAAAGTTGAATTCATGTTAAGCCTATAGAATATTCATTAAAAATAACAATTAATTGAAAAAATATTTTTCTTGATAAGTATCTAATTTTTTTTCAAATATATGTAACTTATTTATTTTATAAAATTTGATGATTTTATATATTGTAAGTGGGTCTCATTAAAGGGTAATGAGATGAATAAATATAAGTGGGATACTATTATTTAAGTGATTTACTATTCAATTAAAAAATTCCTTACTGAAATAGTTATAGTTCTATACATGCCATCGGGCAAAATTGAAGGACATTTTTTTATTTTGAGTAGCTTGCATTGAGAGGATAGCTGGTATCATGAAAATAATATGTATTTATAATTAGTTAACTGATTATGTTTTCAAGTAATAAGTATTTGAATAATGTCTTGATCAACACAAAATATAACATTGTAAAAGTTGTTGTTGTTTTTATCCATATTTTCTAATTCCGGAGGAGGTGATGATATTGTTGAAGAATGTGTATTTATTGTGAAATATATCTATTTATAATATAAATAATTAAATCAAGAACTGTGTATGTATTGGAGAAATAACTGACACCATTTGAAGTCGTTCTTGCTTCATTGAGGGTCACTTTGAGGAAATAAATGCAATTGCCGAAAAGGCTTGAAAATTATTTTAATTTTTAATGTTTTTTAATCATGGAATAATTAATTTAAATAATATGTTTTCAATAAAAGAGTTAAAATAGTTTTAAATAATTTGATATAATTTTCCCTCATTTTCCGGTCAATCTAAGAGCATGAAATAGATTTATTGTTTTGATGTATTAAGAGCATGAAATCGATCAATCAATTTCAGATACAATATTAATATGATCTATTAATATGATTCACATTAAATATTTTATTATGGGGAAGATTTTATATATTGTAAAATGCAAACTAAAATAATATGAAATTACTTATCGGATAAATGATAACAGCACTAAATGTATAATATTCTTACAATTTAGCAAGCCACATTGAGGAGATATCTTGGATTGATAAAAAAAGTTATTTTTCTTAATAATAATAACTATTGTGTAATTTAGTAATAAAAAATGGAAATACTACGGATGGATTATTTATTCATATTAATTAAAAAATAGTTTCCAAGTATGAATATCATTTGATAAATCTTAATGGATAACTGCGACCAAAAAAATAAACTCTTTTTTATTTATTTAAGTAATCCGTAACTGAAATAATATGTATTCATTATTTGAAAGCCACAATAGTTGTAAAAAAGTTTGGTGTTGTTGTTGTGTCTTAGTGGTCTCTGTAAAAAATAAATTTACTTATCTGAAGTAATTTATTATTAATTCAAATAATATTTAAAGTGAAGTAATATTCTTCAATGAACTAAATAAACAATGATGTCATCACATAGTGTCCAAGATATGACGACACCTTCATATCCAGATATGAGGGATTCAATATGAAAGAAGCAAAATCTCATAATTACGAAGTAGGGCATTGATAAGCTCAAATTTTGGGTGTTTTTACTGGTTATTTATCAGTTAAATCGTGTGAGGATTGAGCTTATGCAACAATAATTATAACCTCAGCCTTAGGGCAAGTAAGGGTCGATCCACAGGGAGCAGAGAAAACAACAGAAAATTCTGTTCAGTTTACTGTAGAATAGCAGTTCAAGATTTTTAATTTCAGCTTTAATGTTCAGTTAAACTAACCTCAGTTAAGTTCTACAAATTATTCTTTGTAAAACTTAACTGAACAGAGCCGTCATCAGAGAATTTCCTGCTGACGGTGTGCTCTTGCCCTTTGAGGCAAAGGAGCAAACACCTTGCTCGCAGGTGCGGTTTGTGCGCAGGTGAATGCTGACGCACGGGGTTGCTGCCCATGCGCAAGTGCTACCTGCGCGTGGGATGGCTTCCCTATGCGCAGGCTGCTGCTTGCGCACAGCGTGGCTGCCTGTGGGCAGGCAGCTAACTGCGCGTGGGGTTGCTTGCCTGCGCGCGGGATGGCTGGCCTGTGCGCAGGCAGCTACCTGCGCGCGGGCACGGCTTGGGCAGCTCGCAGCTAGCTGCGCGCAGCCTCTGCTGCGTGCGGCGGTGCTGCGCGCGGCCTTGGCTGCGTGCGGTGGTGCTGCGCGCGGCATTGCTACGCACGGCCTTGGCTGCAGGAAGCTCGGCCTGCTGGCAACCTATGCGGTGGCCTTGGTTGCTAGCTGCCTAGGCCCTCCTGCAGGAGTCAATTTCACAGAATTTGCTGAAGAACAGTTTAGGTTTTCAGAAAAACGAGAGGGAAAATCAATCTGAACAAACAAAGAATTCAAAGATCAAACTAGAAGATGAACAATCTCGTTTGGAACAACAGGGAGGTACCACTCAGCACCTTCCCCTCCAACCTCGATTGTCTTTGCAGGGAGAGGACACACCAACTGAAACAAAAACTCTCACACCACCTTGTGTCACGCCCTTCCGGCAAGATGACGATCGTCGTGCTCCAGCTACTCCTCAGCTTGCTTCTCTCCCAGCTCCAATGCTCATCAGCCTTGGAGGGTCTGCAGAAATCCTTCCTCTCCAAGCCCTAGCTTCCTTGAGAGAAATTCTGGACAACCTATAATGAGCCCTTAAGAGGCTATTTATAGGTTTCTCTTAAAACATGCTTAGTGGAAAAATTAGGGCTTCTTTCGTCTTGATTTTTCGCCAGCTCTTCTTGATCAAGTTCCTCTTTCTTTGGCTGCCTTAATCTGTATCTGAACTCACTAATCGAAAATGTAAGATCTAATCCACTTGATTCAAAGAATCAAGTGGGGTTAGTGAATTTGTAAAATAATGCATATGAATGACAACCAATATGGATTAGGTGGATATGATTGATGCTTTTATGCTAAAAAAACTCTAAACATTTGATGACGTATTGAGAGTCATCAGGCATCTCAACTCTAATGTTCCACCTAGAGGACATGAGTCGTACAGGCTCAATTCTCTTAAGCACCACTGAAGTCTGCCTTTTATAAATTGACCTTTACATGAACACTTTGATCATCAAAATACATATCTAGACATTTCTATATCTATTCTCTTTATATTGTCTTTTTGATCTTTCTCATCGTACTGTTTAACATGTTATCAGAGCAAACCCACATAGATCCACATGAGGATATTGAATCTGATGAACCAATAGTGAAACATCTTCAACATCGAAGAATGAGGTTTGTTGAGCGCATTGAACAACTGGTGTTGAGCCACATCCGCCCATTAGCTTGAAGTTAAACTCCCTCATATACCTTTAATGGAATCACCAAGTTGTAGCAACTACTTCAACACTAGGATTATGCCTATATTTTACTCACAAGGGGTCCTCAAGAGCACTGTCATTCTTCGACACATAGCATCCACGCTAGAAGTGTGATATGTATGTTATAGCTAAACTCATGTTAGCAATGACGGATGAAGTTCTTATGATCATTCAAGATTGTGATATGGCTAACTCAGAATGAATCACAATCAACTGCTATCTCTCTTCCGGCTTAGAATCAAGGGTAACGGAGCTAATCATCAGACCCAACAACCAGTGAGGAGGTGCACTCAATATCGCTGATGTCTAACATCCATAGGTTAAATTGAATGCTCAGTGAATGAGCACACTCTGAATTTTGTTCTGATTCGATGTCTATCACCAAAATATCTAGTCTTTCACACTAGTAGGAACACTATCATGTCATTGTTGTCTTTTAACACTATTGTTTGCGATGCTATGATCTGAAAATACACTAATAGTTGAGAAGAAGTTCAAGAACCACTACATATGGTGAATCAAACTTACAATTTAGAAGACTTCAATAATAGGGGTTGAGAATGAAAAAATCGAGGACGTGACTAAAAAATGGACAATATCATAACCAAAAACACCAAAAAATGTCCCAAGTTCAAGATATGAAGTTACATAGGACACAACAGATGTACGCCCTGATAGCTTTGGACCACTACCAGGATGACATACAACCGCACCAATGATTGCACCACACAAGCACCATCAAGCTACTTGACTTGACCAAACCAACCAAAAGCTAAGTGTCACATTGAGGACTCCAACTAGGTTTTTAGTCGAGACCCTCACCTATTACTCTTCATTGGTACTCCAATAGTGGTTCTATGTGACAATATGTGCAACACCTCATTCAACCCACAACATATCAAGGATTGAACAAACTCTATTGGTTCTTCATCTCTTTTTACACACCATCAAAATATTAATCTTTATAATGGTATACAACTAACTAAATGGAAATATGTGTGGCCAGCAAGCCAATCACACATTCCATATTGCATTCATTATTTATTATTATGATGTATTCATTATATTGCACATCTATGCTTATAATGAAGTCCATGAATACATGATCCAACTAAGTGAATTATGATACCACCTTGATATTTTTAAAATATTCACGTATGAAGGATACTTGAGAAGGACATCGAAGTATATGTATGAAATAGCATTATCTACTTTCACTCACATTATGAGGTATGGCTGGTCATGTAGCCATTAGTATGGATACATTGAAGGATAGATAGTGGGTGTTCTTTAAAGGAAAGAGTTCACTGAACTGATCCATATGAATCCCTGAACAGTAATATACCAAACTCTCAATCAGGCTTATTCACATCACGGTTGTGCTAGTGGTCCTTAAATCTGAGACATCAAAGATGTCTTATGGACGTATTGTTGTACTTTGAGTATGGCCTAAGAGTTCCTAATCATGGGATTCTGAATAATCTTATTTCAAGTGAAACTACAAGTTCACAAATACGATTGAGTGATCAAGATGGGATCGTCCACCTTCAGTATAAGAGGACATAGCTCATTAATTAATCTATATGAAGTCCTAGGCCAAGGTAGTGGAAGATGAGTGAAGAGTTATGTAATGATTTCACAATTTATCAATCCAACTCAGATAACAGATTAGGTTTTGAGAGTTGACCATACCCTTAGTCTTCTTGGGAGTATCAAACAGATGAGAGATTGTATGTACACAAACATGTTCCTATTTATCTTCTAGAGCATGTGGTGTATGTAGGCACCCTATTCAGTAGAGACTTGACCTATCAATTAGGTTAAATAAAATTTCCATTAATTAATCTATATTAAAATATAGGTAATTAATCTGGAAGACCAATAAAGGTTATTAGGCCATTGGAGTTGTGAACTAGACCGATACATGGGCCTAAAAGGCCACATGCAAGTGGTTTTTTGGATGTTGGAAGATATTCTTAACTTTAGGGAGTTTTATGATAAATACTAACTTATCATAAATAAGGGAAGGCCCTAAATGAAGTTGACCCAAGGCTAGAATTGTTTAGGGATTTCCCTTTCTTCTCCATTCTCCTCTTAGCCCCTCTCCATTTCCAATGCGATCAAGATGACATAAAAATAATGGTGGAATGTGAACATGGCTCATCAAGTCAAAGGAGAAGATTTGACATGAGGAGGATTACTTGGATACATCTAGAGGTTGACCCTTAAACAGCTCGACACATCTCATGTGACGATTCAAGAAATTATGGATATGATCAATGCCTTGGTAATTGGACATAAGGAATTATTTTGTGGATGACATTTTGATCCCCTTGTGATTATCCCATTGTAGGAGTACACCTTGTTTCATCAAGATCAAGGTCATAACCCAACACATCTAACATAAAAAGGATCTATTTTCTGTAAAACAACTTAATGTTAGACAACAATGTATTTGTTGAATTTCATCCATAATAGTGTCTTATTGTGGATTTTGCACGACCAGGGAAAACCTTCTCAAGGGTGACATGAGGGGGTCTCGACCACCTACAACCATCACCTTTGAGAGTGCATGTCAATGAGGGAACCTTTTTTGTTAACTAGCATCACCATCTCATGCATCAATTGCTTCATATTTTGAACTCTGTTTTGTCTCGTTTTGGGTTCCCTTTAACAGACTTGCCTCAAAAATAAGTGTTTACGTCCTGTTGCATGGCTAAAATAAATTATTTTCCCTTTTCCTTCACAACTTAGCAATCCTCAAAACGATTGGAACTCATTTAATCCAATCTCTGGGGCTCTACTCTCATTATTTCTCACTCTGAGTTCTCCTATAATGTTTCCTTTAATGATTCTTACAACAGGTTCACATGACTCTATTCTTCGAAGACGAAAATCAATTTCCTATTGACATTTTTCTGGTCGCAAAACTGCATTGATAACTCGATCACAAGATACAAGCTTTTTCAATATTACTTAGGGGAGGGGTGCGTAAATATCAGTCACTCCATCAACAGTTAAAAGATGAAGGTATCCAACATCATCTCTCCTATTTTCATACACCACAAAACATTGAAATATCATTGAAATCACGCTTGTGATGATGCTACATTCATCATTGGCTTAAAAATTATGGGATGAGGCCATTGTCACTGCTGCTTATCTCATCAACCAAATGCCAACACCAATACTCCAAAATCATTTGCAATGTGAGGTACTCCATAAGATGACATCTGATTATAATTTTACAAAACTATTTGACCACTTTTATTTTCCCAATCTCTGGGCATATGCTGCATCCAAGCTATGTCAACGGTGTGAACAATGTGTGCTGATGGGATATAGGATGCACAAAAGGCTATTGGTGTTATTCCCTAACCTCAAAATGTAATAATGTAGCTCACGATGTTGTTTTCAATGAGCATATTTTCACATTTTAGCGGTCTTAAACTGAACTGAATGTCTCTTGACTTCCATCTCTACCTAGTATGATTACCCCTCCTCCGACATCTTCTACACCTTCGACCACTAACCATCCTTCATCCCTACACATAGACACAAATATACCCCAGTCACCATCCTCATCCAGAAAATCCCAAAGTTTTTGCTCATCTCCAACCTCTACTCTCCACCTATATCACAAGTGTCCCCCAAACACTTAATGATGCCACCCCAAACCTTTACCTCAATGTCTCACTACGTCAATCATGCCACCCAAATCAAGCTCAGTCTCAGCTTCTCTTGCACCCAAAGCATCAAGCTATGCAATGAGAATACAAAGCATTTCTCCAAAATCATAGCTAAGACCATGTCCCTTTATCTCCAGTCACAAAGCCAATGGGTTGTAAATGGAGTTTCAAAACCAAACTTCATCCAGATGGCACCTTTGTCTACTTCAATGCCCATGTTGTCGTTCAAGGCTTTAGGTAAATCCCATGGATTGATAACTAAGAAGCCTTTGGCACAGTCTTAAAATGACCACACTTTGAATTATCCTTACCCTTGCAGCCACCCATTATTGGAACCTTCAAAAGTTAAAATTTTCTAATGCCTTTTTGCATGGAGATATATATGAACTTATACATAGGAAACAACCTGTTGAAGTATTGCCTCCACTCAACTCTCATCTGTCTATCGTCTTCAATAATTATTGTATGGCTTGAAGCAAGATTCTTGAGTGTAGTTTCACAAACTCAACTTGTTCTTAATGTCTCTTGGTTTTACTTGATCTTAAACAGATTCATACCTCTTCTACAAGTTGTCTCCCTATGGCTTGCTCTACCTGTTAGTGTATGTTGAGGGCTTGCTCGTACATTGGTTGGATCCCAGCGAAATTCAACAAGTCATCTCATCACTTCGAAAGGAGTTTGGCATAAAACACTTATGCCATGCACATCATTATCTCAGCATAAATCTCCAACAACATTCTAAAGTTATGTATCTAAGTAAAGCTCAATATGCAATCAAAATGTTATGCATGGCCAAAATGGACCAACGCAAACCATAAAGCACCCCTTGCTGCACAGTATCAAATCTCGCTATAGATGTTATTAAAGCGGTATGCATGGAAAAAGATGTGATGTGATCCTACAAAATATCATAAAATTAGTGGAGTGTACAGTATCTGATGATAATACATCCATTATCCTCGATATTTCCGTTGGGTTGCATTAAAATATTTAGTATGTGATGGTGAAAGGATGTGTTATTCCAACTTAGGCTTTCATCACATCTCTTCTCCTCAGCATCAAATTTTCAGCGATGTTGGTTCGGCAGGCGTTATCTCAGGCTGTCAGCCCATTAGTGGGTATCTCATTTATATTTGCTCAAACTTAGTCAGCTGCGTATCCCAAAAGCAAAATAGGGTAGCTCATTCAAGCACTGAAAAATCCCACCACAAACTACTATGGGTAAAATCTCTGCTACGTGAACTAAAAATATCCTTTACATTGAACCCATTTGCGGTGCGACAACTTAGGAGGTACCTATTTAACCACAAATCATGTTTTTTGTGCAGGTACTAAAAAAATTCAAATATAATATCATTTTGTGAGTGACCATGTTGTACAAGGCGGTCTGCAGGTAAAATTTGTTCCAAGCCAGGATCAAATAGCTGATGCTCTAGCCAAGCCCCTAGCGAAAGCATGATTCCAGAGGACCAATTCCAAGGTCAATCTTGACTCAAGCCTGCACTTAAACAGGTTGCCAAAGGAATGATGATGGTATCATCACCAAATATCAGTGATTTTAAACGACCGAAGCAAACCTCATAATTAAAAATCAGTTATATAAATATTTTAAAATTGAAATAAATATAAAGTTTGAATGATGCTCTGGCTCCTCATAGGGTCACATTATTGTGTTTGAATTGTGTTAATGCACAATATATTTAATTAATAATAACTTGTGCTTGTTAATTAAGTAAATCTTATCCTTGAAAATTTTGGAATTATTGTGAGATGTGTTTTTATTTACTAAAATCATAAATAATTATATCTATTAAGTAAGTAATTGGTAACTGGAGAGGATTTGACGACAGTGACATACAGTGGTTCACATTACAATGATAATTGGGATTGATAAACAAAATTTGTATTGATGTATTACTGATTAGAAAAAGTATGCCCGCGATTTTATGTCATTTTTATTCTAGTGGTTCTTATTAAAAGGATGAATGGGATTGATGAAAAATGAGTTGTATTAATTTGTGAGTTTTATTTTTTATGTATTCACACAATAACTAATCAAAGTGCACATTAACGGAAAAATATATAACTAATTGAAAACATTTTGATACAGTTTTGTGCCTTAGTGAGCCACAATAATATGATTAAAATGATTATTGAAAAATGTATATTTATTATGAATTACATTTATTAGGTATCTTATTAAAAATATTAAAAGTATATTAACCCATCAATTAAAGGCAATCATTTTAAAAAACTTGATGCCGTCCCGTGCTCAGTGGGTTAAAAATGTATCGACATATATATAAAGATTGATTATCATTCAAATAGTACGTAATTAAAATTTGTATGTATTTTAAAATTAAATATAAAGAATTATACACTTTTGATTGAATTCTTATATCCCTTATGAGAGTTTATTGCATTCATGAAAAATAAGTTGTATTTATTATGATTGGACTTTGTTATATATTCAAGTGATGAGTAATTATAAATGGTATTAACATATTTTCATTCAAACTCCACACAAGCTTGTGATTTCCGTCATGTATTGAGATATTAATTTGAGCGCTAAAACTCGCTTAACTCATTCCCAGTTGATGTATTAGTGTCTCAATAACATAGATGGGGTACTTCATGTACTTGAATGAATATTTTCAGATTGAGATATCTGTCAATAACATACGTAGGCATATGTTAGAGTCTAAAGATGTCCCCTCAATTCTATTTTACAGTCAAATGCGTACTCTATTCACCAAGCATCCATGATGAGATGGCTGCTGGGGCGTTTGCACAACCATTCACGAAGATGACACGGAGGCTGCAAATTCTGATTGACAGTCGAAGTGACAACGTTGGGAGGTAGACAACTAATGATTGACCACCATCTTCCTCCATCTTTACGGAAGAGCGGATTGCTCCGTCCACTTCTTATCCCATTTTATTATTCATAGACTTACTTTTTTGGTTTCCTTCAACGTCCACACCTGATGATCATGCAAGGAAGATCGCGGGAGGGCAGCGTGTTGGGAATCACATCAGACGATTATACAAGGATTTATTTAAATGTCAAGAGAGATGAGTAACCTAAGGAAACAGTCAAAACGGAAAGATATCAATGAAGACACTGAAAATAAAACTGCGGGCTTTCCAGTTTCTGGGCCCCCAGTAAGTCTGCCAAAAAAACACCATTATTTACAACCAAGAAAATCGAACTTAGCCATCTGAAGACCCATATCAAAATTAAATAGAAATATTTTACATTTCTTTATATGCTATTAAATGGCGCCGTTCGAATTATGATGATAATGACATGACACAACACGTTTAGTCATAGATTTTTGTAAAATTTAGTGACGCGTAAGGCCAGGGTGACGTCAGGAACTGCCGGCCACCAGATAGCTGAGTCACAAATCGTAGTCCGTCCCGTTCCGTGGTCATCGCCGGCAAACCCTAGCAAGGAACAAGCATTCCATCGTCTGAACACCCCTCCAATCAATACCTTCTCCAGAATACTAGAAATCTCAGACTTTTCAGAACTTTGAGTAGGGTTTTTAATGACATCTACTAAATAATTTATGTCAAATCCATGTCAGAGACTTACCCAATCGATTTGGAGTAGTAACAGTTGAGAAGGCCAAAGCAAAGAATCCCGGGGTGCCCACAAGATCTGGTCTCCGCGTTTCGAGAGATTCTTCCCATCCCTGCAACCCTGATCGAAGGTCCAGTCAAGAAAATGTAAGGGCCGCCCGTAAGCAATGACGATGCTGTCATGGCGACGGGATTCCTCAAAAAGCTGTTGTCAGAAGGAAAAGGTTATACTTTGACTATTCCGTAGTGCGAAGGCTTGTGGACGACCCCTGTGTGGATTCTGCGGCCGCTCCGGCTTTCTGCCCAGCCGCAGTAAATGCAAGCAGAGAGTCAGACTGTTGTCTACCGAAAAGGGCGAAAAAAAAGGAAAACTCATAAAAGCCCGATCTTTGAATCGAACGCGAAATGGGGTTTAGCTTGGAGGATTTGCAGGGGTGATGATCAGAGATGTGGGTTTTATTTTTATTTATTTATTTGTATTTTTTATTATTTTTTCCGGACATGTGTGTTAAACTACAGATGAGAGAGACGGAGAAGTATTCTCAGATGGAGGAGAGTTCGGGCTCCGGCGACGCCGATTGCGGGAGTTCTTCGCGCGGGCCGCTGCGGGCTGAGGCGGACAAGAAAGGGAAGAGCGCCGCCCAAGCGCCGCCGCCGAGATGCCAGGTGGAGGGCTGCGCCGTAGATCTGACGGGGAGCAAGGCCTATTACTGCCGCCACAAGGTCTGCGGGATACACTCAAAGTCCCCCAAGGTCATGGTCGCCGGCTTGGAGCAGAGGTTTTGCCAACAGTGCAGCCGGTACCATCCTCTCTCTCTCTCTCTATCTCTCTCTATCTCTCTCTCTCTCTTCCAATCCGTTTATCGCCCCCCTCTCTGTCTCTGTATCTCTTTCCATCTAATACTATTTCTCCTCTTCTCTCTGAATCTGTCTATATCCTTCCGCCTTCACTCCATCTATCTCTCTATCTTTTGATGTATCTCTCTACCTGCCTATACTTCTATTTCTCTAACCTTCTATGAATATCTGCGTATACATTTTTTTCTCCCTAAATTTTTTTTTATCTGTCAATCTCTCTCTCCACCATTCTCCTATTACTATCTTAAGTCTATCCGTATTACTATTTCTCTGTCTCTCTCTCTTTATCTGTCAACCTCTCCATCCATCTATCCGTCTGACCATAAAATTTGCCAGTGTCCTCTCCCTGAAGGTTTTTGCCCGTTTTGCTGGCAATGGTAATTTGCCAGTGTTCTCAGTCCCCTGGATAATTACCCCCCCCCCCCTCTCTCTCTCTCTCTCTCTCCTCTCTCTCTCGCGCGTCGTAGTCACATTCTGTGGCGTGAGTCGGCGCGGAATAGGACTCAAGGACAAGCAGTGGTCTGGGATATGCCATCTATCTTTTTTTGTCGAAGCCACAACTCGTGACGCTTTTGTTTTTTTTCTATTTTTGATCGGCCCACCTCATGTCTTGCGCCAGGCTTCCGATAAGAAAAATAGCAATAACCCGCGATAACGCTTTCGCGCGTGCAGGTTCCACGTACTGCGGGAGTTCGACCAGGGGAAGAGGAGCTGTCGCCGGCGCTTGGCGGGCCACAACGAGCGGCGGAGGAAGCCCATGCTCCCCAACCCGCCAGCCACCGCATTTCTCCGCCCGCCGCGCCCGCCGCCGTTCCCCTCAGGTAGCGGTTTTCTGCTGGACTTCGCCAACTCGAGGTTGGCGACGGCGAGAGGGGGTACCTGGGCGAGCGCGCGGGCGGGAGGGGGACTGTCGCCGCCGGCCTGGCCGGGCGTTGCCGCCAGCAGCCTCGGCCATGCTGGGGGCCTCTTCTCCAACCAGGAAGAAGCTCATCGTAGAGAGGAATGGGGGATCTCCGACTCGGGCTGTGCTCTCTCTCTTCTGTCAACCCAGCCATGGGGTACCGCCGCCGCCGCTGCCGCGGCGGCAAGGGCCCCGATAACTGTGGACCCCAGCTACGGCGGTGGCAATAGTTGCGAGCAGCTCGCCAGCGAGCTTGAGCTCGCTCTACAGGGGGGGCATCTCCCTTGGCTGCCATGATCTGTAATTGGTTTTAAGCGGCTCAAGGCCTCCTTTCTCTTGGTGTTAATCTTGCAACTTGCCTTCTCCGATTTATTCTTTCCGTTTTGCATGTCTCAGGTATCACTCGCTTCTGCTGTTACTTGATCTACGCGGGGTTCGGATGGCACTTGCCCACCGAGCAGTATACGGTGGGTAGCAGGCATGTCGTATCGTATTGTTTTTCGTCTAGAAGACAGTTATGACTTCTTGGTTTAAAACTTCTGGAACTTTAGTGTGGAGGTTTATTTTGGACTTATCTTCGCCCCGTGATCTCTAAGTGGCGGCTGGTTTCTGTGTGAAACAGCTGAGTCATGGGTTCAACACTTGTTATAAGAGCCAAGAGGTTGAAGCCATGCCGAGACAATGATCTGTCTGCGTCAACCATCGGTGAGTTGGAAATCATTCTTGAAAGGAGATTTTGAAAAGATGGTGAATGTTGTAGAAGGCTTGAGGAGAATAAGGTTTGTCATCACTGATAACAATTTCTTACTGCCTTGATGTAACACTACCTTAAGTTGACTAATTTCTGACCTCTCCAAAACCTTGCGTGGTGAGCTGGGCGTTACTGAGGCAGAAATCAGAAGCGCACTTTTCAAAAATACCCATTTTTTCTGTATTTATAATTTAATAAACATGGAATTTATTTGTTCACAGTCTTATAGAAGAAGAAAACTAGAAACGAGAGACCCAGATATGAGGGAGAGATGAGAACGTTCATATTAGTAGAGACGTGGTATTTGAAGAATGCTATAAATGGGATTGGGAGATTTCGGTTGATCTGTAACATAGAGGTACATTCTAATTTCCCGTTTTTTTCTAAACTCACAGATGGTCAGGGTGACCATATGATGCCATATCAGCATCAAGTTCATGAATAATGTCTATATCATGCTCCAAATTCAAACATTTTGGTCATATGACCACTGCATAGAACTCAACTAGAAAACTCAGAGTCAGAGACCTTGAAGAGGCCTATGATGATGCTGAAAAAAAAAATCCACACTGATCCAGCAAATAGGTGAATGGAAATTGAAGCTACAAAGCTGGAATAATGGAGGTGTGACTTAGAAGAGGATATTGAATTAATACAGAAGAATTTCACCCATGTAGAGTTTTCTCCACCATCTGGTTGTAATCCCATTAGCCTCAAATGGTTGTACAAGGTGAAGATGAATCATCACCTAGACATAATCATGTACAAAGCCTATATATTGATTATGAAGAGGCTTTTATGTAGTAGCCAGAATCGAGACTGTTGGAGTGATGATCTCTCTTACAGGACGAGGATAGACAAATAATCATTTGGACGTCAACTATTCATTCAAATGGATTTATAGAAGAAATTTTTACAAAAAGTAGCACGAGGGCTATGTGAAGGAGGGAAGAGCACATCTAGTGATAACATTGAATGAAGCTTTTTATGGCCTGAAGTAGGCATATAGAGCTCAGTGCACCAAATTAGACAAGTGCTTATGCTCTTTTGGTTTCCTAAGGAGTTCAGAGGAGTATGTGCAGTGCGATAAAATTATTGGTGTATATGTTAATGTTATCCATACAACATGTCTAGAGAACATTCATATTGAGAAGTTTAAGACACAAATCCAGGAGTTCAATTGAGTAATCTTGGATTACTCCGTTCCTAATTCAGAATTGAGATACTTCAGACGTCGGTAAAAATAGAGTTGGGTTAGGGGGTATTGCTATGAAGACGCTAGAGAAATACTGCATGATGGATTGTAATCCTACAGAGATGCTTTTGGAAATATGATTCCAATTCAATAAGAAAGGAGTTCATCTGCTAAAAAATTATGCACATAATAGAATTCTGATTGGGAATATGAGATATTTCACCAATATTAGACCAGATCTAATGACGGATTGTAACCTATGGAGATCCTGTTGGAAATATGATGCCAATTCAATAAGAAGGGAGTTCATCTGCTAGTAAATCGCACACATAATAGAATTCTGATTGGGAATATGATATATTTCACCCATTTAGACTTGGTCTAATGACCTCAATTCATTGTCTCAAAATTCAATTATTGAGCATATGGGACTAGGCAAGAAAATACTGAGTTATGTGAAAGGGAGACTGGTTTTTGGTTTGGTATATGAGAGAGGAGGAGATATTTTGGTGGCTTATTCAAATGGTGGCTTATGAAGATATAAAGAGTACTACAGGTATGTGTCGTTTTATATGATTGTGACTAACATAATAACTTAATGATTCATGCAGCGGAAAACTTATTAAAGAATCTGAACAAAGATTTAAATCCTAATACTAAAATCACATAGACATAGATAGGGTACCCAATTTCTTGATTCCTCAATCAGTGTGTGTTTAACAGTTCATGTGTCTAGCCTCTTAATGTATCCTCATGGTCCTCACCACATTGAATATTCTCCATCTTGACGATAACCATTATTGATCCACCATTTTCATTTTCCCATCCAGGTCACATTTGAAAGTAGAGGAGGGGAGAAAATGAAGGGAGAAGAAGGATGTACATCTAAACAACTATGTCAATTTCATTTCAGGGCTTTCTCCTCTTAAATTCGAACAGGAATCTTCATAAAAGCCCCTATTACATTTTCAAACATCCAAAAGACTATTTATCAATATAGTTAATGATTTCAAAACCCCAATAATGAAATATTTCGAGGTATAGATTAATCAATGATTAGTTTAAACCAATTGATAGGTTGAGTTTCAAGACCATGGGGTGTCAAGCTAAACTTCATTATTTAGAACCTCATTCTTTAGAAGACACAATTAGTATAATGAGTCTTTCATGGAAACTAACTGTTATCAGTTACCATGAACATATAGTGACTCATCAGCTGGACTCTCCTAAGACAACTTCGGGTGGTAAATTGTTAAATGCTAATTGGTCATCCTTGTTGGTACTGGTGCGTTTCAAAATCATTGAATAACTTTTCTTTGATATTCAACTACCCTGGAACGACTTATTCACATAATATTCTTTTAGTTTTCTCTACTTATAGTGAGAGTAGACAACCCCATCTTGACCTCTTAATCATCTTCATGAAATTCTTCTTTCACATGAGCTAACATAATTTAAAACTTCATGAATCAGAACTTGCATGTCATAGTCAAAGTACAACTGACCATCCACAAGGCAGATATAGTATCTCAGATCTAAAGAAAACTTAAAAATCATTATGTGAATAAAACTTATTGATATTTTGGTAGAAAACCATTCAGGGATCCATACATATCAATTCATTGAACTTTCTCCCCTAAAAAGCACTCAATATTTGTCCTTAGTTTCTCCACACTTATGCCAAAGGTATTGGGCATTATCATCGCATGAGTGAGACTAGATACTGATACTTTGTATAAATATTTGAATGTCCTTCTTGATTATGATTTTAATACAACTATTTATAATATGTGGTGAAAGAATAGTAATCTTTGTATCATGATGTCATCATAATTCACTTAGTTATTGCATGTAATCATAGACTTCATTATACTCATCACACATGCATTATAATGAACAAATGGTGTATCAATGAACATTAAATGAGATATGGAATATATTATTGCCTCGTCAAACATATATTTGGATTAGTATAGTAATGCAAGTGTGAAAAATCAAATGATAATCTATGTTCCATTACTTTTCAATTTTTATGAACCTAGAACTGGAAAAAAATTTGGTTATTTTTAAAGTAAAATATAATGTAGTGATAAATATTCATGATGCAAGAGAAATTCACTCTCCAATGTCTTATATACCTTGGAGTTTTAGATTACTATTTCGATTTTGGAAAAAGTTGGTTTGAATGATTAAAAATGGTAATGTAGGAGGGGTAATTATTGATTTAAAACTTTTATGCCAGGTAGCAAAGAAATAAAATTGTTAATTACTCCTTTTCTGGACCCCAATATGAAAGGCTGCCATATTTGGACCCAAAGTCTTTTAAATTGATAGAGCTTCTCAAAGAAGTACACACTTACATCTTATATTAGATCACTAACCCAACCCTTGGGGAAGCCAATACATCCAGATGTGGATAGGAAAGTGCATATCTTTGATGGGTGATAATGCCGAAGAATATTTATGAAACATTTTTCTATCAAGGGGTTTAAAGTGTTGGTGGAGACCTTGTCGAGGGATTTAAAAAATATTTGCACATACAATATACAGGGCACATCAAAATACTACAGACTCCTCTTTGCTTTCCACAACTGAATTGGGTATAAGATAGTTGAATAATATAATTAATTAACATTTTAGTGAATTTGTAATAACCTTCCTTGAGACTACTTTCTTGAGTCACTAAGTGCCTCCAGATATAATGTAACTGCACATTGACTAAAAGCTTAAAGCATGTCATCCCTTATGCCTCAATGTGATGATGACCTACCATCGGACATTTGAGAAAATTTTCATGTATTGTTGATTGAAGATTCTGTGAAGATATTTTCTCAAACTAGAACACAGAAGTCCCTGGGACTTCTCAGGTATGATATGATATAATTATAAAAGTAGAAGCATATGGGTATCAATAAAGTTGGATGGATTGGAATGAATCTTTTGGACCTTAACAATAGAGACTGATTCCTCTTTGAGGATGGGTGCTTGAGGCTTTCACATACTATTCTGATCCAAGGACTACAAGAATTTACATCAGGGACAACAAGAAGTATTCATAGGGGTATGTCCCAAATAGGGTTTATCAAATTATATCAGTACCCATTAGAGTGTTCTCAACTGACCTGGGTTTTACACACATCTGCACCCATGTCCATTTGAAAGTTACCTTAATCGTAGACTTTTTCAAACTGCTTTAGTTGGGATGTTTAGCTTTGTAATAATAATTGATGTACCATCTTATTTCTTATAGCCCTCACAATGTATCAATAATCTCTCTCACAGTAAATAGACATATTGAGAACAGACATGTATAGTAGGTTAATATGAGCATTTACATTTATATCTGCATTAAATTGACTATACATGCATGTTAAGCTTAAAATGATGAAAGTTTCTTTTGAATGATATTTATATGTTTTGCATTTAAAAGTATTTTTAAAAGTTTTAATGATGTCATATTCTGAAAGAACATTTTTGAGTTGAAATGTGATTTGTCATGAATGGTTTGGCATTATATTCAAAGAGATATCATTTTTTAATTCAAGTTATTTATTTCAAATATTTTTATAATTGAAAATCTATTTTTTTGAACTGTTTAATGGTTCTTGGACCTTTTGCTGTATTCCCAAATTGGAGGAGAGAGAAAATTAGAAGTTAGAATAATCTAAATGCAAATCACGATTTTATATGATCTTGTAGGTGTTCAGACTGATAGTTTGAGCGTAGCTTTATTTTTTTGGACTATTTCCATCCATATGGTTGGATATATAAATAGAGCCTTGGATTTTCGTAAAAGCTATCTTTAAGCTCAATTCCTACTTGAGAGGTAAATTCAAAGAAGGTGAAGTTTTGAAAGTTCATCATAAGTGTTATTTGTGTCTCAATTGCTTGGAGAAGGTTCATAGAGAAGAGGAGAGGCTGTTATGAATCAGGAAGATGCCTCGATCCCAACAGAACATAGTGATATAAGGTTAGCCTCTTGCCCTACATTGGTCATTCTTCAACGTACTTAGGTAGAGCATATCCTTCATCACTATCCGCCGTCATCCATCACCATCTATCATCATCGAAAACCGCATCACATATCATCTACCACCCACATCATATAAGTCATCAAATATTTAGATTTTTAAGTATCAAAGCATCAAGAATATTTAGTTAATCCATGTGAGTTGTCATGCGTATGCATTATTTTATAAAATTACTAACACCACTTGATTCTTCGAATCAAGTGGATTATATTTGACATTTTTTGGTTAGTAAGTTCAGAAACAGGTGAAGACAACCAAAGGAGGACGACAAGAATCAAGAGGAGTTGGCGAAAATTCAAGAAGAAGAAAATTCCAAAAATGCCCCCGGGGCATGTGTTAAGAGAAACCTATAAATACTCTCTCGAGAGTTCATTTTGAGGTTGTCCAGAATTTTCTCTAAGGAAGCTAGGGCTTGGAGAAGAAGGTGTTCTGCAGACCCTCCAGTAGCTGATGAGCCATTGGAGCTGGGAGGAGAAGCAAGCTGAAGAGTACCCGCTCAAGAAGATCGCCGACTCACCGGACAGGACGTGACACGAAGTCGGAGTGATTGAGCTGGTTCAGCTTTGTTTTCTTCTCCCTCTTGGACAATCTCAGTTGGGGTTGAAGCACCTTGCAAGGTTCTTCAGCAGTTTCCAACCAGAGTTGTTTTGTTTAATTCGAAGATTTTCTTGTTGTTCAGAGTTCATTTTCTTTTACCTTTTCTGTGTTTGATTTCATCCGAATCTTAACTCATCATGCTTAATCGATTCTCTACATAACAATCGGTGAGGTCTCGCTCAGGCAGGAAGAACATAGCCGCCTGCTGCCAAGGGATCTGCGCGCAGGATCGACCTGCACACAGTCGCCTGCGCGTGAGAACCCGCGTGCAAGCAGCACCGTGCGCAGGGAACCCGCGCGCAAGCCACGCCCGCGTGGAGGCCACGCCCGCGTGCAGCAATAGTCGTGCGCAGGCCACGCCCACGCACAGCAGCTGCCGCGAGCGAGCACTCACCTGCACACAGGACACCACTTGTGCGCAGGGTGCTTGTTCTTTTGCCCCAAGGGGCAAGAGAGAACCGTCAACAAGAAACTCTTGCTGACGGTTCTGCTCATTCCAGTTTATAAGAACTTGATCTACAAACCTAACCGGAAACAATCTAACTGAGGAATTAGCCGAATCTATATTTGTAAAGAATCTCTGCAACTTAACTCAAAAGTTTTTACAGAGATTAACACTCAGAATTAGAGAATTAAATGAACTGATTTGATAGAAAGAATTCTTCTGCTGTTTTTTGCCGTCTCCCTGTGGATCGACCCTCACTCGCCCTAAGCTGTGAGGTTATAAATTTCGTTGTACAAGCTCAATCCTCACACGCATTAACTGATTATTAACCAGTAAGAAACCATTGCAAAATTGAGTTTATCAGTCACCTCTTCATGTCTTCCTCCATCCTACTCTCTTGATCTGACTCACTTTGTTCTTGATCCACACACTACCATTAATGTTAATACTTGTCTTACTCTTATTGAATAGTTAATATCCCTATCTCTGATCAGCATCTTAATTTTATCACTACCTTTTGCACAATATGTATCCCGTCTCCTTCTCTTAAAACAACTATCAAGAGAGTTATTGTCCTAAGATTCATTCCCTATGGAGACAACCCATACTAATCCATTATTCAGTGCATTAAAGTGAGTATTGGTTTATAAAATTCATTGATTAAACTCAAGTACAACACTTACATGATTTTACCTTAATTTTAAGTTTATCAGGTATGATCATCTAAGAAGTTATGCATGACAACCTTATGAGATAAAAACTGGTTATTAAAACATATGGGATACTCCACAATCTCATTCATCATCAATTAAAAACAATTATGGAGACATATTTTTCCATGACTTTATGTATATAAGCCCAAAACATCATATATATTGTGAAAAATGACATAGATCATTTATGCATTCTGGCATGGATATTTAATAAAAAATATGGTTTAAACTTATGGAGACCAAATTTAAATTGAAAAAACAGATAAATACATATGGAAATATTTACATCTGCATAATTTTATTATATATATATATATGGAAATAGTAAGAACATGAAAACCACACTACCACAAGGAGTCACAGTTCAAATTAAATAAGGACACCTATATGAGAATTTTGCTCTCAAAATACCTATAGCACCAAGCTGTTGGTCAGTGGATATGAGATCATCAATTTTTTCCCAATATGCTCTCTGTAAATATTAACCAATACAATTGTTTCCATTCAATCATAGGCATTTTAAGGAAATTTTGACATGACTATTCACAGGTCATCTTAATTTTAGTGTGAAGTTAGTATTCATGCGTTGGTTCACTTAACATATTATTTTTCAATTTTTGATTGTGAAATTTGAATGTTTTAAATTTCAAATTGAATTAGACATAATATCACATTTTGATGCCAGTTTGATATTATTTTACATTATCAGGTGGAATAAAATTTGTATTTAGTTCTCTTAAGTTAATCCAAATTCAGAGGTTGAACTAAAGAACAAGATGAGAAAATAGATGAGTTATGTTACTTCTGAAAAGAAAGTAAAAGACCACACAAAGAATAACTGAAGGAAGTAGTTTCTGGCAAAGAAGGGAAGGAAGAACAAAAAAAAGTAAAAGGGAAGTGGTATGCCTCTGAGAAGGAAGCTCCTAGTCATTTATTTCAACAAAAGTTCATATAAAGGCATTCATCACAACCATCTGATAAGCTCAATTTACGTGGTTTTTTACTTGTTATTTACAGGTTAGTCGCGTGAGGAATTGAGCTATTCAACACAAAAAGTTAACCTCACAGTCTTAGGGTGAGTGAGGTGTCGATCCACAGAGAGCAGATAAAACAATGGTAACTCCTTTTTTTAATTCAGTTCAGGTCATCGGGTTTCTATATCAACACTAACAATAAAAGTAAATTATCTTCAGTAAAGTCAATCGAATTTCCTCAAAAATGATAGGTAAAATAACCTCTCAATGAATCAGTGAGTTCTGTTTCAGAGTTAGCTTATTGGAAGTAAGAGATGTGGAATTGGCAATATCACAAAACCTTACGCTCGCACGCACAGGATTGGCCTGCGCGCGGCGTCGTCTGCGCGCGGGTATGGCCTGCACGCGGCGACTGCTGCTCGAGGGTTTGTGCCTGCGCACGGCGTCGTCTGCGCGCGGGTGTGGCCTGCACGCGGCGACTGCTACGCGCGGGTTTGTGCCTGCGCGCGGCGTCTGCTGCACGTGGGCGAGACCTGCGCGCGGCGACTGCTGGGCGCGGGTTCTTGCCTGCGCGCGGCGTCTGCTGCGCACGACGTGGCCTGCTTGCGGCGCGGCTGTGCGCAACTTTGTTGCGCGCGGCCTTGGCTACAGGCAGCCCTGGCTGTGCGCAGCCCTACTGCGTGCAACCTTGGCTGCTGGCGGCCTTGGTTGTGCGCAGGCTTGCGGCGCACGACCTGGGCTGATGGGGCCTTGGTTGTGCACGGGTTTGGGTGAGCACAGCTTGCTGCTGCTATAGAGAAGAATTCAAACAAAATTGCTATGGAAAACTGTGGATTTTTCTGGGGAAAACAGAGACGAAGAACAATTTGAACCAACAACAATCTTTCAACCAAACTAAAACAAGAACAATATCAATTGGAAACGTTGGAAGATCACTGGGGTGAATCTTCCAACCCAATCTGGATTGTCTGAAAGGGAGAGAATTACACTGTATTGGAACTGGGGAAATCGCTCCAACCTGGTGTCACGTCCCTTGCGGCAAGGTGGAGGTCGTCAATCCCAAGCTATTCCTCAGCTTGCTCCTTCTCTCCAGCTCCAATGCTCATCAGATCTTGGAGGGTCTGCAGAACTCCTTCTTCTCCAAGCCCTAGCCTGTTTGGACAGAATTTCTGGACAACCTAAAATGAACCCTCAAGAGGCTATTTATAGGTTTCTCTAGTTGTGCCTCTTGGGGATTTTTAGGGCTTTTTTCTTCTTCATGATTTTCGCCAGCTCCTCTTGGTCAAATGCATTTTCCTTTGTTCTTAATCCCCATCTGAACTCATTAAGTCCAATTAGTGAGATCAAATCCACTTGATTCAAAGAATTAAGTGGGGTTAGTAAAGAGGAAAATAATGCGCATGAAGTATGACTAATATGGACTAAATATATGCAAATGACACTTTGATGCTCAGAAAATTCATAATAATTAATGACACAATGAGAGTCATCACCATCGTCCCACATAGCAACCAAAAACACAAGGGTGAATCCATGGGCCCAGGGAATAACCTCCATCCATGATCATTGGCAAATAAAAACAGCACCTAAACATTCTGTTAATAACACACATTAGTAATATATTAATATGACAATATCTACCTGTTTATTCACATAAACCTTTTATATACGCGTGTTATCAATGCTAAAATAGTTAAATCCATTTTTTGAATAATGTTTGAATTTTAAGTATTTTTAAGTAATTTTCTGCTAACACTATGTTCTGAAAGAAAATAACCATTTTTGAGTCTAAATATGATTCTTCCTGAAATTTTTGGCATTATAATCACAAATATATGAATTTTAAATTTCATCCTATATATTGATTTATATTTTTATCTTTATATGAAGTATACATATTTGAAATTAGTTGTGCCACATGTTGCCATTTGATTCGTTTGAATGGTGACCACTAGTTGATTCATCTAAATGATTAACATCAACTAATCATTAAATCTTGCTAATGGTTGGTGTTCGCCAATCATTACAAGAATATTGTTATGGCACCATGGTTAGCAATACCATAATGTCATTAATTACTAACCATATTTTTATTATTTTTTTACTGCACATGATGTGTGGCCATATAAAGGGCTATTTTTTGCGGTAAATGTGATGTAGAGACTGAGGCGATCAGACTTTAAATAAATATTATTTCATTACTTTTTTGCCTTTGACTGGTCAAGGGGGTGTCGGTTGTTGTGGCATGAGACATGTGGTGCGCATGTGTCCTTCGCTAATATTTCTTAAAAAAATACATTGATATGGCACTCGCTGACACGCTGCCACATCAAACACATTCTCTTTATTAAATAAGTATAATTAAAATAATGATAAACTGTTTCCCCTTCAGCGACATGTGGCATGAAAGGATTCATTGATCCATGATGATTTGGGACAATCTGAACCAATAATTGGATTTAATGAAATCCTCGGGACAAAAACCCTAACTATAACGAGATAGTGCTGATGAAGATGATGAGAGAGAAATCTTTGGATTAAATCAACGGCTAAGAATCATCTAACTTCAGGTTTTTATATTTTTCAATTGAGAGGGTCAATTAAGTTGAAAATTTGAGGCGAGCTTCGTCTTTCTCTCATCTATCCATTTGTATGGTTGATCTATATAAATTGGGTACCCGAATTTGTTAAATACCTCTTTAAAATCACTTTCCCCTAGAGAGGTAGATTACAACATAGTGAGGTTTTGGAGGTCCATCAAGGGTCTTTTTTGGTGTCTTGAATGTTTGGAGAAGGAAAACAGAGAAGAGGAGAGGCTGATCTAAAAATGGCTATAAGCTCTTATCCGGGCAAAACAAATGGATATAAGCTGGGTCTCTTGCCTTAGATTGATTTTTTGCCATCACATCTACCACCTACATCATGTATCATCTACATTATCATGATTCCATCCAATGTTCTCTCCTTCATTTAAAACATAAAACCTAAATAATCAATTGATAACCTTCTTATCCATATCACTGTCACTAATTCATATGTTACTTTCACATGCCTCCATTTATCCACTGCCCTCACTTTTATTTCATCAATTTCAATCTTCTCTATTAATTATCTTCAGCCCATGTTTATTACCTAGCCATTATCATCATGCCATTTCATTTTCTTTATCTTATCACTACTTCCTATCTCATATTTTAGATTTATCTCCTCCCATTCTTTTTAGTTGTCATTTAACAATTATTAAATCCCTAATTTCTGTTCCCTATGGAGATTATTTCTATTTAGTCTTTGAGATAATTTTTTTTTTTTGGTTTTTTTCCCTATCTATTAGTTTTGATTCTTGGAAATATATGAAAATTGCATTCTTGTAGAAATTTTATTTTGTTAGAAAGACTAAAATATGTAGGGAGCTGTATGAGAATTTAGCCAGGGGCCTGAATAATCCCTGGGAGAAGCATGTGAGAAATTGAAGGAACTAACACGAAAATGTATGTACCATGTTGTAGAACAATGAGAGATTGTCTTGACCTTTTATGCAGGGTTAAGAGGCCAAGATCAGAAGATGATCGATGCCGTTAGTGGAGGTATGTTTATGCATAAGTATCTAGATGAGGTTATTGATATTTTAGAAACCCTTGTAGAGAGTAATGTTTATTATGCCGCCCTGAAACACCATGGAATAACACAAATTCTAGACAAGGTGGAATCGTCAAGGTAAGTGCTGTAGAGCCCAATTTAGAGATTGACCAGCTAGTAAAAACAGTTTCTCATTTAACTACACTGCTTGATAAGATGAGCACTCAAGATGTACTTCGGTCATATCAAAGAGATATATCATCATTTCCTATTGCTGATAATGTTGGGATATATTCTCCTTCACACGAACAGGTTATGGCCACTAATAGGTTTAGGATGAACAAACTTATGGGTTCAAATTCTTGAATTCTAGAGATAATGCGTATAATAGGCCTATATGGAACAGCTTTCAGATCGGGCTAACCCCTCATCCTTTCAGTAGCAAGCACAAAGGATCTTCTATCAATGGGGTCCACAAAACTCCTTCCAGCCAAACACTCACCCACCTTATGACGAGCTAAACAGAAAGGTGCAGGAAAAATATGACAAGATGATTAAAAGGCAAGCTCAAATGTCGGGAATGACGCAAGAGTTCAAGAAGGAAATTGAGAGGATGAGAGAGGAGCATGCGGTGCAAACGGGTAATATAAAAAATGTAAATTGGATAAAAGTAGTTCACACAGCCACAAACACAGTTGAACCCAACTCAGCTTATAATTAATCCCAGAAATTTACATTATATTGATAGTCATATCTCTAATGAAAATAATCATGAGACCACACATCCACTTTCTATGTTGATAAATGGAAAGGTTCTCCCTAATATTTCTAAAAAATTAGAGGAATTGGACCTATCTTATGAGGATAAAGAGGAAATTAGGAAAGAACCTGATTCTGAAAAATATGTGCCAGCCATTCTATTTCCTGATGCTTTGGAAACTTTTAAAATTCAACCAAGTGCTAAAGATGAGCATTTTCTAAAAAATGTTAAACAATTTAACATCGAAATTCCTTTGACTGAAACAATTTAACGTATTTCCTCATCTGTTAACTTTTTGAAAATTGTGCACTCCTAGTAGAAAGGAGAAAAGGATTCGATTATCTGAAAGTATGAGTTCTATTATGAAAACTTCCTTAAAAACCTAGGGACCCAGAGCACCTTCAATCAAGTGTGAGAGAGGAAATATTGTATCAAAATATGTACTTGATTCAGGAGTAAATATTTTTACTAAGGCCATATATAATAAATTTGAATTTTGAGATTAGAACCCATCTTTCTATAACATTAACAAGGAAGCTTTATGGATTGGTGGATGATGAAGTTTTAAGATATAACACTGCTATTTCCTGTCAGATTTTATAGTGGCTTACATAAAAGTCTCCGAAGACCTAAGAAATGCCATATTATTTGAGGTCAACCTTTTGTAGCCACAACAAGGGGAAACACAGCTTGGGAAAACGTGACTTTTGAATTGAAAATGGGGAGGGGAAAAGTCGAAACTGATATGGTTAGGTTAATGAACTATGCTATGCGTTCCACGATTGATGATTTGCAATGCACTTTTAATTTTTAGAATCGTGTTTGTTATTTGGTTCAAAGTTATATTTGAAACTATTGACATCTACATTAATTTATGCATCCTCAGTAGCAAATCATGAGTCTCATATTATCATATCATCATCATTATATTAGCATCAAGAAAAATAATCATTATATTGGTTGGTCCATTTCTGATATTAAAGGAATTAGTGCATTTACATGTGTTCATAGAATTTTTACTTTTGAGAATGCTAAGCCTACTAGCGAATGCCAAAGGAAATTGAACCGCATGGTCTAAGAGGAAGTTAGAAAAAGAAAAACTGAATAGACTGGAGGCTGAATTTATTTATTCATTTTCTAAAATTCCTTGGGTTATTCATGTGCATGTAGTTCCTAAGAAATGGGAACTTGTGTGACCCAGAATGAGAAAGGGGAATATATCCAAAGTAGATTACAAGTAGTTCAAGAATATTCATTGATTATAGGAAGCTTAATGTGGTCACCAAGAATATCAATATCCCTTGCCCTTTTATGACCACATTTAGAAACATTAGTTAGTCATAATTATTTCTATTTTCTAGATGGATATCCAGGGTATAATCAAGTAGAAATTCAGACCAAAGATGAGGAGAATACTGCATTTACTTGTCCATTTGTAACTTCTACATTTAGATGGATGTTGTTTGGACTATGCAATGTCCTTGCTACACTTCAGTGATGTATGACAGATCTAATTTCCAACCTAGTATGAGACTGCTTCAAAATCTTTATGGATAATCTTTTGGTGTTTGGTTTGAATTTTGACGCATGTTTGGATAACTATAAATGCATCATGACATTATGCACATTCTAATGCAAATTTTGAGATCATTTTATCTATATTATTCTCATATTTATATAAATTTTAAATATATTTATGTTCCTCCCTCTAGTATGTTAGCTTATATTTTTCATAAGAGATAAAAAATAGTTTGTGTGCCAACGACCAACAGCACTCTATTCAGCCACCGGCATACGAGTATAGAGGCAGTGAAGCCTGCCTACAACAAGCGAGCACTGCTACGCCTAAGGAGCTGAAACATGGCCCACACAAAGGCTCATATAAGACCTACACAAGGGCCTGTGCAACCTCATGCGAGGGAAGTGTTTATTTATTTCATACCATAACATTGTATGGAATTTCTACAGTTTTACTTATTTTAGAATTCTCCAATACGGGATGGGAAACCTCACTCATCTATAGCGTCGCACTGGGATGGGCTGAAAAACATGAAACTGATCGTGACTCGTTGGGACGTGATCTTAAGAAGTAAGAGGGAAATCATGATCGTGCTCTGAGCCGACCCTACCCATAGCTCGGATCATAGCTGGTAGTATCAAATAAAAGAACATGATCTCAGCCATCCAATCTTCATAAGGAAGATCTGACTGTGAGATCCATCTCATAATATTAAACTTCAGTCCTTTTATTTTCAACTTTTTGATTGACCGCGGCTTACGATGCTGACAACTAGGCTAAATGACGGGCAAATCAGACTACAAGGTGCTGACTATGCAGCTGATGGGGTTGATGACATGGAAATTGACATGGAGATGGGGTGCACCAAATTAAGAAGGGTCAACAAACGATTGAATCGCAGCTGTTAACCCTTCATATATGATATCCAACGACCAAGGGGGCAGATACATAAGTTACCCCCCTTGGCTATCATTTTCCTCGGCCGGACGATGGTTGCCGGTTGAAGGGGGGCTGCCATGGCTGTCAGACAACCTTCAAAGACCCTCTCATGGACAATTGATGCAATTGTAGGCCAGGGAGATTCCCCCCATGTTTTTAAGCAAATAAGAATACCTAATTTGGGGGTATCTCTTGTAGTAGGAAGGAGGCACTAGCGGAGGTCCCATTCAGAGTTTGAAGTGCTCGTCGGGGTCGTGACAACTCTGCCATTGGGCAGGAAACTCGGAGAGGTTTTGGAGAAGGACTAGGAAGAGAGCAATCTCCACCATCAAGGAGGAGGAAGGGGAAGACTGCACACCGAGGCTTGGGAATGGCGAGACATTCCCACCCCTATGCTTTGATTTGGTGTGGATTGGGTACGTTTTCTAACCAGATGTGAATGAGAATTCACTCATAAACATAATGGCATTGATAGCTTAAATTTGATCTGTAGGAAGTTTTGGTTTCATTTGATCTGTAGGAAGCTTTTGGCCTAATTGAGTCATTCTGTCGAACACATGCAGGGTGTCGACAGAAACACCCTATTTTCTTTCAATTTTCTGTCATAAAACTATAATATATATAGCTATATAATAAGTACTACACTTATAGACATTATTTTCTAAAATTATAATCGACCTATTAATCATATATTCATTCTTATTATTCTTATTAGTCCCTCTATCTTGTCTTAATCTCTCTGCCTATCTAGCTACTTAATTATATTATAAACTAGATAATCCCTATTCTCTTTCCTAATTCTCTTAAGCTTAAACTCTTAGAATATATAAGTATTACTCTATCCCCTTATTCTGCATTTAATACATATATAATTAAGTAATACATATATAATAAGTATTCCTTATTTCTCCTATCATAATTAATACTTCCTCGCTTCTTCCTTTTTCTTCTTACCTCTTACTAAACTAAATACTTCTTGTAACTAACTTCTAGGTCTTATTATCTTAAATCGTTCTTCACTATCCAACTAAAATCTTAATATCCATTATCTCTATCTACTAGCTTACATATGACTTACCATTGATTAAATTAGTAACCTTCTATCTCCTATTGATAGTATTTTAATATTCTATCTCATTAATCTTATCTACTTCTTACACTACCTATATTAATATCACCCATAACTATAATACCATTAATCCATTTAACATATTTTACTTATTTATTATCTCTAGTATCTATAAAAATATTTAAATAATAACTTATATTCTCTCTCATCTCAAGTTATATCTCACAGCATTCACTATTCATTACTATTAAATATTATCTTAATTTTCTAATCCATTAGATACTACCCCCACCTATTAATTACTTATCTTCCACTAGACTCACTTTATGTTAGTATTTTTATTTCTCCTTAACTATAGCTCAACTATTCAGTTCACCTCTAAAGGCCAGTCCTTGTGGAGTGACAAGTTCAAATATAGGGGTTTTATGTCATTGTTTTAAATCAGACAACCAACAATATTTACTAAAATTTACACTTAAATACTCTATGATTAGTATAATTCAAGTAAGGGGTAAATCTAGAGAGAAGCAGAAAATTAATTTCAGAATTTTTCTCAAGCTTGGAATGAATAAAATGATTTTAAAAGTGATAAATACAAGTGATGTGATTTTTATGGATTTTGTTAATTTATATCATTTTCTATGATTTAAATTGAAGCATAAATACATATTTCCTAATTTCAATTACCCCAGAATTTGAAAAGAAATATTTTATGATTTTTTGTAATTTAATTTAAGAATTTGATTATATGGATTTTTAAGAATTTGATAGATGTTCAAATCACTGGAAATTGATTATATGAATTTTTGGGGTATTTCGTGGTTTTTGGAATTTTAAATGCAGAAAATAAATTTTCCTACTTGTTTTATAATTCTCCTTATTTTTTAATTTTTAAATTCTGAAATGGAAAATTTACCTACTCTGGTAATCACTGGATGTGGAGCAGCAGCCGAGGCGGCGGCGGAGCGGTGATAGAGGTGGTCGTCAGATCTGTGTGGGCCTTTAAGTCGGTGGGCCTGATCCTGATCCATTTAGGCTGGCCTTCGTGGCTAAGCCCACTAACGATTTGGCTAAGTCCTGCACAGGGCACTCCTCTGCATGTGCACGGATGGAGGGTAGAGGGGTGTCCTTGCTGCAGAACACCCCACAACAACGAATGATAGTGGCTATGAGGGTGAAAAATCCGAATTTTGAAACGATAAAAATTGATATCTAAATGCGATTATTTTGGGACTCAAAGTAGGGAATTCTGGGGGATATAGACAGAGATAGTAAGAGATTTTAGAGAAATAAAGAAATAGGTTTAGAGAGAGAAAAGGTCCAAATGTGGAGATAGAGAGAGAAAATGAAGAAATGGTGTAGCGGGAATTCGAGAGGGAATTTAAAATTGCAAATGAATAAGATTTTTTATGAAATTTTCAGGGGATGAGTTAATGGTATGGCTGAAGGTCTAGAGAGAGAAAGGGTCAATTCAAGAGAGAGAAATTAGGGAAAATGAATAGATAATGATAAGAATAAGTAGATCTAGGTTCCTAAAATCTCGATGCAAGTCTAATAAGCCCTCTGATGGGGGACCATCGCGCCGACACCAACACTAGACGAGCTCAACCACATTGAGCTGCTCGTGCCGACGTACACGACCCAGGATTCAAGTATTTGTCGTGACCTTTCGTAAGTTTTCTTTACTATTTCATTTGCTTGTAATTTTCAGGACAATTGGACCAGGCTGTTGTTTTGGGCCTCGTCCACGTCTCCATTTCTACTTTCAAAATACTTGTAAAGAGGAGGACCTCGTCTCATGACGGTTTCCTCCTCTAAGGACGGTCCCTTGGCACCCTTCCTCCCTATATAAGGGGAAGGTATGCCCAAGGGAGAGGCAGATTTGAGAGAAAAACACCACTTTCCCTTGTTCGTTATTTTTTATCTTTCCTAGAGAATTAGAGAATTTTTTTTTTTAGAGAGACATCGTTCTGGCCGTTCTCCCCTCTCCAGATCTGGATCTGGAACGTCGCTGAAGCCGGCCATCTCCACCAGCGCGCCTGGTTTTTCCGTTCGCACATCCGAGGAGCTGCCCATCCGCCGCTCGGCGGCGTCCCTGCCCCTCCACACCGACGACCGACCGCCCCGTCCGACCACGTCGGCGCGGAAATCCGCCGTGAGCAGTGCACTGGCTGTTGTGTGCTCTGTTCCTCGCTCGGCCAGCCGTATCGTTTCCGAATTTGCCCCTTTCAGCCGCACACCGCAAGAGGTCCTCCCCCACGACGTACTCGACGCCGCGCAGTCTCCGCCTCCATCGGGGGGGGGGGGGAATTGTTAGTACCGATTTCGTTCGATCTGCGGCACGCCCGTGCGAGACCCGCCATCCTCAGCTCGCCCGTCATCGCCCGACCTTGGCCTCTCTGGGGTGGCTCTTGTGCCGCCAGTCATGCCCATTCCTCGGTACACCCGCGCGAGACCCGTCGTCCACTGCACCGCACGGCTGTGGCCGCTACCGGGTGGCTCTTGTGCTGCCGATCTCGCCCATCCCACGGTGCTCCCGCGTGATATCCACCGCCCATTGCGCGCTCGACGCCGCGCACCCCCAGCCCGTCCGCTCCTTGGGTCGCTACACAGAATCACTGCCGTCCCTCGTTCATACCAGTCGGAGTTTTCAAGTTTCTATCGACCAAGAATCGTGAACGGATTATTGCCAAGTTCTAACTTCGACTTCCCTTTTAAATTACAGTATCATTGCTTTCTCCAGTGCCGTCGCCCCCTATCGAATTCCTCTGCCGACGTGAATAATATACGATAGGATAACCACCGTTGTCAGGAGGTAGGGATTTTCTTTGCGATTCATGACTATCTTGTTGACCTTGGGATTTGACTCCGACGGGTGGTAAAACGCCTCTCCATCGTAGTATTGTCGCAGATTTCTACGGGTCATCCAGAGTCTATCCTCCTACTTTTCTATCGAGGATTTGTTGGATTGTTCTCCCTAGTTGTCCCGTCCTTATGCTCAATAAAGTTCTTAAAATTTGCATAACTCATCAGTCTTAAATAATCATCTTTCACGCATAGTTGTGACGTAATACGTGCCGTCGATCCCGGCAGTCATCGTATTACATCACCCTCAATGCTCCCTCTCAATTCAGGCTCCTTATATTTTTCCAGGATGAGGTATTTTTCAATACAAACTAGGGATGAGATTGAATGAAAACTTCAACAAACTTACATTAATCAGGTTGAACAACTTGGATTCTGAAATATGACTTTTCTTTATTGCCTACCACTTGATGGAGCATGTGGAGAATAAGGGAAAATGAGTATTATATACATGGGATGAACTAATAAAATAGCCCTTTGGGCATTTTCTATTATATTTATTGCCATTTTTCCTCTTTTTCTCCATAGGTTGAGAGCTTCCCCTTGCGATCTTCAGCTTCATTCTTTGAAGGGTTTTAAGAGCCTACTGGGATGGTCAGGTCATGGTCCTTCTCCCTCTGATTTCTCTTTTGAAGGACCCTAAAACTATTTGCTCATTTCAAGCTCCTTTTGAGGATCACTAAACTCTCAAAAATTCTCCAACTATTGAAGAATTGTATCTTCTCATTCCTGTAAATTTCTGCACATTTTGAAGTATAAAATAATAATCAACACTCAAAATTCTTGACTTCAAAGAAGTGATGGATTTTTGTAAAAAATAACCATAATGTGCAAAAATAAAATTTATATCTTCTGCATACATATTATTTTAATTCAAATAATAACATGATGAATGCCCAATTAATAATACCCAAATCTTCTACAATGTATACAAATAACCATGCATTTATCATGTTATCATGGAGACTGATATCATGCGAATTATTTTATAAATATTATGCATAATGATGAATATCTACATATAAATGTCAATCTTTCAAAATATTAGCTTTAAAAAGATTAAAATTGTCTTTAGTGTGAATTATGATTTTTTAGATTTAATGAAACAAATATAGATTTTTTTGACTTTAGATTCACGAAGAAATTAATTTTACAATAAAAAGACTAATTTAAAATTATTAGTGTTGTTTACTAATTTTTCTTGACTCTTTTATATATTTTCTCACATTTTTCAACAACAGATTCCTAGAGAGATTCATTTCATAATGTGAAGGCATGATGAGCTGGAAACAACTGGAGGAGAGAGAAAATGAAGAAATAAGATGGCCATAGTTCACGAAATGGAAACATTGATATCTCGAAATCCTACTATCATATCCATCTGAAATTAAGGGTATTTTTGTATTTTCCTAATCTTTTCGTCCACTGAGGAATTTGTAAAATCAAGTCAGGAAGGGGGGAAAACCACTTTGAACTTGCCCCAACCCTAGTTGGCCAAGAAGGATATAACAAGCCCATTTTTTTCTTGATGTAACACGGAGTCAGCCGGGATCGAACGACACGTGTTACAGCACAGGAAGAGACAAGCGTGCACAATGATGCAAGAATAATATGGTGTCATCTTTAAGATTTAACAACAAGTACAAAGGACTATTTAAATTTGTACGATCGATTAATTTTGCGTAGTTAGATTGAATCATAATCGACTCCTCAACGTCCCATTGGACCAATTAGATGCTACAAGATGAGGGGTAAATTTAATTACCTGTTGGCTTCCAATCCTTCTCAGTAATGGACTAGCGGTTTACCACAAAGAAGATCCTGTCTCTCACAATGAGGGCAAAGTATTCTAATTGACGTATGACAATTCTAACTTTCGAAGGCATGTACACAATTCAACAGTACTAAAAGAAATAACCAAATTGAGAATGAAGGGATAGCGGCAGAACCTGGTGGGCGATTTCCGTCAATGAGCAATCTAAGTAGCAACGAACTGACTGGCGAAAACCAGGAGCAGATCACAGATGTATGGCGATGAAGAGCATGCTGTGCATGTGGGGTACGCAAAGTTTGACATACAAAGAGGCGCAAGGAACGCGGGCAAGGTGCTTGGGGCCACGCGAGTCATGGTGCACGGAGCCGTGTGGACGTTATGCACTGGTGGAGCGAGTGGCATGCGGTGGAGCGCCCAAGGCTGCACAACGATGAGCGCTAGGTGGCGCATGGAGCCCGTGGTGCGACGCATAAGGGAGAGTGGAATGGGACACGCAGGCTGGCCCCGGCGATGCGTGCTAGGCAGCACGTGGAGCGCGCGGCATGGCGCACAACACAGAGCGGAATGGGGGCGCGCGGGCTGGCCTCAGCGATGCGTGCTAGGCGGCGTGTGAGCAGATGGTGCGACGCACATGACAGAGTGAATGAGGCGCGCGGGCTGGCCGCGAAGCGCGTTTCTAGCGCGCTCCAACTAGATAAGAACGTCGTTCTTGGACGTTCTGGCGCAAGAATTTCCAGGGAATAGGGCGGCGGTCGACAAGAACGGAGGCAGAGGCACAGGCTACGGGGCGATGTCGACGTCATCAATAGAAACAACGAACAAGCTGTGGGGATCCAAGGAGGGACTCAAGAAGACGTTTCTTATGCAAATGTTGAAGTAAAACCATTCAAGAAACCTGCTATTCTTGACAGAAACGATGAACAAATGACAGAAGGGCGGAGCGCTGGCAACGTTCCATGGAAAGCTCAACGTGGAGAGGTGACCACGATCCCACGATCTAACTAGGACGACTATCTCTTGGGGGAGAGGGAAAACTAGGAAAACTAGAAAATAAGAACTCAAACTTCAATTTTTCAATTCAACTTCTCTTAGTGGTCCTCTTGGGCATGCCGGCCTTTATATAGGGTCGAAGGCATGCCCAATCAGCCATAACGGGAAGGAACCGTCTCTTGATGAGCGGCCTTCCCAAAACAACGAAAAGAAAACCATTCAAAAGGATGAGGCCCAAAACACAGATAGGCCTGTCCACAATTCGAGTAGAAAATTACATTCAAAATAAATGATAAAATATGAACGCTCGATGATGTGTCATTAAGTAGAGTATGGGTCGTGGGCGTCGGCTTGAGCTGCTTGACGAGGTTGTTGACATCTTTCTCTATTGGCGGCGAGATGGTCCCCCATCATTTCTACAATCAATTTTTTTAAGTCAATTTTTTGAAGTCAATTTTTTGGCATTTCTTGGGCTGATCTAGTGATTTTCTTCTTCCCATATTGATTTTCTTCTTGTACATTGCTAAAACACCTAGAATGGATGAAATATTCATGCTCTAGGAGTTATTGTGTGTAGAACATCATCTTAGTTCAAGAGTGCAATCTAAAATCCTAAAATTAGGTAGGTCATCCACCATTTATGGTATCTCATGGATATTATGTGGTCTTCAATCCAAATCACACCACCATGTTTATTTAAGTTCATTGAATAAAATATTACTTTCATTATTATTCTAGTGTGATGTTTATAATAAAGTCCACCAATACGTGCAATGACATAGTGAACTATGATGATATCATAATACAGTGATTACTAGTCTATAAGCATGTATTCTAAGTATTACGATTCGATGGATAGTCGGGATGGATGTCCAATTATCTGGATAGAATAACACTAATTGATCCTACTTATACGATAAGTACAACGGATCCTATGGCTAATAGTGTGGTGACACTAAGGACAAATATTGGGTGCTCTTTGGAGAAAGTGTTCACTGAATTGATCCGTATGAATACCTCAATGGTATTATACATAAACGTCAATCAGGTTGATTCATATCACATTTGTATAAGTGATCCACTGACCTGAGGCACCAATGACCTGAGCCTCTATTCATGGGATTCAAACAAGTCATAACCCGGGTGTAATAAGAAGCTCAAGGAGGTTCTTGAGTGGTGAAGATGGGATCATCCACCCACGTTATAAGAGGAGATTGGCTTGAGGAGGATGATGCAAAAAATGACACGGTAGTGAGGATATTGGACAAGGAGTTCCCCAATGATCCCCATTACACATAGTATTAATCAAATGTCGGGCTAGGGCTTGACGATCAACCATACCCTAAGTTATTTGAGAGTCTTGGGTGGATGATGGATTACACACATATGGTACTCGATGACCGTAAAGGTTCCATGAGAGAGTTGAAACACTACTTGGTATCTTCTAGAGAAAGAGGTGTAGTTTGTCACCCCATGGGCTAGAAACTTAGCCTATCTATTGGGTTAAATTGATCCTTACTTAATTAGCCAATATGTTGATATAGTTAATTGATACGATTAGATCATAATTGTTATTGAGCCACTAAACTTATTAACTTTACTGTACATGGGCTTAGAGGGTCACACACATAAGATGATAAGAGCATTGGTGAATTTATTTTACTTTGTAAGGTTTTTGAAGAAACTTAAGTAAAATATAAATTGGGAAGGGACATTCATTTAAATCACCCAGGCCAGGCATAATTTACAGCCTCCCTTGATCCACTATATTCTCTTCTCCACTCAACCAAGAAGTGTGTCTTCGTGGTGAATAGATACTCAAGATTTTAATGGAGAGTTGAAGAAGAGGAGGTGGAGATCCAAGCACCAAGTGATCATGTGGATACATTTAGAGGCCAGACATGTGAACTTTTCAGAACAATCTCAATAAGAGCAGGTCAAGGGTGGAACATGTTCCCCAAAAGATACATATGATGTACGCTTTCATAGATCGATTAATAATTGATTTAATCGTTTCCACATCATAGAATCATTTTTTCCATGATTTAACCAGAGCACCAAACCCAACAAGATCTCGTTTATATTGAATCTATTATGATCTACATCCTATTCAGAACTTCTATTCAGTTTCTCTCTAGGATCTTGCTTCCCCAAGGGAGAATAGAGATCAAGAAGAGGTAAGATTTATTTCCCTCTATTTATTCACTTTGGTTTGACCTTTTCGAGAGGGTCAAGCCCTAAATACCAGAATCATTCTCATCATTTTTTAGGTGATCTGAATCTTGAGGAGGAGGTTCAGATACTTTGATCCAATTCTCTTCTTTTGCATCCTCTCTCTATTATGAGCTATCCTATTTCTTTGTGTTTAATTTCTATTTCCTAGAACCATAAACTAGATTCAGATTTTGAGCACAGTTGCCTCCATGTGGATTGAACCCTTTCTCATTTTATACTTTCTATATTTTGAGAAATGAAATTTTATAAATTTTATTTCATAATCTTAAATATAAATGACACAATCAAACTTGCATTTAATCACACCATTTTTAGGCTTATCAATTCACGTCGTTGCCGGTGAGGAACAATAACTAAAATATGAGTGGATTGATCATTTTGTCTTGTTTTTACGTTATCCATTTCTTCTAACAAGTGGTATTAATTTATCTTACATGAAAGGTATAAGATCCTTTTAACCTATTCTAGTTGATGTTGACAAAAGCAGGATGAGAGGTAAGAGTTCAAGAGCTGAATCAATCTTTGAAAGCTTGGAATGAGAAAATCAACAAGAGAAGGTTAACATTGGTGACAACCACCAAGCAGAGCAAGGTGTGAGGATAATGGGGCTCAAAGAATTCTGTGATCCAATAAAAAGTGAAGCTTACACACACATCACTGCACCGGTTGCTTATGATGTTAATTTCAGAATCAACCCTAATATGTTGAACTTACTCCCTACTTTCTATGGCAGGATTAGTGAGGAACCATATGAGTTTTTTGAAGAATGTTTTCACATTTGAAATGCTTATAGTTATGCGGATGTGCCATGAGAAACTCTTCAATTGAGGTTATTTCCCTTTGCAATAAAAGATAGGACAAAAGAGTGATTCAAAGGAGAAGGACAAAAGTTTCAAACATGGAATGAGATGCAATTTAGCTTCCTACGGCAAGACAACCTCCTTGAGAAAGGCGATCAGAGATTTCACCCAGGGAGTTGACTTAATTAGGGAAGCCTAGGAGAGGTTTATAGCATTGACAAGAAAGTGTACACACCATGGTATTCTCCCCTATGAACTCGTTCAATTTTTTTATGGTGGATTAAATGACAAAGAGAGACACTTAATAAATATTTCTAGTGGTATGTTTTTGAAAATTCATGCAGATGAATCTATGGCTTTGATGGAGAAGCTTGTAGAGGATTGGGCCTAAGGCAAAGTTTCTCTAACCATGGCAGGAATGTGGTGCAAAATTAAAGGAGGATTGATCGATGTAAAAGGCAGTAAAGCCGGAGATGTGGATGAACAAGATGGAGAAGGATATAGGGAAGATGGGGAAAGCTATAGAAGACATGGCACAACCATCCCCAATTAAAGACAACGCGCCTAAGATCACCTCGTGTTGTTTTTTTTCTAGTACAGAACATACTGATGATGGTTGCCCCATGGTTGAGCAGGTCAATGCGATTTGAAATTAGAATGCTAGCCATAACCAATGGAATCAAAAGCCGAACATGCAGAACCAAGGGCAGAACAATAGAGCATGAAAAAACAATCAACCGAAGACTTTTGCCCCTCATCCGTAGTTGTAGACTTATCAAATCCGTCTAAGACCCTTACCTTTTAAGTATATGCTTCTAATGCTCAAATTAATGCTACATTAATGGGTTTTTTCAGGAAAATAGAAGAAAGCAAAAAGATCATGATGCAGACCATTGAAGATTGCAGGAGGGAAATTGAGGTGCTGAAGAGGGGCAAGGAGCACATGCACTTTAAAGTCATATTTATATATCAGGCTTGTCAATTTACTTGATGTGGGACTAAAGTCTCCCTTTGTTCCTTTATACATGCTACACACACCACCATGAACAGGAAAAGACATAGTCGCGCTGGCACTTAGACGTGCTATGGGAGGACAGTGCCACAATGGCCACCACTTGATGCTGTCATGGACCACCATAGGAGAGGTGCTGCTAGCCTTCATGATAGATAGCGCCGCGAGGGAGCCACCGCGAGAGCCATTGTGGGAGCCATCGAGGGAGGTGCTTGTTGATGAAAAGGATTCATCAGGTAAGGTTTCTAACCAAAATAACGGCTTCGCGACTCAGAGCCTATCTGAGTCAAAACAAAGGCTTCGCGACTCAGAGCCTATCTTAGTCAACTTAGATAAAAGGATTCAACCAAGTGAAATAGATACAATAAACATATCAATAATAATAGAGAACGCATTTTATTTCAAGAAATAATAAAACGTAGCCAATCAGGATTCACTTAATAACAAACAAATAGGAAACAGCCACATACCCCACCTAATGAGAAAACAGAAATAAGATAAATATTTGAAACTTTGAAATAACCGTTGTGAACGAAGAAATGTTCCCAAGGTTACAGATCGGAAACTTCCTATGTTCCATTAATTCTCTGTTTTACCCTGTGTTATAGCATTATAAATACTCTACGCATGTACTTGTTTGGGTTATGCAATAAGAGAATTTGTCCCTGTTCTATCTTCTCATCTCTTCAACCTTCTATCTCTCCATCTCCCCTTGTTCATTTATTTTTGTTGAGTGTCGAGGGTATGCGGAAGCACGCTTGGATGAAGAAACGCAGAAGATCGAGGGAGAATGAGAGACTTGATCTCTCCACACAAGCCTTCACAAGAGAGAGAGGGATAGCAAGAGAGATCTTGAAGAGAGTGAGGAAACAATACTTTCTCATGAATAATGAAATGAACCCTTACAAGTGCTTAAATAAGAAAAACAAGGAAAGAGAAATTCCTACTCCAACGGGATAACATGTGGTCCTCCTAAAAGAAAGGCCACGTTCATAGAGGCATGAGAATAGGACCACTACCAAGGAGTGATCCCCATGAGAATAGGGCCACTCCTAAACGTCCTCCCCGTAAGGAGGAAGGGAGGAGAACGTGTCAGCAAGGTGGCTGACACATCTTCCAACAAACTCCACCTTGTCAGACACCGTAGATGCCCAACAAGTCGATTCTCCACGTCGCAGATGCTCCACCTTGTCCAAGGTACCTACAACATGAATCAAGTCGAAACAGTGTTTGAACTTCTCCACCGTGACTGTCTTAGTCAACATGTCCGCAGCATTCTCCTCCGTGTGCACCTTCAGGAGAGCAATCTCTCCCAAACTCAACAACTCCCGGATCTTGTGATACCACATCGCATTGTGCTTCGATCGAGCATGGTAAATCTGGTTCTTTGCCAAACAAATAGCACTCTGGCTATCACAAAATAATGGAACCTCACCGTGTTGGATCCCTAGTTACATCATCAATACCTTCAACCACAAAGCTTCCTTAGCTGCTTCAATAGCTGCCATGTACTCCGCCTTGGTTGTGGATAACGCAACAGTCGATTGAAGTGTCGACTTCCAGCTCACCGGTCCACCAGCTACCTTAAACACATAACCCGTCATGGATCTTCGATTATCTAAGTCACTTGCAAAGTCTGCATCAACAAAACCAATCGCTTCAAGATCACTCCCCTTCTCAAAGAGGATCCCTTTATCAATGGTGCCCTTTAGATATCAAAGAATCCACTTCACCGCATTCCAATGCTCCTTCCCTGGATTGCTCATAAACCTGCTCACGAGCCCTACTGCATGAGCAATATCTGGCCTCGTACAAACCATAGCATACATGAGAGAACCAACCGCACTAGCATACGGAATTGACTTCATTTCATCTTTGTCTTCCTCAGTCTTCAGACTCTGGGCTGTAGACAACCTAAAATGATTCGCAAGAGGAGTACTCACAACTTTCGCATTTGCCATGCCAAAAAGATCAACGATCTTCTCAAGGTATCTCCTCTGAGTCAACCACAAGTCACCTTTCTCTCGGTCCCTGTGAATCTCCATACCAAGGATCTTCTTTGCAGCTCCAAGATCCTTCATGTCAAATTCCTTGCTCAATAGAGCCTTCAACTTCACAATCTCATGTAAGTTTTTAATAGCAATAAGCATATCATCCACATAGAGCATCAAGATGATGTGTGAGCCATCCTCACACACCTTCATGTAAACACAACAATCAAATTCGCACATGGAATATCCAATTCGCATCATGTACGAGTCAAACTTCTTGCATCAATGCCTCGGAGATTGCTTTAGCCCATATAGCGACTTTCTCAACTTGCAGACAAGATTTTCAGACCCCGGTGCATTGAAACTTTCAGGCTGATGCATGTAGATTGTTTCTTCCAAATTCTCATGGAGAAACGCCGTCTTCACATCCATCTGCTCCAGCTCCATATCATCATGAGCGACAATGGCTAACACCACACGAATAGATGTGTGCTTCACAATAGGAGAAAATATATTATTATAACCAACTCCCTGCTTTTGTGCGAACCCTTTGGCGACGAGCCTTGCTTTATATTGTGGACGATCCACATCGGTTGCTGGTGGTTTCACCTTGTAAACCCACTTGCATCCGATTGCACACTTCCCAACAGGAAGCTCCACCAAGTCCCATGTGCGATTCTTGTCCAAGGATGCTTGCTCCTCAGACATTGCTTGCAGCCACTTCTCCTTCTCGGGGCAACTGATTGCTACCTTGAAGGACATCGGTTCGCCATTTCCTGCAAAAAATGCAAACGCAACATAGTCCTCCTGATGAGCAGGAGGACTCGTCACCCGCATGCCTCGTCCAGTGACAATGCTCTCAGAATTCACTGTCTCATCAGTTGTCTCTCCATCTTCAACAACCAAATTGGGTGGACTCCTCGATTCCTCCACCTCCACCCAAGTCCTCTCTTTGACATGAGTGTCATCAGAATTCTGTACCTTCGAATCTGTAGGTGCAGCTTTCAACATGTGACCTTCGTCAAAGACCACATCACAACTGATCACGATCTTCTTTGCTTCAGGATCCCAGAGCCTATAGCCCTTCACTCCATTTTCATCGCCCTAAAAAAATGCATTTCTTGGACTTTGGGTCAAGCTTTGATCTCTCGTCAGCAGGGGTAAGGACGTAACCTGGACATCCAAATACATGCAGAGTGGAATAGTCAACCAGATTACCAGTCCATACCTCTTCAGCCACCTTCCCATCAAGAGCCGAATTCGGCGATCTATTGATCAAATAAATCGCCATACTAACCACCTCCGCCCAAAACTCCTTGGGCAATCCCGCATTCAACCGCATGCACCGTGCTCTCTCCGCAATGGTGCGGTTCATGTGTTCTGCAACACCATTCTGCTGAGGGGTCTTCCTCACCATAAAGTGATGCTGAACCCATGATCTTCACATAACTAATCAAACTCTGAAATCTTGAATTCAGTCCCATTGTCAGTCCGCAAGAGCTTGATCTTTCTCCCCGTCTGGTTCTCAACCTTCGCACACCATGCCTTGAACCGTGAAAACACCTCCGATTTAGGCGCCAGGAACTGAACCCAAACCTTCCTGGAAAAATCATCAACAAAGGTCACAAAGTAACGAGCACCACCCTTCGACATCACGTCAACGGGCCCCCAAACATCAGCATGGATGTAATCAAGTACGCCATCAGTAGTGTGCTTTGCAGCCTTGAATGCCCCCTTGCACTGCTTTCCCATCACACAGTACTTGCAAAAGTCCAATTTGCAAGATTTTACTCCAGGTAGAAATCCCTGCAAATGCAAAATCTGCATACCTTTCTCACTCATATGGCCCAATCTCAAGTGCCATAATAGAGTGTCATCAGTCATAGGCTCAAGTGGTGTCGCTGTGGCAGCTCCACCTACAACAGTACTCCCCTCAAGTCTGTAAATGTTGTCTCGTTGTCGTCTCCCTTGCATGATGACATTTGAGCTTTTACAAACCTGGAGGATCCTGTTCTCAGCATGATAAGAACAACCTTTCACTTCTAACACACCGAGCGAAATCAAGTTCTGCCTCAAAGCCGGTACATGACGTACATCTCCCAAAGTTCTCACCACTCCATCAAACATTCGCACCTTCACATTCCCCATGCCAATCACCTTCCACGGAGCATTGTTCCCCATGGATACAGTCCCCGAAGAGCTCCTATAGGATTCGAACCAATCAGCATGTGGACACATGTGGTAAGAACAACCTGAGTCAAGGATCCACGTGTCTGCCAATTCTTCAGCCGCAACCAAGGCAAAATAGACTCCTCCATCTTCATTGTCTTCATCCTCTGCGACATTGGCCAAACTCGATCCACCACCTGTCCTTTTACCACCCTTGTTCTTTGGACAGTCTCTCCTGAAGTGCCCCTTTTCATGGCACGCATGACATTCCTGATTCTTCAACCAGTTGGCCTTCGCCTTGGCCTGTCCTTTCTTCTTCTCTGTAGGCTTGACTTTCTCCTCGGCTCGACCTTTTCCTTTCCCTCCTTGCACGAACAGACCTTCACCTGATGCACCGTATGATGCAGAGCGCCTCTGCTCGAACTCCAACAAGGTTGAGATTGCTTCATCAAGGGTGGGAATTTTCGTCCCGTGAAGCATCGTCATCACAACGTTCTCGTACATCGGAGGTAACGAATTTACCAAGATAACTGTCTTGCTATCTTCAGGCAATTTGTCTTCAAATTTCTGCAATTCTACACAAAGACTTTGAAAGAAGTCAATATGATCGGACAATTTGGTACCTTCGGTCATACGGAGGCCAAATAACTTTTGCTTCATCAAATCCTTATTCATCGTCGTCTTCCCCTCGTAGCGGTTTGCCAAAGTCGTCCACATCTTGGCTGGATCATCAATCCCGTACACGTGATATTGCACGCCATCCAACAAACATTGCCGAATCGTGCTAGCCGCCTTGTTTTGGATCTTCTTCCAATCGGCATCCTTCATGTCGTCAGGTGTAGATCCTTCAATGGCTTCAACCACGTCCTTCTCGATCAAGATATTCTTCACCTTTTGTTGCCATATGCTAAAGTTGACGGAGCTACTTAATTTCTCGATGTCGAACCGAGTAATGATGGAGGAAGACATTTCCACGATTTTTGATACGCCTAAGCACAATCAAACGAGGCTCTAATATCACTTGTTGAGTGTCGAGGGTATGCGGAAGCACACTTCGATGAAGAAACGCAGAAGATCGAGGGAGAATGAGAGGCTTGATCTCTCCACACAAGCCTTCACAAGAGAGAGAGGGATAGCAAGAGAGATCTTGAAGAGAGTGAGGAAACAATACTTTCTCATGAATAATGAAATGAACCCTTACAAGTGCTTAAATAAGAAAAACAAGGAAAGAGAAATTCCTACTCCAACGGGATAACATGTGGTCCTCCTAAAAGAAAGGCCACGTTCATAGAGGCATGAGAATAGGACCACTACCAAGGAGTGATCCCCATGAGAATAGGGCCACTCCTAAACGTCCTCCCCGTAAGGAGGAAGGGAGGAGAACGTGTCAGCAAGGTGGCTGACACATCTTCCAACAATTTTTGCAGTGCTGACTAAGGCAGCTCCAATGACAGCAGCTTTGCAAGAGGCTGTGTTGACGGAGGCGGTTCTGAGGGCAGCATTACCGCAGGACGCAGCGTCGACGGCGGGGGCGTTGAAGGAGGCAGCACTGTTGAGGGCAGCATCGATCGCAGAATACCATGGGACGTCAAGGGAGGCGGAATTGATGCGAAATGCTGCAGGAGGAGCTGCGCGAGTCATACCAAGAGGCAGCTCCGCGTGAGGAGGCAGCGCCGTGTGAAGAGGTAGTGCCATACTAGGAAGGGACACCGTGCCAAGAGATGTTGCCGCACCAGGAGGGGAGCCGCGCAATGAGGTGGACGGAGCAGCGGCACGCGACGATCTACTCCTCCATCTCTCTCTCTCTTAACCATAGTTTCTCTCTCGTTAATTTTCTATCTCTCCTAACCCTAGTCGACGTGGCGTCCACTTAAGGGCGATCAGACAGCCAGGAGAGGCCCGATCACCCTTAACTGGGCTTAACAAAAGCACAAATGGAGGCCTCCTTTTTGCAATGAAAATCAACCTGCAGGTCTGATCTGGTCAATTCCTAGAGGGAGGATGGGTTGTCCGCATGTTCAGGCCATTCTGGGGATTAGAAACCTCTCCATGGAGGCACGGACAAGCCTTGACAGCAAGGTGTTCAAGGAAATGATGAAGACTTGGACTAGAGCTTCGTGAGGATGATAAATCTGATCCGAGGGAGCTCAGATGACCCAAATCATGCGCCGAGGTTAGTCTTCCTCTCTTGAATTGAATAAATTGTTTAGTTAGGTTTATTTTGTTTTTAATTTTTAATTTAGTTTTAAAATCACCAAAAAACCAAAAATTCTAATTCTGATTTCCCATATTTGCGATTTCTCATCCGATATATATCTGATTCGCATAATTTTGGATTTGTTGGATTGCTATCATGTCTTTCTTCATGTGTTCACAATTAATTCAGAATTCTAGAATCAAATCGTCATTTAATTCTCAGAACTTGTGGCTTGTACGCATGAATTTTATTCAAACACACTTGTTTCTCCATGGATTTGTCTTCTACTTGCCATTGTATTACGTTTTAATCGTTAATTGGACAGAGTACTGTTTTATTTTCTTTGATTCACAAATTTGTCTTTTAACGACCGTGATTTTACATTCATCAAGAGGCTGCACACATGAGCTACTCCACATGACTTGCTTGAGGATCAAAGGTTTCTCTAATGTGATCCATGAGCATGTGATTTGTTTCAAATTTTTGTTGAGCCCATTACGATTCTGTTTGAAGTCTTCAGCGGCAAATCGTTATCAGTTTTCATCCATATCAAGGCTCTAAAATCAAGGCTCTAAAATCAAGGCTCTAAAACCCAACACACATTATGGTAGCAAGACCTCAGTGGAAGCTCAAGGATTTTGAACTATTAACTAAAAAATAATTACAACTAAAATAGTTATCTTTTCTGATCATGCGATATTGGATATTTGATGTATAAAAAAGAAGAAAACCTAGGTTTATTTGGTGTATCTTATAAATGAAAGAGTTTGATATTGAAATAAAAGATTGATATGTATCTGAAACCTTCGTTGCCGACCACTTATCTAGATTACAGATTACCACCACAACATCGATCTTTTAATTTTCTGATGAGCATACACTTAGAGTTAGCACTAGAAGAACACCATGGTTTTCACATCTAGTGAATTATTTAGTTTCAGGATTGACCCCCCATTAACGGAGTGAGAAAAAGAGAAAGAAATTCCTTAGGGAGGTTAGACTTTTTTGGGAGGATATTGAACCTTTTCTCTTAGGTGTAGACCAGATTTTGAAGATATTGTATGCCATAAAAGGAACATACGGGCATCTTAGACTTGTGTCACTCATCTTTTTGTAGTGGATATTTGTATTAAAAAATTACTGCTTAAGATTCTTCTATGCGCTTTCTTTTGGCCTACTTTATTTCAAAATTTATTTGATTTTTGTAAAAAAAATATTGAAATGTCAATCTATGGTGAACCTTATGAATAATGATGCCATGCCTTTGAATACAATTACTGAGATATAAATAGTTGACTTATGTGGCATAGATTTCATAGGACCATTTCCACCATCGTATGAGCATGAATATATTCTGGTAGCTTTATATTTCTTGTCCAAGAAGGTTGATGAGTTTTCCACTCGGATAAATGATCACAAAGTATTGAAAATTTAAAATCATAATATTTTCATAAGAATTGGATACCCTAGAGAAATTATAAGTGATGGTGTATCACACTTCAATAACTTACTATCCTGGTCTCCACTTAAGAAATATAGGGTTCATCATAAGCTGATGACCATCCTCAGGCCAATGGAAAGGTTGAAGCTAGCAATTGGGAAAGCAAAAATATCCTTAGAAAGATAACAATGCTGGATAATAAAGATTGGAGGGACCAATTACCTGATACATTATGGTCATATAGATCAGCTATAAGGGGCCCATCGGGATGTTCTTATAGGCTGATATTTTGAAAAGATTGTAATCTTCTAGTCGAGATTGATCATCTAGTTACTGAGCAACAAATAAATTGAATACTGTGTTAGAAGATGTTGGGAAACACCGCATGCTATGTTTGTGGGAGCTTCAGGATTTGGGGAAGGAGACATTAAAACTCAGTGATTTATAAGGCGATTTTCCTCATAACAAACTGAATTGGAAATTTTTTTATGCAAATATGAAAGTTTGGCTCTATAACTTACATTTGAAATTATTTCCAGGGAAGCTTAGGAACCTATGGGATGAACCATTTATTATAGTATAACTGTTATATTATGGAGCTGTTTTGATTTCAGATCCAAAGATAGTTGAAAAATTCATAGGAAATGGTTTGAAATATAAGCCATTCCTGTAGCTAGAACCTCAACCAAAGGAAGTTTCGATGCACTTGCATGATGATCATGAGGTGTGACTTTGCAATAGTGAACTGTTCCAGTTATTACATTTGCTTCTGAAAATTTAAAATTTGGCATTTAACATTGCCGTTTTTTTTTTTATCTTTTTGCGTAGGTTTTTAAGCTCTATAAATGGCTATTATATATATAGCTTGGATGACCCCTCACATCTCTCTCTTGAAAGTCTAATATTGACAGGGCCCTAACAAGGTGAGAACCAGCTGAATAGAAAGGATTACAAGATTGAAGAACTAGATGAATGTGAGCACGGATCCATAACAATTATTAAGGTATTTTTGGCTTTAAAATTTGTCGTGTCACATATCACAGTTTGATTCGTTGAAAGGCAACCAGTAGATGGTTCCAGCTAATGATTAGCACCAACCAATCATTAAATCTTGTTAATGATTAGAGTTAACTGATAAGTTCAAACAATGTGTGTTTAATGTCATTATTTTAGGGTTTTCGAAATTAATTAATAAAATTTGTTTTATCCTTTAGTGCTCCAGCAAGGGGTCGAACCATATGGAGGCGGTGGTGATATTCAATTTTGATTGAATTAGGGTTTCGAAATCCAAATTTAAATAATATGATTTTTTCTTAGGTGATAGAAAATGCTTCTATCTTGCATTCAACATTCTAATATTTTTAAATTCAAATTATCACAATTAACTCTCTTTTATTTATTAGCAGAGACTTAAAATGACTTACTTTTTATCTTTTTGGTAATCCATGAAAATCAAATTTATGATTACTTTGCAATTATTGATAATATTTGCTAAATAATCCCCTAACTTGGATCGATTATGTGCCAAATTGATTTAAGATTTGTTATCAAGGAATGTTCACTGGTTCTTTACGGGTCGAAAACTCTTTTTTAGAATTTTTTATCCAAATTTTATCTAGAAATCGTGAAAATACCTTAAATTTGAAAATCTTGATTACTATTTGCTAATCAAGGAAATTAGGAACTAAATTGCGTTGATTAAAGAATCAATTTGATTCGACATGATTCAACCTTAACTAATTAATATTGCGTGATTGGAAAACAAATGAAATTGAGAATTAAAACAATTGAAATCGGAATTGAAGAAGAAATTTTGAAATTAAAAAAAATTATGAAATTGATAAAATTGGAACCAAAATTAAATGAGGATTGAATTCAAACTGAGCCTAGGAATACCAGAAATGAACATGGAATCGACTTGAAGGAATTCTGCGCAACGAACAACGAGCTTTTACAAGGATTTCAGGCTTGAATTTGGGGAAGAACACAATGCCGGATCGTCGGATTTGCTGTCCAAATTGAGCTACAAGTTCACTCCAAGGTGTTCTTGAGTCTTCAAGGGAGCAAGGCGATCTCTCCTCAAACTTCAACATCAAGAACACCACCCTAATTTTTCCCCTTCCCCCAAGGTACTAACATATCTTCTTTGCTTTGTACGGAGGTGAAGCGGAGAGCAGCAATTGGACCACGTGGCGCTGCGTACCCGTCTAGCCTTGTCCGCATGGTGGGTATGTGTGATTTGCACAGATGAAGCTTGAAGGTAATTTTTAGATCTGAAATGCTATTGGTCCACACGAGCCTCGCTGGGGTTTAACTCGCTGCGTCGCACACAGTGAGTTAAGTCACCCATTTTTGGTCCATGATCGCCACGCGTGGTGTGTGATACACACGATGTTGTGTACGTGGGTGTCACACACAGAAGATGCATGGCTTCTGATTGGCCCTCGTGGTCCTCGTGCATGTCCTGCGCAATTTAACAAATAGTTAGGGCTTAAACTGGCCCAATAAGGGCCAGTTTCATTAAAAAATGTTGTATATTAAAAAAAACAATTGAACTAAAGTGTAAAACTATTAATGCATAAAAAATGCTCTATTAATTTCTCAAACATGTTTTTTTATTGATTTATTTTTTTCATTTATCGAAGTAGGACAATAAAAAATTCAATTTTAAACCATTTAAAATGTGTTATTTATGAAAAGTATTGTTTCTCTTGAAAATTACGAGAAGTCTTGTTTTAACATAAAATCATAATAACATGAACTAAAATTTAATGTTTTTAGATGTTAAAGCCACAAGTATGATGAAATTAGGATTTTCTTAGCTCTTATTTGCATGTTATCATCAGCCAATCATTAAAATGGTGACCTTATGGCATCATGATTAACGGTAGGGGACATGCCTAAGCCCCACAATCAGAAGTAACATATTCTCTTCTATACAATAACTGAATTAGGATACACCTTCATCGTCAACCCCTGATATATTATCCAGTTTCTAGCTATTATAAGTTTATACTTATTTTCTCTCTCCTCCAAAGAGCTATAAATAGGCCATTTTTGTAATGAACCATTTGGTACTTTTTGGAATTGAATTTTCCTTCCATGAATATTAATGTCGGACGTCGTCGATGGCGTCGTCTCACGGGTAAACCACTAAGTGAACATAACTACGTGGATGCAAATAATCTAGGTGGAATGTATGTGCAGGGCCGACGAGTGGGAATTCGCCAAGTTCCGAGCTCCGGAGAGGGCGACCGATGACGATGATGGTGACCCTTGTCGGGGTGATAATAGTGGAGAAGGTGCCAAATGGAACGGATCCATAGCGGCTTGCATGTAACGGACGGGCTCAATCCGCACCTAGGAAGCCGCTCAATTCATAGTCTTCTCGATAATTTTCTCTCACCTAATCTAACCCAAGCGCAGAGGAGTGCAGTCGAAAGGTATACTGTAGAAAGTAATATAACTGGCGAGCATGGAAACTGTGTACCTCGTTGGTTGGCGTTGCTCGTCATCAGGATCTTTGCCGGTGTAAGCGCCGGTGCAAGCAGATGCGGTGGAGAAGTGCCGGGGTGCGGATAAGTGGATAGAGGCGTGCTGTCAAGAGGCACTGATCAGCTCAACTGGCGGTGGGATTATGACGCAGGAGCGTGATATCAGAGGTAGGTGTGAAGAGATGCACTGGTAGATGTGTACAGCAGCGTGGCGATCGTGCAACGGCAAAACCGATGAAGCAATGGAGTCGGTTGGCAACCAAGTTGATGGGGGTCCATTGCGACAACACCGACACGGGATGAGTTAAACCGCACCGAGCTGGTCGTGCTGATGTTCGCAACCCCGACTTCAAGTATTTGGCTTGAACTTATTTGTAAATCTCAATCGTGTTGTATTCTAATTTCATCAAACAATCAGACTGGGCCATTATGTTTTAAGCCTCGTCTGTCAAACTTTCTTTCGTCATTGTAATGCTTGGCTCGGGGAGGCATCATCTCGCGACGGTTTCTTCCCCTATGAATGACCACTTGGGACCTCTCCTCCCTATATAAGGGGATGGCATGCCCAAGTGATGAGGGGTTTGTCATTTGAAAGTTTGAAAGATTCTTTTCTTAAGTTGTGTTCTCTTTCCTTATAGAGTAGATAGGAGTTATAGATCTGTATGAGTGGAGAACGCGGGTCATGTTGCCGCCTTCGCCATTCCACGTCGAGATCACTCCGTGGACCGCATCGTCGTCGACATGTTCATCCTTTGTACAGAGTTCTTCAATTTCGTTAAGAAGTCGATTCTTGGACGGTTCTCTTTCATGATCTCCAAAGAATCATCTGCTCCAGCCGTCATTTTGGAGATACCGTCATCTCATCACCGCCACTGCCGTTGATGCCGCCGCCGCCTATACCTCTCCAGCCCATGCCTTTGAGCGCTCGCGCCCCACGCGCCTGCACCCTCACGCCTCAGCAAGCCGCTGCCAGCCCCTCTTCTCTGCGCGCCAGTGTCCCGTGCAGCCTCGCCCACGCGCGCACGCCCTTGCATGCCAGTGCTTCGTGCAACCGTGCCCCGCGTGCGCACGCTCGTGCGTGTGCCAGCCACGCACCCTCTCTCTTCGCGCACATGCCCGCGCTCGCCAGCGCCCCCATGTGTCAACAACTGGCCCCTCCTGGCATGCTCAACCCGCGCCGTGTCCTCTTGCGGCTGACCCTGAGCTACGTTACTTTTGCCCAGAGCCGTTGATTCCTAGGTCGCCCTATCTTCACCGACGTCTCATCGTCGCTCACCCACACTGTGTCATCCTGGTGCCGGAACCGTTATCTTCAAAATTGCCACCGCCAATTCGCTATTGAATATAAACATCAATTGACCATCATCTACACTAGGTTCCTTTTTGTCTCCCCTTCTTATTCAGTATTATTACTGTCTTTAGTGCCATCTTCCCCTATCAGTTCCTCTGGCGCCTTTAATAAATACGAATCAAATAGGATAGCCCCTTTGTGGAGAGGTAGGGTATTTCTGACGGTAGAAGATTAGCTTACTGGTAACGAAAGTGTGAACATCTTCGAGCTGTAAAACGCTCCTTTTGTCCTAGGTATTCTACTGATTTTGAGGGTCATTGGGAGTCTACTGTGATTCATCTTCTTTTGAGATTTTATTGGATTGATCACCTAGTAGTCGTCGTCTCCTATTGCTCATCAAAGAGTTATTTCAAAAATACTTGCATGCATAACGCTTGACATTTAGGATTCCTTATTTTACTATGTTGTAGTACAAGTCGTCGATCCGGACAAGTGCGTATTACATCACAAGTGCAGGTCAACGGATGGCCTAGCGAGGACGTGGAGTGGCGGGACAAATACCCAAATTTGGCGGAGTTGTTTTGCCTAAAGAATATTGGGTTATGCAGCTTTAGGCCCAAGGCACAAATAGGGCCTCTCCTGATCGATTAGATCAGGTTGTAGATCACACCGGTAGCATTTCTTCCCCGTGGGTATTGAGGTGAATGACCAGTCCGGTGACAGATCAGAAGTGTTCCAAGGAGTTAAGACGACGATGGTTATCGTCAGTGCCGATTCGGAATTGCGCACGATCAGGGCAGACCAGCAGGTGTTTTGGTGTCGACCGATTCAGCAGCACGTGATGATGCCCTCGTCTGGCTACCTGACGATCAACACAGCTGTTTGACTTGCGGCGCGAACGGCCACACCAAATGGCGGACAATCGATCCAGGGAGTATTCTTACCAAGGATCCCTGCAACCGAGCCACAAAATGGACGTTCCGTCGGGGTCGTGGGGAACAAACACATGCAGTCGTCGGGCAAACCGGCTGGGTATTGCTCGATCGTGGCAGGCCGACGGTGGATGTGCAGGCACCGTGTGGGACCCAATGAACGGGTGACTCAGGCACCCCGAACAGTTGGCACGAGGAAAGAATCTTGGGAATCTGATCGGGCGGACGTTGACCTCCGCCAGAATGTCACGATGGCCGACTGGTGAGCCACGGAGGACGGTGAGCGATTCCCCTTTTCAGCTTTCTTTTGGCTGCTGTAGACGAGAAGAAGAAGACTCCTGATGCCTCTCTCCCGTCCTCTATTCTTCCCTCTCTTCCCAGTTCCCCTTCCTCTACCTCTCCCTCCTTTCTTCTTCAGGCATGAGATCTGATAACTGACTCAAACAACTACCACAAAACTAGATCTGAACAGGACGTGATCCCATCATGGCCTTACATAGGGCCATGATGGGCCCATTACATGGAGTCCAAAAAAGGGAGTCCAATAAGAATCCCCCCATTTACAACACAAATAAGAAAATAACTATAAAACGACGTGAAATAAAAATGATATGAACAGATACGAAAACATGGTGATACAGACGCGTCACGACGTGTAGGGTGCACTCATCGTTACAAACACAAAACATAAATCAAATGACTGAAAACAAATAATTAAAACACGATGATACGGACGCAGACATGCTCTACCCGGGGTATTTAAACCCGGGCATCTTCACGGACATTTTGGCATGCCGGTCGGGCTGGGCATAGACCAGCTGTGATGCTGATGACGGCGAAGATGGCTCTGATGACATTTTGTCCATGTCATTTGGGTACGCTCCATCAAATATCCCTTGCACTTCCATTTTACCTCTGTTGCACTTGAGAGGGTGTTCTCTTCTTAAGTATCTTCATCTCCCCCAAGATTCTTGTACTACCACCCCAAACCATGCTGCTTCGAACCTCTTGTCACTCGAGCTGTCATCCTACACCCTATCATCCCATGCCACGAAGTCCCTCATTGAGGTAGCCCTGCTTTGATGTGCAATGCCAATAATTTACCACGTCCGTCCTATCAAAGTGCATAGTATCTGCCCTACAACCAAATACTCCCCTGAATCTTTGTACCTCCCTACCATAGTCTTCCATCTTTGTAATCAAGATTACCTGGTATTGTGTTTTTGATGGGGGACCATCTCGTGGCCGACATTGATAGTCCTAAAATTTAGGTATTTAAAAATGTCGTTTTGATTTAGACTTATGCAATACAATTTATAATAACCCTTAATTACTAAATACTATGTATAGAGCAAGCAAGGGGTCAAATCGCAGGGAGGCACTAAGCAAGAATTTTTATCCTAATTATGTTTAATTCTGCTTATAATTAATCAAAATTAAGTAGAAACATAATTTTGATATTAATATATTTGGTCAAGACATTCAAGATAGAGTAATTTTCATCAGATTATTTCGGATTGCCAATATTCCAATCGAGATAATTTATAATACAATTTTTATGTATTAAAATTGGGAATTAACAATCAAGAAAGGGATTTTTGAAATTGGAATTGAAGATGGATGAATTTTTGGATAAAATTTTGTATTTAGGTTTTTTATATGTTGAATTGAATTTCCAAACAATCAATTACTAGATCTAGAGAGAGAAGTAGATGAATTAACCTAGAGAAAGAAATTATAAGAATTTGGTGAAAATGGATTAAAAGTGAAATTCGACCCTAATCTAGAGATCTTTGATGCCAAATTGGATGAAAATCAATGTAGAGCTAAGGATTAAAAGTCAGATCTTGAATCAAAATCAAAATGCAATGCTAATTTCATTTCATGTCAACAAGGGCATGTACATTTTGCCCATGCCATGGCCTTTTAGAATCTTTCATGAAGAAGTTCAAAAAGTAAATCAGAAACTTACAACTTTCAATGATGAATCAGAATCTGTCGACTTTGAAAGCATCACTTGTGTCCTTCTTGGTCAAATCCATGGGAAGCACTTCAAAAGTGATTTTCCCCTTCTTCTCGACCTTCTTTTAAAAATCCAACTGTCTGGATTGTAGAGGGTGGAAAGACAAATCCACCCTCAAAATTTCAGCTCAATCGGACGGCTAGATATCAAGATATTACCATTTTATTGGGGATTAATCTTGGCCGTCGGATATTTTTTCTCTCCTCAAAGAAAATATGAAATTCCCATTTTTTATTTGTTGCCATGATTTTTCCTCACATGGGTCGCGTTCTGACACGTTGTTGTGCGCTTCCATAGGCCACAATCATCGCTATAAGAAAGAGACAAAAATATTCTTTTAGAGTGGCTGAGATCGCGCCACGTCGTCCCGCGTCACCCTTTTTTTTAAAAAAGAAAAAGACAAACCTTTTCTTTAAAAATCATTACATGCGGTTATCGATTGGCGCGTGCAATCACTACAAGTGGTAAATTGATTCTGCGTGTATTGAATGCACAAAATATGCCTTTGTGTTATAAATGCACATGGAGATCGATTCTCTGCATGCATTTATTGCATGGGAAAAATCAATAAATAGAAAATGACAAAACAAACCATTTTCTCGCCACCCACGCCTTGTACTTTTTCAATATTCATTGATTTGGTCATTATGGCATCGCGATGCATGATGCCATAATGAGCCTATAATTGATTATTTTGGCGCTTCCAATCATTCACCTGGATTTTGGGGCAAATGACATGGATGCCTCCAATTTAATATAAAAAAATATTTAAATAAGAGATAAATCATAAAAATCAATTCTTTTAATTCTAAAATCATATCTTGGCTAAATAATGGTCAAAACAATATAAATAAATATGGAAAATTTCTAGAAAAATCAGAACAAGCTTTACCATCCTTTAGACAAGTATTTGAGGCCCTATAAAAAATATTTCTTTAATGCAATGAGGTTAAATACCATGTAAAAAATACTAAAATTAAAAAACAATCATAAAACCAGAGTGCAAGTCATTTATATCTTTTTATATATGATAAGATGCAAATATGGCCAATTAAAGACATATATGTAATGTAATATATACCAATTAAACATTATAATTTGCAAGTTATCAAACACCAAGGGACGTTTGCAGTCACACCGACCAGCAAGAGCTGACGCCCATGACCCATAAGTCAAGTACTCGGCTTAACGACAAGTCATCTGACGTTTTATCTTTCTTTTCGTTTTGTAATTGTAATTTTATTTTTGAATTGTAGATGGGCCTATTCGTGTTTGGGCCTCGTCCTATGGACTGTTTTTTATTTTGTCGTTAAGGGAAGGTGATAAATCCAAAATGATAATAATATATATGTGCAATTTCAGCTAATTTATCTACTTCTTTATCTTTATCTGGATATATTATCAATATTTATGTTAAGTTGTGAAACATCATGAAACAAAATCACCTTTTTCTAATTTGGAGTTAATTATTATCATTTGTGGGACTAACCCCACTTAACTCAATGAGTTAAGTGGAATGAATCTCACTCTCTTCTTAGTTTATGTGGAAGATGCAAGAATTAGGTGAAACTTTCATGAATAAAGGGGATAATTAAATGAAGAGAAAGCTATTTGGACCAGAGGAGCAGGCTCAGCCACAACCCTGGGCCAAGAAAGAAGGCCCAAAGCAAGACAGTTGGCTCTAGTCTAAAGGCCCATTAAGGAAGCTCCACTAAGCCCACTATGAGAGGCATGTTGGGCCAAAGAAAGGAGGGCAAGGGGAAGGTCCAGTCATGATTATTTATGAATATTTCATGGGCTTAAATGATGATTGGAGGACAACCTTGGACGTGGATCCAAGCCAGAGAAGAAGATCCGGCCATTCAATCCACAAAACATCCAAGGGTGGAGACTTAAAGATAACACCTTTAATGCTAATTAAGGAAAGAAGCCTTGAACGTCCAGGGGGTATTTCAAAGGTCTCAATGCTGATTGGAGGACCATAATGGACGTGGATCATGACCCTGAAAAGAAGATCTGGCCATCCATTGTATTAAAAATCCAATGGCTCTCCTTTGCTCTCTCTCCCTATATAAACCCCTTCACCCTATTGTAAAATTCATCTTGTGATTCAATCCAAAGTAATGTTTGGTGGACTAAGTGCAATTGAGTCATAGATCCATTCACCTCAGTGAGTGCCAGGCTGAGCAGGAAGCATCCAGGGCTGAAGAAGCTGGTGGAAAGGAGAAGAAGAAGTCCCTTGGACCTTAGCGGGTGTGACAAAGAGGTTACCTTCTTATTTCTCCTTTTTGATTCTTTTCTGTTCGTATTTTGTCTTTTGGTTATTGAATCAGCTAGCCAATATCCAGACGGTTCAAGTGCATCCAACCACGCTCTAAAATTCGTTCTCGAACTCATTCTAGAGTGATTTTAGTACAGTCCATTTTTTCTCTCTCCTCCACCAAGGCACCTTCCCCATTTGGCATCCGGACTTGGCCAAATTTTGACTAAGTCCAGAGCGCCAAACTGTTTCATTTCCTATTTTGTTTTAGCTTTCAAATACTCCTAAAAAATACCAACAAATTATTTTCTGCCTATTAATATTATTATAATATTATAATAATATTTTATTTTTCTTTGTTATATATTTTTATTTAATTAGTTATTTATCTTCATATGTAGTAAACCTACCTCTAAAATTATTAAAAAATACATAACTAAAGCACAAATTCCTAAGAAAAAAAACCCTTGCTCCCTGTGGATCGACCCTTACTCTCCCTACGCTAGTAAGGTTATTATAAATTTTTGTTGTTTTAATTCGGATAAACCAACGACACTAATTAGTGAAGTTAGCTCATCACTAATTACCCCAAAATCTGAAATATCAGAAGGTCGCTCATCTCCAGACGGTTCCTTCCTGTTTTGGCCCATTTGGGCATGCCCTGCCCCTATATAAAGGATGACATGCCCAAGAAGCCAGATTGGGAGTTGATTTGAAAATTGAAATTGTTTCTTCATTTTGGCTCCCTCCTTTCCTCGTGGAGACAGTTTTCTTTTATCATTTTTAGTCCAGATCGTGGGAAGAACGCTCGCCATGTCTCCTGCCACATTGAAGAAATCGTGGGGAACTGTTGCCAGCACCCATCGTGTTCGTCCAGATCATGATTAAGAATGAAGTTCTTGAGCTTTTATTTTTCAAGACGGTCCAAGAATCATCATATTGGATTTAACTTGAAGCCTTTCTCGTTAACCTTCTAAAGCTGAAAACACCGTGCCAATGATTGCATTGCTGCCACCATCTTCAACATCAATTCCGCCTCAGGCATCGCTGATACCATAATTGCCGGCGACCTACGACCTTCCACCAGCCCTTCAATCATATATCTCAAGCCATCCACACTCATTGCCTCATCCGGCGTGTGCATCGTTGCTGCTCCCGCACACTCGGCCGCCCACGTGCCCTCATTGCCATCTATGTGCCCGCTAGCCTGGCGCCCGCGCCCGGTTCAACTGCGCACCACCAAGTTGCCCATCAACGCACTAGGCCATCATTGTTCTTGCGCGTGCCCTTCAAGTGTAGTGCCCTGCCTTCAAATACACGTGCGACAGTAGAGCACCCCCGCTACTGTGTGCCCTCACGAATGCGACTGCAGCGCTTTGCCCCTCGAGCCCCTCTTTGCACCTTTGTTCTATGTGCCGATGGTCTACACCATTTCCAAACAAAGCATCTCCCCGTCGAATCCCCCAGCTCTCCTCCGACTGCCATGGACCATACAGGTTCGACTGGCTTCCCTACATCCATAGTTATCGTGATTTTCCCTAGTATTGTTGACGTGTGTTCTTATCACATCTGAGAGCGCACTCTTAATGTGTTGGGACTTAGCGACCAATTATTGTGAGAGATAGGGTGATTTGCTTTGTGGTATCACTAGTCTTTATAGAGGAGGGTTGGATGCCTTTGGGTAATTACTCTACCCAACATTTTTATAGACGTCTAATTGGTCCAAAGTTACTTTGAGGAGCCAGATTGACCAATCAAACTTTGTCAACCTAATTGACCGTCAGAAATGAACAGAATTGCTGCGTACTTATCATTGAATTTACAACTTTGCATCTCATTGATATTGCACATCTTTACACGGGTGTCATCTTGTGTTGTAACATGTGCGGATAAATCCCAGCTGATTACATGTTACATCAGTTTTCTCATTGTTTTTCACCACTTTTAGGTTTATTGGAAGGATAATATCATACATTTATGTCTTTATGTAGCTGATCGGTTAAGATTTTGAATTTTGAACTTAGTTTTACCACGGTGGCATTAAGAAATTATTCCCCCTCAACCAAAGAGAAAGGCTGCATCACTTTCTCCAAACTTTAAGGTTTCAATCGAACATGTGAATTTATGGCTCATCCCTTGATGCCAGAGGTCATTGGGGATGTTGCCCGGTGGATACCGAGTAACATGGCTTGGTATCTCGATAGTGGGTCGGACGTTGACTGTGCCGTTTTTATAACCCTAACTGGGTAATTACTAAGATGTAATGAGTGATGCGTACTACGTGTCGTATATGTAGGCTCCGACTCGAAGGAGATGCTGACTTTCGTGCCCCGAAGGCATCACCGGGTGACAGAGATGGTGGTCTCTTGATCCTCGTCGGAGGACCGAAGACGTCTACAGCCAAACAAAATCAACCCGTAGGGCTCGCATGTAACGGACAGACTCGTCCGTACTTGTAAGACGCTCACTTGCATTCGTAGTTATCTCTCAATTCTTTCCTCTCTCACCTACCTAGCCCGATCGCGGTGGAGTCAAGACGAAAGTACACTGCAAAAGGTAAAATAGCAAGCGGCAGAGAGAGGATGTACCTCGTCGTTGTGCGGCTCATCGTGTAGGTGATTCATCGATATGGCGACCAGGATGGGATGCGGTGGAGAGTAGTCGGAGAAGAAACGGTGGCTTGACTGTCAACGGTGATGAAGGAGCTATAACGGAGGGTCAGAAGAGAGGGGAGCAAGGGTGAAGGTGAGTCGCTAGGGATGGCACCGACGGATGGAGTGGGTCGCAGCAGTGGCGCTGAGGGATCGGCCAATCCAGTGTGCCTAATCCGTCTTGAGGATGGCAATCACAGTAGCCACGGAGAGATGTCAACGGGGTGCGGATATGGTTGGCCCAACGGATCTCAGTCGATCAGCTGGCGTGCGAGCGCTGAAGACCAATGTGGTGACGTTAATACCAATTCCTGGATGCTTACAATCACCTTAATAGACAAATCTCTTATCTTCATTTGGCTTGTGATGTTTGAGGCAGTATTCCAATTATGGTGGACATTCAAATCTACCGACCATGACTATATAGGTAATGAAGCTAGATTAACTCATAAAAAGCAAGAGAAATATATTCACCTTTATTCTTGCATCAAACAGGATATTTAACACTTTGTTTCTTCAAATGTCCACCCTATTGGAAAGGAAGCATGCTTCCTTATGTTGCTTCCTTTTAGATGGACAGTCAGCATATTGATTGCCGTATCACTTACCTTTGCCCTTAAAATTTCCCTTGGAGGAAATATTGAGGAGAGTGTTTTCACATTTATCTGATTTTAATCTATCCTATTTTTGTGCACAAGGAGAAATGAGCACCAATGTCTTAAAAATCCAATTTCATTGTTGAATTAAATTCTCAAATAAAAATTTCAAAAATTGAGAAATAATTGACCATATTTGATGGCGCGACGCAGCCCGAGCCCCCAGGTGTCTTCGGAGACATCGACATCACTGCCAGTTCGCGTCTAGTCTGCACGGCAAACTAAAGCGATGACGCATACACCCGGATTCAAATATCCCGGGTAACGGGCCCTTTATCTTTTATTTTCCTTCGTCGTTTCATTTGGACTTCAGCCTCATTTCCTTCCTTTCTGTCATTTTTATCTTTGTTTTGTAGCTCTTTATCTAGCCTTACTCATTGTAGTGAGGGGAAATCCAACCTATAAGGATTTCCCCTCCACCACCACAAAAAAGGGTAGAGAATTCCCTTCTTCCCCCTCTTTCTTTCTTTTCCTTTTTTTTTCTTACCCCTTTATTTTCTTTTCTTTTTCTCCTTTCTTTTATATCCTTTTTATTTTTGGACTTGGGCTTGTTATGTTAAGGCCCATCCAATCCCCCCCCCTATAAAAGGGACAGGATGGCGCCCTAAAAACCTTACTTCTCGTTTCATTTTGACAAAGTATTTTTCTGAGAAGTATTGTTAGAATGAGAAAGTTTCCGCTCACGATCGAGGAAGAAGAAGGAGAAGAAGGAAGAAGGAGAAGGAGGAGAAAGGATAGGAAGAGAGAAGGAGAGAGGAAGAAAGAGGGAGAGAAGGGAAGGGAAGAACGCAGAATGCGGAGAGGAACAAGAGGTACGCTGGTGCAACTCCCCTCCTGCCGCCTAGCAGAATCTCCACCACCGCCGGCGTATCTGGTGCGGCCATGGTGCACCTGGCCCTTCGATCTCCCCACTCTACCGACTGCCGACGCAGCCCCGCCTCTGGGCGCGGTTCACGCTGTGTCTGCACTCTTGGTTGTCGCCACCGCTTCGACCGGTCGCCTGGCACCTCGCCGGTCAGCCCGCCGTCCACTACTCACCTTTCCGTCCACCTGGCCCCCGATGCGGCCCTTGCCTCCACATGCCGTGTCACGCACTGACTGCGGCATTCAGCCTTTGTCGACGATCTCGATCGTCTGCCCAGTCACCGACGGCCGCGCGCTGACCACGCTCGTCAGCCCGTCGCTCGCGGTCTTACTTTCGCCCCACCGGCCGTAAGCACCGTTCCCACCCCTAGGAGCAGCTTGAGCCCTTTCGGCAGCCCAGGCTGCTATCTCCGTGCATGACAACCGCTCAGCCAATGCCTAGCCACACGCTGAATGTGCTAGTCAAGCCCCAACGTCGTGGTCCGATCTGGCTGCCGCTCACATTGGGCTGGCACCCGCTGCTTGCCGCCATTGTCGCTCACCGCCTCATACGCCTCAGCGCGTCCGTAGAGGCTCCTACGCACTCCTCTCGTGCCCATGAGTCACCGGCACTCGACCGCACTCCACAGCTGCTGCCCGTCTTTGACGCCCCTGCCGTCTTTGCCCCACCCCCCACTACCTGGCCTGTCCGCGTGCTGCGCTTGATCTAGGATCTCTGCCACCGAGCAGCCGTCGCCGCCGCATTTTTCAGCCCGGCCCTGACTGCGTTCGTGCCCGATGACATCACCGTCACCGCGTGCTCGAACACGCCACCAACCACACTCAGAGCTCTTGCCTGCCGTGCGCCTGTCACCTGTCTTCCGCATCGCTGCACGAGGACGAACGCACGGAACCAAATTTGACAGACAACGGACATTGAAGAGGTACGCCTGCCCCATCTCTTATTTCTTTCAGTGCAGAGTCATATTGCCTCCACCGCGCTCGGGATAGACATAGGTGAGCAGGACAGGACGAGTGAAAACACACGAATTACAAGTGTCTTGCCTGTTTTGTATGAGTGGGGCTTGCCCGTCCCGTGTCAGCAAAATCTAGCAGGGAAAACCCCGTTCGGCGCCGTACCATCCTCGACCCCCTCAGACGAGGTTCTGGAGGTCCAACCTCCTACAATCGGGCGACTCCGTTGGTTTCCCGAGAGTCGGATTCCATTGTTAGTCGGCGCTTTCACGTACCACAAATAGACGCATTTTTCCCATTCCATCGTAGTTTCCGCCGTTAGAGTTCACTGTTGGACGACGCCCCCAGCCGTAGTCCGATACCATCTACTTTATCGACACCAAGTCACCACGCTCGGTGACGACTGAACGACGTCCTGACGACGTCCGGCATCAATATCATATTTGGCTGCCTTGAGCATGTATGGTCCTTGATCGGATGTCCAGCTCAGACATGCATGTCCCATGTAGGCAACTCAGCCTACTAGGGCTTCCGCTTGTCCATGGCCCAGAGTAGGGTGGTCGTTTTAAACAAACACTCTCAATATAGCTCTTCCCTGGCCATGTTGGGCCTGCATTGTGACACTAGCCCAGATTAGAGTGGTCACATTAAGAGAATGTGCACTTTTGTGACCATTCAGGAACCACACCTGGGCTGTTGCCATATATCCACATCTTCATGATGTGAGAGGTCCTTCAGGGTTCCAGTTATGAAATTGCATCCTTCTCATGCTACTTGATGGAATCTAAACTATTGTAATCACCCAGCTCCCCCATTACTACGTAATGTCATGAGGAAACACATAAGAATGCTGTATGATTTGCCATTCGGTTGCCACCGTCAAATGCAACTATGGGTGGACAAAAATAGGTCATGTGCCATGACATCTTATGTAGTTTTTGTTTCTAAATCATGTTGGACCAAGAGTTGCCCCAAATATATTATCAAAATTCAACCGCGTCGAAATCACATTCAATTACAAATATTTACAATGAAAACTAAAAATATCTCAAAAAACTTCTCTCACAGATTTTAGCAGCTAGGAGCTTGAAAATGAAATTTATTTATACAATAAAAAATGTTCACTGTTAATCAGAGAAAATATGATGAAAAATAGGTTTGAAATCTCAAAGATCAACATAATCATTCTAAAAGAGATATAAAAATGTTCTTATACTAATTGACAGAACTATTTTAAAGTGGAAGCATACCAGAAACTATTAAGTTAAATAGATGGGGAATTTATCTTCTGGACCTTATGAGTGGACAATGAGTCGTCATGCAGATAAAGCTTTAAGGTTCTCATCTACTATATAATCTAGGGACCACAAGCATTTAAATAGGGACACATGAGGTTTGCCAAATTATAAAACCACCCATAGAAGTGTTTGGAACTGACTTAATTTCTTCACATGTTTGCACCCACGGCCCATTGAATGATGTCTCCATCCTAAACTTTATATAACCACTTGAAAATTGTAATGTCTAACTTTTTAGTAAACCTTCATATCTACCATTATATGTGTGTTAGCTCAAATATTAGATCCAACATAGGATATGATCAAAAACTTGTTTCTACGAGCTCACATCCCAGCATTGAAATCTGCCATAATTCTGTGTTTGAACAAGACTTGGTCTTAATTAACTGTAGCACGCTAAATGTTAGCACTTTGGAATGTACTATAGATGCCATTTCAATGGAGGAGGTTTAATGGTGAATAAGTGGCTCTGAAAATCTGGAATATGTGATACACATGCAATTCATTATGACTGATGTTTCAGTCCCAGATGATGTTCCTTGTTGGAAAGTCTGGTTATGACTCAAGGATTTGAAGAAATTCTACGTCATAGAAAAACAATTCTCAAGAGATATCACTTGAGTATTTATTTAGGAGACTGTTATGGGAGCTCGTTTCCTTCTCAAAAGCTCCTGAATAAGATGTGTGTAAGTAGGAATGGACACAGAGATTGATTTAATCAAAAGAAATAATTTTTATAACTGGAATAAAGTCATTTAGCATGAAGAGGCTTTTCAATGAGAATTGATTTATCTAGGGAAAAATGGTTAGGCACAAGGTCCAGTTGGTGAAAAAAGGATATGTGCAAGATCTATGATGATGTAATTATTTAATAGATCAAATTAAGACCATAAACTTGATTACTTATATAGCAACTCCATAGGGTTGGAATATGCATCATCTAGATGTTAAGTTAGCTTTCCAAATTGCTGAAACTTTGGAGGAAGTATTTGTCAATCATCTGGAAGGTTATGAGATGAAGGGCCAATATAATTAGTCGTGAGGGTTAAGAAACCTCTCTATGGCATGTAGCAAGCTCCTAGAATGTGGAAAAGATTAGGTTTACATATATGTGGGTGATGTGTGTGACCTGATAATAGGGTAAAATCATCCAAAAGTGGATGTGGGAACAATTAAAGATGAATGATCTTGAACTTCTGACTTCCTATTTTGACATTAATTTAATCCAAGGCGACAAAGAGATCATATTTTTCAAAAGGAAGTATGCATCAGGGGTGTCTAAAAGTATGGGAATGTTAGATTGGAGTCCAGATCAAACACTCCTTGGAACAAGGATTAATTTGGAAAAATGTGGTAATCCAATTGGTTCCATATATTATCTTAGCATGATGGCCCTGATTGGGAAATGTGGTAATTTAATCTAATTTTATAACCTACTACATCTGACACCTATTGGCCTCAACTGGGTACACTACTAGTGCCCTTAGCAGACACATAAAGTCACCAATAGAGGAGCATCCTGTAATAATGAAAGCTTAATATGTTATGTTACATTATCTTTACATTACTTTATGTTACGTTGCGTTCTGTTACGTTTTGTTAAGTTGAGTTACGTTGTGTTGCATTATGTTATGTTGCATTGCTTTGCGATACATTGCATTGCGTTGTGTTATGTTGCGTTGCGTTATGTTGCATTACGTCACATTATGTTACGTTGTGTTACGTTACGTTACGTTGTGTTACGTTATGTTATGTTACATTATGTTACGCTATGTTGTGTTACATTATGATATGTTACGTTACATTGTGTTACATTACATTACATTACGTTACGTTGCGTTACGTTTCGTTACGTTGCATTCGTTACATTGCGCTACATTGTGTTACACTGTGTTACATCGCATTGCGTTATGTTACGATACGTTATGTCATGTTATGTTACATTATGTTAGGTTACATTAGGTTAGGTTACATTACATTATGTTCTCTTATTTTACATTACGTTATGTCGTGTTATGTTACATTATGTTATGTTACGTTATGTTATGTTAAGTTATGTTATGTTATGTTACATTATGTCGTGTTACATTACGTTATGTTATGTGATGGGGGACCATCGCGCCAACCTCGTCACAAGCCGACGTGAACCACGCCAAGCAGCTCGAGCTGACGGTTGTGACCCCGGCTTCAAATACTCAGCGTATCTGATCTTAGTAAGTATAGAACTTTATTTCTTGTATTTTGATTTTATGGGTATTTTCCGAATTGGGCCACCGTGTTTTGGGCCTTATCCTGTATTTTCGTTCATTTTCCTTTTCATTGTATGTTAAGGGGATTCTCATCTAGTGATGGTTTTTGCCTTTTGTTAGCCCACTTAGGCATCTGTCCTCTCCTATATAAAGGGAGGGTATGCCAAGGACGGCTTAGGTTGCATCTTGAAATTCAAAAGTGTCTTGTTCTTTAGAGTTCTTGTTTCCCGCTTAGTTAGGTTAGCAGTTGTAGATCTAGATCGTGGGTTCCTTGCTACCGTGCCCGCTTCACCACGTCAAGAATAAGCCGTGGAAGAACCGCCAATGATGACACCCCTTCTCCATTTATCAAGTTCTTGGGATCTATCAAGAAGTCAATTTCTTAAACGGCCGTCGCTCAAGAACCATCAAGAAAATGCATTCTTGGGATTATTCTGGAGGTCTGCTGTCTTCACTATTGCCTACAGCACGTTGATGATGTCGCCATCACTGTCACCGCCGAGGACACCAACAACGCCGCCACTATTGCCGATCTCAGCTGCGCCAGCCGTGCCCTGGCTACCATGTGAACCGCGGCCCCACCGCGCACCCTGCTTGCCTTGGGCGTTACCCACCGCTGTGCACCCCGCGCACTGTCGTGCGCATTGCCATAGTTGTACGTGCAACCCACCGTGCGCATCGCTGCCACACGCTGCCACACACTGTCGTGCATGCCGCAGGCTGCCGCAAGCCACTGCAAGTTGCTGCGAGATGCCCTTTTTGCACGTGCCTTGCGCCACCTCTGCTGCTCCATCTCCTGACACCAACCGAAGTTGGTATAACACATCTTTTCATGCACCAAGTGAATCATCCTTGCTCGCATTCATCGCCAATCGTAGTGTTTGATCATCGGTTGCCATCGCCTAATCCCCCTTTTCTTCATCAGTAGTATTGCCTCCTTCAGTGCCGTCTCCACTATGTATTCTTTCCGCCTGAATTAAAGAATTACATATAAGATAGCCACCCTTGTTGTGTTAGGATGCTTCTTGTGGTTGAGGACTGATACTTCATAATGAGGGTTGTGGACACTATCGGGCTGTCAAGCTCCTCACGTCATAGGTCTTGGAGAATTCCACATGTTGTTGAGAGTTTAGTTGTGGCAATTTCTTCCTCTGAAACTTAGTGAATCGTACTCTCTGAATTGATAGTTGTGTTATTTGTTTGCCAAGAGCTATTTTCTAAAACACATCCATACCATTTGTGCATATATTCTCACTTCATGTGTTGTAACACGTGCCGTGCAATCTCTGCGATTACATGTTACATCATAGTGTTATGTGATGTTATGTTATGTTATGTTGTGTTGTGTTATATTTCATTATGTTATGGCATGTTATGTTATGTTATGTTATGTTGTGTTATGTTATTTTATCTTATCTTATGTTATGTAATGTAATGTTATGTTATGTTATTTTATCTTATGTTAAGGGAATGATAACAATGATGTTGTGTTACAAGATAGGTGACATACATGTGGTTCTGATGGGGGACCATCTTGCCAATGACATCAAAGGACGCCAGCAACCACTTTGAGCAGCTGAAGCCGACGTTCACGACCCAACTCTCAAGTATACAGCCTAACGATGGGTCGTGACCACTTATTTTCATTGTATTTTCATGTCTTGTATTTTCATTTCAAACTGTGGATGGACCTTCGTGTTTGGGTCTCGTCCAATGTGTATGTTTTCATTAACATCTGTTATGGAAAGGCCGCTCATCATGAGATGGTTCCTTCCTGTTTGGTCCAATTGGGCACGATCCCTACTCCATATAAAGGGAGGCATGCCCAAGGAAAGCCTTGGAGTTGATTTGAAAGTTGATTTTCTTGAATTGGCTCAAGCCCGTCTCCCCTTGGGAGTTTTATCATTTTCTTGTCTAGGAATAGATTGTGGGAATGTCTGCCACATCGCCTTGCCCGCGCCGAGAGTTTTCTGTGGAAGGAACCGTCGTCGCCATGCCCAGCCTGTAGCCATTCTTGAAGTTTTTATTCGTACATCAAGAACTAGATTTCTTGATCTTGTTGTTGTGCAAGAATCATCAAGAAACCCCATCTTGGTGCTGTTCATGGAGTCGTCGCCATGCCGCTGCTGCTCATTGCCACTGTCCATGCCACGCCATCGCTGCCCCCTTCGACGCTGTCATCAACGCTGCCTTCACTGCTATCTATAACGCTGCCTCCGCCATAGTACTTAGACTTCCTGACTTCGCGAAAGTCTTCGAGGTGTCCTGCGATGCCTCAGCAGTCGGGATAGGGGGAGTCCTTAGCCAGGAAGGACATCCCATTGAGTATTTCAGCGAAAAGCTGAACGACACGCGCAGGCGATACGACAACTATGATCGAGAATTTTACGCCGTAGTGCAGTCGTTGCGCCATTGGCGCCACTACCTCCTCCTGAAGGAGTTTGTTCTTTTCTCGGAACATAGTGCGCTACGTCACCTACATGACCAGCGCAAGGTCAGCGATCGCCACACACGGTGGATCGCCTATCTACAGGATTTCACGTATGTCGTTCGTCACAAGAAAGGCAAAGACAATGTAGTAGCCAATGCCTTGAGTAGACGACCGCTAGTCTTGAACGTGATGAAGACCCAAATCCTTGGGTTCGACCAGCTCCGCGAGGGTTACACTGATTGTCCCGACTTCGGGAGAATCTTCGCGCAGGTCCACAAAAGCACCGTCCCGAAGTCCCGGGACTACTACCTCGATGACGGATACCTCTTTCACGGCAAGAGGCTATGCATACCTCGGACATCCCTCCGAGATTTCTTAGTATGGGTGACGCACGCCGACGGCTTGAGCGGACACTTCGGCATCAACAAGACGATTCAGGAGATGAAGCATCGGTTCTTTTGGCCATCTCTGAAGCGAGACGTGGGAAAAATCATTTCCCAATGCTCCACGTGCACGAGAGCAAAGATGACGAAGCAGAACGCGGGCCTCTACACGCCCCTACCCATCCCCGACAGGCCATGGGAAGACATTAGCGTAGACTTTGTCTTAGGTCTGCCTAAGACATTGAGGAACCATGATTCCATCATGGTTGTCGTTGACCGCTTCTCGAAGATGGCACACTTCGTGCCGTGTTCGAAGGCATCCGATGCATCTAGAGTCGCTCGTCTCTTCTTCGATCACGTGGTTAGGCTACACGGCGTACCGAAGACCATCGTCTCTGATTGGGACGTGAAGTTCACAAGCTACTTCTGGAAAAATTTATGGGTTCTCATGGGGACCCAATTGAAGTTTTCCACGGCGTACCATCCTCAGACGGATGGACATACGGAGGTTACCAACCGTAGTCTAGGTAACCTCCTTAGAGCACTAGTGGGTGAAAACCTTAGGACATGGGATCAAATCCTACCACGCGCCGAATTCGCCTTCAACCACTCGGTGAAACGCACAACGGGAAAGGCCCCGTTTGAGATAGTGTACGGTCAACTTCCTAGGAAGCCTATTGACCTTCTTCCCTTAGACTCATGTAGCAAAATTTCTAATGATGCATATGATTTTGCGAACAAACTTAGGAGCATGCATGAGCATATTCATTCACGCATTTCATCCCTCAATGAGCAATACAAGGCTGTCGCCGACAAGGGGTGTAGGTCTAGTACATTCTCAGAGGGTGATCTAGTGATGGTTAGATTGAGGCCTGAGAGACACTCTCCAGGGGTCGCTACGAAGCTTCATGCGCGTAGTGCCGGGCCTTTCCGAGTAGCCCAAAGGATCAACGACAACGCATATGTCGTGAGCATTCCTCCTAGTTGGGGAATTAGTTCTACCTTTAACGTCTGTGATCTGATCCGATATCATCCCTTGCCACCCATTGTTGAGCCTCACAACCACTCGAAACTTGGTAGTGAAGTGAGTGAGAGCACATAGTCTCCATTCCCATTCCCCACCCGTATGCGGCAGGAAAAGATAGAAACAGTACTGCAGGAAGTAATTAACGCTGCAGGGGATCGAGTGGAGCGCACATTCTTGGTGCACTGGTAGGGGCGACCGACATCGGACGACACATGGATTTCTGAAGATGACTTACAACGAAATCGGCCTGATCTGCTCCAGCCCATCGACAACATCGTGCAGGCTAGCTCGACGGAGCCGAGCTCTTCCCACCCCGGGAGGATGATGGGGGACCATCGTGACGACGCCGACATCGACACGGAGCATGTTCGACCACGCCAAGCCGCTCGTGCCGACACATGTGACCCGACCTTCAAGTATTCCAAGTAAGTCAATATTACTCGTCTTATGGTAGTGTCGGATCGGGTCATCTATCAAACCGATCCCATCTTTTTTGGTTGTTTTAATGTTGAATTATCTTGTAAAGAGGAGGGCCACGTCACGCGACGCACCCCTCCTCTAGTCATAGTCCCTTGGCACCCTTCCCTCCCCCCCTATATAAAGGGAAGGCATGCCCAAGGACAAGGACAAGCTTTTTTTTGAGAATCCCACCACCGTTTTGAAATGCTTTGAGTAATTTCTTCTTCGTTGAGTCAAAAATAGACAGTAGTCTTCTTCCTCCTCTGGTCGTCCGTTCATCTTTAGGAGAAGGAACCAGTCAGCTCCCTTTCAGGAAGATTAGCGCTGCCTCAGCCCGCCGACCGGATCATTGACCCCGCAGGTCTCAAATTGCAGCGTCCGTGCTCCCCCTCACCCCCTCGATTGCAGCAATCCCGATCGGCGCCCTCGGATCTTCTGTCAACCGCGGAAGACTCCCGCGCTGGTGCCGAGTCCTGAATCTGATTCTTCGGTCGCCGGAATCCACAGACCTTAATGCTCCGACTGTCACCTCATTTCGCGAGCGTAGAAATCTGACGGGGCCGCTCCTTCTCCGGGCGTCTCTGTGCCATCGCGTTCTTGCCTTTCCGACCTTCACGGGAAAGTCCTTCCCGACGCCGTTCTCACCGTGAGCGGGTCCCACACGCCCGTGGACCTCTGCCTTAATACGCGTCTCGCTCGGGCATCCTTACTGTGTTTTTTTTTCCCTTCTGCCCTGCAGCGACACCCCCTGCCATCACTCGACTCCTTCGCGTTCCGAGTGTCCACCGCCGCTGCCTCGGGCTTCTGCTTCTTCACCCTTTGAGTGGCCACTCACAACGCTGATTGCCACCGCGCGCGTTCTTTCATGCCTTCGCGCGCGCACATTGAATCCCGGCCGGCGACAAAGTTCCTGCGCGCCTGTGTGACTGCGTGTCGGCTCCTCTCCACATCGATGGTCAGCGCCATTACCGGTTGTGGGGTGACCGCCTGGATCTTGGGATTCCACCTGTATCGCTAGCCTCCGGTCTCGTTGCACGACCAACCGGACTTGGGCAATTCTCCACTCGATTCGTCAGGTTCATTGCTGCTAGGACTCCCCCGCACCAAGTTCTATTTCGATACCCCCTCTTTACTTTTACAGCAATATTACTCTCTCCAGTACTGTCTCCCGCTATCGTACTCCATTGCTGCTTGTCCGACGATACCTGTGATAGGTTAGCCACTATCGTTGAGCAATAGGTCTCTTTGAGATAGACTGTCAGTCCATATCCGCTAGAGGTGAACTCACTTGGGGCAATCACTCGCCTTCGCGTCGTGCCTACCGAGTGTTCCTGCGGGTCACTTGGAGTCGACCTGAGTTACTCGCCTCTCAGGATGTCCTGGATTACCGTCCCCCTCGTCAGCCCGTCCTCTTCGCTCTACGAGGAACTTTGAACGTGCATCATCTTCGTAATCGCCTCGCATCGCGCATCGCTGTGACGTAACACGAGCCGTCAGTCCCAGCGTTACCGTGTTACATCAGGGGGTATCCTTGTCCATGTGAGGTCGAGGTCGGCACTAGGGAGCATCAGGAACGGCGAATAGATCTCTGGCAAAGGCGGCGGCGGTGGCAGTTTGCGATGATGGTGGCGGCAATTTGCGGCGAACTCTAGGGTTTCCTTTCTCTCTAGTTACTTCGTAGTGGCATTTTCGTAAGTAAGATGAAAACTCAAAAATGCACTAAAAATTAGGAAAGATCACTAAAAAAATCATGTTTTTTCATTCTTTCTTCTATCCTCTCTTCCTATGGGCGGGCCCCACCTTTTTTAGGCACAAATATGGGCCTCCCCCTTAAAAATGAAGGGGAGAAGGCCAAATTAAGAATAATTGGGCCCCCCTAATTGGAGAGAGAAAAACACGAAGATGCCCACACATGCGTTAACGCGCGCACAAACATGTAGGTTCGTACAACGGTCCAGACATGTGTGAATAAACAAAAACAAACAAATAGGTGACTGACATACATGGCCTAATAAACAAGGAAATACAAGGAAAGATAATGTCAAACCTTTACGGGCCGTTGACGAGGCCGGGTACTCCGAATGATGAGTCTACCGCATGAGCTCTCACTCAACGAACTGGTTCGACGGGGTCTTCGAAGCTGGATGGTCCCCCATCAACTCCCATACGTTGGAGTTTCCAAGGTGCTCCATAGTTTGAATGCACCAGTATATCTCCCTGTGGGTCTCCCTACTACAGCCTGGACTCTTTTTGGAGATGCGGAGACTCCATTGACTGAAAATTCAAGATTCAGGTCAAACTGTGGTATGCAGAACGACCCTCTACTACTTGGGCACGGTTACTCTTTGTCTGTCCTCATCCTACCCATGGTCTTGAATCACTCGAGGTGTTTGAAGCCATTTGTGCCACTGCCGGGGACCCATTACATTGGATTTACACTCCCTCCTATAGCCTCACCCAACGAGATTGTTGACTATTGCCACCGGCCCCTTCTCTGGCCTAAATTTTTGCATTGGTCTGCAACGCCTTGTCACTTATCCCAGTGGATAGATGAAGGAACACTGCCCCCCAACACCCCCTCCCCTCCCCAATTTGATGCTGTGTGACATCTAGAATCCCCATTTGCCTTTTTCCTAGACGTCTTCTACCTATTGGGCACTAAGCCTCAACCCATAGGTTACACTCTCGCTTCCCCTTGTTTTGCAGTATTGTAATCTTTTCCAATGCCATTTTTGAATACTCCCTTGGTCAAGAGAGTTGTTTGTAGTGTAGGATTAGTCATCGTTTATGAGGCAGGATATTTTCTTGATGGTGTCGATTCTGCTTTAGATGATGGCGCAGACATTTCAGACGGTAGATGTCACTCAGTTCGTCGGTCATCGAGGTGACCGACCACATCACTCCGTGTCATACCACATCACTAGGAGCTTGGCCAGACCACATAACTCCGGTGGATCGAACGGACCATTGGGAGCTTGGCCAGACCACATCACTCCGTGTCATACCTGACTTACACTCGGGTTAGTCAGCTACTAACATGTTTTCTCATTGATTTCCCTATTTTTGCATACATCCTATCTTTGTCGTTGCATTAGTCTTGCGGTCATCCCTTATCGTGTAACATGAGGCAGTCACACGGACGTCATGTTACATCGCTCTTGCAACGCAAAGGGTTTGACGTTGATGGTTCACATTTGTCGTAGAGCGCTGGAGGCATGGCTCGGCAGGGTGTGGCGGTGCTTGCGCGGCGTCTCCACCATTCTCCCTCTTCTCCTTGTCCTATATTCTTCTTCCTCTCCTCCTACTTTTTCCTTCCCTTCATGAGACCTAAGTTGGAACTAACTTCTTCAAAATGATAACAAAGGTCTAAGGAAACTAGGACACCATCCTGCCTCCTTATATAGGGGTACGATTGCCCTTACTAAGGGCAGAGGATCCCTTGGTAAGGACCCAAGTGCCCTCACGAAGGGGGGGGGCTCTTGTACATAGGACCTTCCTTTAACACAAAATAAAACACAGGTTGGCACGTATCTGACAACATGAAAACACAACACGACACATGCAAACACAGGAACACGATAAAATGACAAACCAAACCAGCACATACCAGAGAAAATCAAAGCAGCAAAAATACAGATGTGGTTTCTGTGGGATATTGGGACCCTAGTGTCTTCACTTGCACCTTGGCATTTGGGCTGGACGCATGCCGGCTAGGCTATTGACGAGGAGGATGGTGGCGCTGAAGACGTCTCCGTAGGTGTCTTCACTTGCACCTGGTGTGCTCCATCTTAGCTCAGCGGCCCTAAGAAGGCGAGTCTAGGTCAAATTATTATGTGATCTGAATACCACATTCTATGATGTTCTGTAGGTGCGTGATGGGTGATAGGCACTAGTGGTGCTGGTAGGCTATACTTCCCATACTGAACTAGGGGCCCATACAACGCGTAAGGAGCAGTCGCTCTCGTATGTGGGGTGGAAGGAGGCGAGGATGCATAATGCCCCTTAGTTAGTCATGGTTGGTAGGCATGCTACGACGGAGGCATAGGTGATGCTAGAGGAATGTCGCGTGCAGCATCAAAAGAGTGGGTCAACGCTGGTGCATATAGCGGTGAGCCATCATCTCAACAATGAGCCACAACTTCCATCCCTACTATTTGTGATGTCCGCCGTCGTCAATAGCGTCGTCTGACGGATAAATTCACTAAATGAATGTAACTACGTGGATACAAATGACCTAGGTGGAATGTACGTGCAGGCACGTACTCGAGGGCATTCGTCAAGCTCTAAGCTCTGAGTGAGCAATCGGTGATGATGATGGTGGCCTTCTGTCCCTCATCGGAGTGACGACAATGGCAACATCATCAAATGGAATAGTTATATAGGGGCTCACACGTAACGGACGGGCTTGACCTGTACCTTGGAATTTGCTCAAATTGTAGTTTTCTTTATAATTCTCTCTCACCTAAACTAGCCCAAGCACAGTGGAGCACAATCAAAAATATACTGAAAGAAGTAATATAACTAACAAGCAGAGGGGAATGACGTACCTCGTCGGTGGCAGCATTCATCATCAGCGTCTTCATTGTGGAGTACTGCCTAAGACGGGCACGTCTTGGCTTGGCTGGCAGCGCTGATGCAGTTCAGGAGCGTGAAGTCAGATAGCAGAGGCAAGAGGACGATGATGCCACACCAGTGGCACGTGGGCATCAGGCAACAATAGAGTGCAACAAAAGCAGCCTCGAGCGTGGCGGTGCAACGAGTGTTAGGGGGAGGGAGTTAACCAGACGATGGTGTGCCGGCGGGGACCTAGCGATGTCAAGAGCAATTGGGCGCTGGTGCAACAAAATGATCAGCGGCAAAGGGAAGACTCGTGGCATATGTGCGGCGGGCCAAGATCAACATGACACCCCATTGTTGACTCAATTGATTAACGGGTAGTTGACATCAGCGACCAACGGAGGCGCAAGCGTGATTGATAGGCCCCTAGTTGCGACAATTGGAAGTGGGATGATGGGGTGACCTCTTAAGTGCCACGGGAAATCCCATGGCATGAAAAGAGGGCGGCGTGCATACATCTGACGATCAGCCATTCTTGATGCACAGGAAATGATGCCAACAGAAAAGGAGCGGTTATTGACGATGTCGGAGCATTCAGTGCTCATCGGTGTGATAGACACCTCTCAGAATAACTGCAAGGGACAGTTGTTAGGTATCCCAGGCCAGTGGGCGAGGGCCGAGCTATGGAAGCATCAGAAATTGCATGACCTGTCAACATGTCGCACATGGCCTTTTTTGTGGCAGCGGTCAATCACAAGGAACACCCATGGAGGGTTTGACTATACGTAGTGGGACTTCGCACGTCGCACGGGGCTCGTTGTGGTGACAATCGTCGCAGGGATTACCTGTTGTGGGTTCAACTAGGAGTAGTGGGGCCTCCTGCATGAGCCTTATCATAGCAGCACGTCGCATCGCAACAATATGGTTATTTCTTCCTATGTAGCAGGTTGAAAGACGATCCCATCGCAACAATATGGTGGTGCGATGGGATTGACGGGAGGACCGTCAGTGATGAGTCCGCTGAGGCAACTTGAGGATGCAACTCAGTCCTCGTGTTTCTTCTCCCTAATTATCTTCTTCCTCCTCTTCTCCTTCTTACGTTCTCTCAAGGTGAGACCTGGATGAGTGGTAACTGCCAACAGTACAAATCCAGATCTACCATGAGCGTGGTCCCATCATGGCCTTATATAGGAACATGATGGGCCCCTTACAATGAGTCCAACAAGAGGGACTCTAGTAAGAGAGCCCCACATTTACAACATAAGTAAAGAAACTAAGAGATTTAAATATGTGAAAATAAAATGATACGGACAAATACAAAAGCACGATGATATAGACACGTCAAGACGAATAAGGTGCACTTGTCGTGATGAACACAAAACCAAAATTAAAGGAAAGAAAACAGATAATGAAAATGCAAACACGTGCGTGGACATGCTCTACCCAAGGTATTTAAACCTGTGCGTCTTCAAGGATGCTTTGGCGCGCCGGTCGGGCCGGACATGGCCCAACCACAATGCTGATGATGACAATAATGGCTCTGATGACATTTTGTTGACGTCGTTTGGGCATTCTCCATCAATTTACCATCCTCTCCCTCAATTTTACATCTGGTTATTTTCTTAGTTATGCATTGAGGACCATGTATGCTCTAGTTAGGGAGGGGAAAACAAGTTCATTTTATGTGGAAAACTGTGATTCCTGCATTAATTTTAGGGAATACTACATGGATTAAAGCTGCTTATAACCATAGTTAACATGTGTAAATGAACCAAAATTTTCATATGTTGGCCTGGGATTATGTGTAGAGAAGTTAAGTTCTTAGAGCAGATCAAGAGCATGTTTGAGGCTGAACAATGTGTCATTTTGAACAATGTGGGTTCAATTTTAAATTAGGGAGGGTGTCTAGAGGGTGATTAGATGATGGAAATTCTAAGGGGAGAAGCTCTATGCTTGATAACTTACATTACATTTGTGTGTTTTAATGGCCATATTTGCGTGTTATCATATATAAATGGATATAAATGAATGACACTTTGATTTTATTAGTGTTTCTAATTTTTAAATAGTTTTTACGTGGTATGTAGCCCCATTGCAATGAAGAAACATTATTTTTATAGGTCTTCAAATACTTAGCTAAAGGTTGGTAAGGGTTTTACTAAGTATTTGGAATTTTATAATTTTTTGACTAGTATTCAGCCAAGAAATGAATTTTAGAATCAAAAAAATATTTTTTAATGACTTATTTAGCATTTAAATGATTTTCATTTGAATTTTCACGGCACCTACATGATTCGCCCCAAAAATTTGGGTGAATCATTGGATGCGTCGAACGAGCACATTATTGGCTCATTATGGCATCGCAATGCGCGATGCCATAATGAACGAATCATTAATTCGAAGGAGAAACTGGCACAAGTGGTGAGGAAAAGCATTATGGAGACTTGATTGCAGCCCATTGAAGCGCACAAATACATGTCAGGATGTGATGTGAGGGCGGAGAAAACAAGAAACTAATTTCAGCCAATAGAACAATGCCATTTTTTAAGAGAGAAAAAATGATCTAACATCCATGATTAACTGCTACTAAATCTGTGATATCTTGGGAACTAGTAGTCGGATTGCACCCAACTTTTGAGGTTAGGTGTGTCCTTTCACCCTCTACAATCGAGACGGTTGGATTTTTAAGAGAAGGTCGAGAAGAAGGCAAAACTCACTTTTTGAAGCTCTCCCCAAGGATTTGGCCAGAAAGGACACAGGAGTTGATTTGGAAGTCGACAAATCCTGATTCATCATTGAAAGTTGCAAGTTTATAATTTGCTTTTTGAACTTGTTCTTGAAATATTCTAAAACACCATGGCATGGGCAAAATGTACATGCCCTTGAAGTTGATTTGAGAATAAACTAGCATTGAACTTTGATTTTGATTCAAGATCTGTTTTTTAATATTTAGTTCTATATTGATTTGGATCCATTTTGCATTTTTAGTTCTTAAAATTAGGGTTGAATTTATTCTGCAATTCATTTTCCCCCAAATTTATCTACATTCTCTCTCTGGGTTAGATCACCTGTTTTCTCTCTCTAGGTTTCGAAATTGATTGTTTACAAGTTTACTTCAGCATATCAAAAACCTGAATACAAAATTTCATCCATGAATTTGTCCATCTTCAAGTCCAATTTCATAAATCCCTTTATTTATTTTTAATTCCCAATTTTAATACATAAAATTTGTCTTAAAAAACTACCTTGATTGGGAAATCAGTAATCAGAATTAATCTGATATTATAATCAATATTATCCTACCTTGAGCGTCTTGACCAAAAATATTAATATCAAAATTAAGTTTCTAATTAATTTTGATTAATTATAAACAGAATTAAACGTAATTAAAGTTCATTAAATTCAAAATTAATTGATTCTTGAATTAATTAATTTTAAATTGGATAAAATTCTTGCAGATTGCCTCCTTGTGGTTCGACTTATAGCTTGCTCTATACTTAGTATTTAGTGATTAAGGGATATTTATAAATTTTATTGCTTCAGTCCAAAAGACCAAATGTCGATATATCTACACACCGATTTTAGGTTTATTAATGCTTCAAAGGTATAGTGATGAGTGAATTGAGGCCCCCTATTCCATAAGCTTGAAGTAACCGATCCCACTTATGTATTTTGTCTCGCCATTAGTCTGTTCTTATTTCAAGTGAGGAGTGAGTCGAAGTGGTAGGGTGACTTGAGGAGGATCGTGGGCTGGCTTGGTAATTCCATCCGCGAGGGTGATGGCGTAGCAGATCGGCGTCCTGTTCGCATCGAACTCTAACTCGCGCCTAAAGATACAGCCATTAGTGATAATAGCGGTAGGCGAGGCGCGGGGAGGTGCCGTCGCCGAGCGGCTAGGTAGTGAAGGTATCCTCACCGAAGGATACCATATGAGTCTATGCCCTCCGTAGATAAACGAGCAAGTGTTTGCTTGTCCGGACACTTGCACGTCGTGGTCGTACAACCATGGTCGTCCTAAGATAATACTACCCATTTTCATTGGTAGAACGTCACATAGGACTTTCTCGTCATACGTGCTCATCTTCAATGGCACGTAACATTGCATCTTGACCGGTATGGTCGATGCGTCAATCCACGAGACGTTGTACGGGGTGGGTACGTCCACCAATTTTGACCAACGAAAGCCCTAAGCGTGTAGCAGTGTCTTCGGATATTCCGTTTATACAACTCCCACTATCGACCATAAGCTTGTGGGTACGTCCACCAATTTTGACGTACGTGTGAAAGATCGACGTGCACTGAGCGACGTCGACTGGTCGTATGGCTAAGGTGCTACCGTGGGGTGCGGGAGTCGCCCGGGGATTTTCCTGAGGTGTCCTAACCTCGGGGGCATCCATGGTGGCGACCGGATAGGTCGTAGGTGGAGGGATCGGTGTGATCTGGATGTACCCTAGTGGGTCATCCACATCGTCACCGTCGGGAATCTCGCCGGATACTCATTGACCTCGAGGTCGTCTTCCGGCTGCTCCTCTACAGGTTGTCCGTGAATGTCCATGACCATAAGTGACGGGCAGTCACTGCGTCGATGTCCCAACCCCTTGCACTTAAAGCATTGCATAGGGTCGCGGGGGGCGTTCAGAGCTCGGGCCGTGGATATGGCCGATGAGGTAGCGGGAGTCGGAGTCGGGGTAGGCATCGATGTCGTCGGTGTCGCTGAGGGAGCCGTGGGTCGTGGCGTGGTAGTACTGCTCTGGTTCCATGATGAGTGCGATGTAGCGGCCGTGGTTGTAGATGGAGTGGAACGGGGGGCTGGCGAGGTAGTGGCCGCGATGCTCTCATGACTGAACTCGTTGCTTTCAACGAGACTGTATGCGAAGTCAACGATGGAAGGGTTCTGCTCGAGCACTCGGGCTCCTAGGTCCTGGCGTAGCCCGTGAATAAAGAATGCGATCTGAATTTGTGGACTGTCCACAAACTTACATCGCATTCGGTACTCCTCATAATCTACGATGTACTCCGAGACCTTACGCTTCCTCTGCTTTAGGTCCATCCAACTCAACATGAGATGTGTCATGTAAAGCTTAGGGACGTACTTGTCCGTGAGCTTACGGGACATCTCGGCCCAGGTGAAGGGTGGGTCTCTCCTCTGTCGCGCGGCTTCCTTCTCATTCTTCCAAAAGATCTTCGCCTGACCTCCAAGCCGTGCCTCGGCGTTGGCGACGCATAAATCGTCGTCCATACGATACCACTGGAAATAACTATCCAGATCCGACTCCCAGTCCGTGTAATCCTTAGGGTTCCGGGACCCTTCGAAGATCGGCACCTCCATACGGACGCTCTTCTGAATCATCGCGCGATGTGCCTCTCATCGTCGCTCATGCTCATCGTTGGGACGACGGGCAGGAGGTCGTCGAGGTGCACCTCGAGGATGATCATAATCCAGACGGTCCTCATAGAGGTCGTCGTGACGAGGTGCGGGATGGTGGTAGGGTCCTCCATCCGGGTAATCGTCACGATAAGGCCGTCTCGGTGGTGTCCTATGCCATGGTGGATACGCAGCCTCCCGGTGGAGAAGATGATCGAGGCGTCTCGGGTACCGCTGATCGTCGTCGGGGTAATGTCCCCGGCGTGGTGTGCGATCGTAATCCTGCGCATGTCTCGATGGTGCTCGGGGCGGTGGTGGGGCCTCCTCGTACGGATCCGGCGCAGGGACGGGGGCGGCTCTGTAATGGGGAGGATACGCGGAGCTGTCACCATAGGTGATGACATCCGGCCGACGTGCTACGGGCGGCAACTGTGGGCTGCCCGGTCGTGAAGAATAGTGTGAGGCATCACGTACCGGAATACGGTTGGGGTTGAGCACCCCATCTTCCGGGTAATCGTGATGCCGCGAGTCCCTAAGCTCGGTGTGATAGTAGTTCCTATAGTAGCGGGGTACTAGTCGATCCTCCTGAGGCGGAGATCTCCGCCCGCTTTCGCGGCTGTAATCCCGTGGCGGGGACCATCGTCGATCGTCGCGGAGATACTCCTGGGGTGGGGATGGTCGGCCGTCATAACGGTCTTGCTCCCATTCGCCAACTCGTGGGTATCGAGGAGGTGGGACCTCGGGGTCTCGAGGTCGGTACTCCGGGACAGGGTACTCCTGCATGGGAGCCTTTCCCGGTCGTCGGGAAACATCTCGAGCCAAGGGCTCGTCATAGGCTTCGTCGACCGGCGCCCTTCGTGTAGGGACGGCGGTGGAAGATCTCCGGTCCTCAGAAGCTCGAGGCGCCGCGTGTGCCGGTTCAGCTGGAGACCTCGGGACCCGAGTAGCGGGTTTCCTAGCTGGTGGTGGAGGTAGATGCACCTCCTCAGGATCCATCAGTTCGTGCGGTGGTTGTTCGCCTATAGGATCCTCTAGAGGAGGATCCCCTATGACGAGATCATGGTCACGATCATCGTCCCGTTCGACATAGATGTTGCTAAGGGACTACAATGTTTATCTAGGGCGGTATATCATAACATCCTAAATCTGGTATTTGATTCAAGTAATTAGCCCAATTTTATGCATTTTAAGAGTTCAAAATAGGGTCGTTATCATATATATGCATGTAATTAATGTTTCTGGGTAATTTCTGGGTTTTCCTGAAATTCATGTTAATTTAATGAATTTTCTAGAATTTATTTTAGCTTGAAGTAACTCTGTTTAAATAAAAATGGCAAGTTAAAAACTTAATTTTGATGTTCATTAGTGCGGGGACAAATTACAGAATTTTCTAAAATTTTCTGAAATTTGATTGGATTTTTTTGGAATTTATTTCAAGAATAAATGAATTTTTAACTAGGAAAATGATATATAAATATCGAAAATATGAGTTTTTGACCAACTTCTAAAGTCAATGGGGGTTTTCTTAAAATTTTGTTGCAATTATGCCCTTAAAACAGCTCTGGGTCGTTGTTGTATGCAAGAAAAATAGTTGCAAGGTCTTATTGCAATTATCAGGATTTTTTAAAAATGGTTTTAGTGATAAAATGGAGAAGAGAGAAGGCGAAAAGGATATATAAATAAATATCTTTAAAGGGTGTCAGTTGGCCTTGCATATCTAATCTTGGACTTGTTTGCAAAAGTCTAGGACATTCTCTCTTTGGGAGGTAAGTTCACCTCCTGTGCTGTGCATACAGATGGCATGCATAGGAGGTGACGTGGCCCTCTCTGAATGGGTAAAACTTTGAAAGCGCACATGTAAGTGTAAATCGCACCACTTTTGTTTGTTTTTTCTATATTTTGATTGTTGGAGAGGGGGTACGTGGGATTACGATAATGAATGCGCTGTTTGAAAGTTTAAATGTGTCGGCCAATCATGGGACAACATGACATAGCCTGTAGTGAAAAATTAATTAAATGAAATGAATGAAAATTGATCCAACTACTTAGATTGGTCAATTTTCATATGTTAATAACTTTTGATCCTGAAGTCCGGTAGAGATGATTTTTTTGTAGATTTGCTCATCTAAACCCACTCGTTCTATCTCTATGTTATTCCGATCAATTCTACATTGATGGATAAAAATAAATTACTAAATGAGGTTAAAATGGTAATTTTTACCATGCAACCCAAGTATAAAAGCCTAATTTTGAGAGGAGGTCATTCTGGAGGTGGCTCTATCACAGATTGAAGACAAAGAGGAGCTTCATCCTATATCAACCCTGTTAGGTGTTTTTTTTTCATTGTATTTGTATTATAGAGTAATTTGGATTATGTTTTAGTAAAGGTTGTGATTGTTCTTCTTGAACTTGGTCTTCATTTCTAAATTTCTTGGCTTGAACAGCATGAACAAACCCTTACTAGGATTGAATAGAGAAATTATGAAATTGACCTAGCTATTCTATTAGCACATTAAAAATAAATTATAAAAAAGGTTTAATATCTAGGATAAAATAGATTGTCCTTGTTATCTAATAGTTAATGAATTCTGATACCGAATCCCTAAAACAAGCTAAAACCAAATCAAATTTCCTTCTTAATCCCTCTACTTGTCTCCTTTGATCTTTTTAATTGGATGAAATAACTCAATTTAGTGCTCCCTGTTTCTTTTATTCTTCTTATCTATTCTATCCGCCTTTCTAAAATTTTCATCTTATTAAGGTGACTTAATCTTCATTGAAGATCAAATTAACTCTAATTAGGCTCAAAATGTTCAAGAAGATTACTAATTGAATTACCTTACTGGCTTCCCTTTGACGATACCTTTACCTATCACTATACATCTTAAGTAGGGTTTTTATAAATTTTATAGTACAAACTAAAATTAAGAATGACAAGGGATTATAAAATTGCAAAACTCACCCCTATTTTTGGCTTACCACAAAGTAAGTAGATAGGTAAGTATATATAGGAAGAGAATATACTTAGTTAAGAATTAGTTACTATGTATATATTGTTTTTGATGGAGGACCATCGCAAAACTCCTGTTCAAGCTCACCAGCAGCCGCAACTTGACGCACAAGCCGACGCAAAGGACTCAACCTTTAAGTACACGTCGTGACAACCAGCTCTGACTAATGCATGAATCAACCTTAGGGCTTCATCAACATACCTGAATTGCCCTAATTTCACAAGAAGGGGTGGCGGTGCCGATTGCCTCTGCCGAGCTTCAGTTTTGGGGTCCTGTTCTCTTCTCCTCCGTGTGGGTGTGAATCCAGATGCCTTGTTGATAACATGCAGATCATTGTAGAAATATCCTGCATTATCATAAATACCTGCATCTAAGTATCTATATTTTCATGTTATCATGCTTTAAAATGATTAAAATTTCCTTTAGATGAATTTATATGTTTTAAGATTTTATGAAATTTTTACAGATTTATTTTACGTTAGATTCATCAAGAAATCAATGCTAGAAAGCAAGCACTACTTATTTATAATTACTAATGATATTTCCTATCCTTTCTAAATTTTGTTCCACATTTTCTCACATTTCCTATCACTAGACATGCCGAGAGATTCCTTCCTTCACTTGGAAGATAAGATGAGTTAAAGACAGCTGAAGGAGAGAAAAATGAAGGATTCAGATTGCCATAATCCATGAAAATCAAAACCTTGATATCTTGAGATCCCACCGTCAGATTTGAGGGTAGTTTGTCTTTTCCTGATCTTTCAATCCACCAAAGGGATTTGTAAAATAATGACAAGAAGGGGAAAAACCACTTCGCACCTGCCCCAACCTTACTTGGCCAGGAAGGACACACCAAGCTTTTGGAGTCAAATTTTCTGCAATTCTTAAGTTAATCTGGTGGGTTTCTTCTTCCCTTCTTTTTCTACTTCTTCATTGTTGCCAAAATGGCAAACATGAACGAAATATTCATGCTCTAGTAGTTATTGAGGGGAGAGCATCACCTTAGTTCAAGATTGCAATCTAAAATCAAAAACAATTTAGATAGGTTGTCTGCCATCTATAGGATCTCATTTAGATTGAATCTATTAGTAACTACATCTTATTTAGCACCTACATTAAGTTTCTCTTCAAGATGTTGACTCCCTCAAGGGAGAATCAATATCAAGAAGGGGTAGGATTTCTTTCCATCCTTTTCTTAACTTAGGTATTGATCCTTTCAAGAGGATCAAGCCCTGAACATTGAAATCATTCTGATTAGTCATTCAGGTGTTCTGAATCATTAGTAGAAGTTTCAAATTGCTTGATTTCCTTATGTCATTTTGCATCATCACTCTATTTACTAGGCATTCCATTAGATCATATAATTTATTTGCTCTCTGAAACATAGAATAAGTTCAGATTTTATGAATAGTTGTCTCCATGTGGATCGAGCCCTTTCTCATTTTATACTTTCTATATATTGAAAAAGGGAATTTTACAAATTTATTGCGTAAGGCTTAAATCCGAACAACACAATTAAAATTGCATTTAATCACACCACTTTTAGGCCTATCAATTGTGACATCTTGCAGCACCTCCCAGAGCTTCTTGAACAGGTAAGAGGTTTTCACGATCCTCTTGCTGCTCTTGCTACCGCAAGACGGGTCTCCCGCTGCTCTCGGATATTGATAAGCCTAAAATTTGTGTGCAAATATGTCAGTTGGGCTTTTCGGCATGCAATAAAATTTATCATATCCCTTAATATCTAAATACTATGTATAGAGCAAGCATGGGGTCGAACCAGAAGGAGGCACTCTTCAAGAATTTTTATCCTATTTCAAAAGAATTAGTTCAAGAATGAATCAAATTTCCATTTAATGAGCCTTAATTGTATTTAATAATATTTTGTAATGAATCAAAATCAAGTGAAAGCTTAATAGTGATCTTAGTATTTTTCATTCAGACACCCTAGATAGGATACATTTTGAGTCTTATATCAGATTAATTTGGATATTCAGTCTTCAAATTAGGGTTAAAAATTATGGCGACAGACCGACAAAATTGCTGCCAAAATTGAGCTCCAAATCACTCTTGGTGGATTCTTGAGTCTTCAAGAAAGCTGGGCGATCTTTCCTTGAGCTTAAAATCAAAAAGAACCCTTTCAATTTCTCATTTTCCCCCTTTTATCGCCACAAAATTAAAAGAACAATTTCTTTCGATTTTGTTATTTTTCTCATCCTTTACACATTGTACGTAGGGTGCGTGACACATTGCGGTTGGGCCACTTGGCGCCACGCATGTGTCGCCCATCAAACGCAAGGTGCGGGTTGTACAGCTACTTCGCATGAACATTGTTTGTGTGGACCATGGCAATCTGCCATCCCATTGGTCCACACAAGTTCTGTGCAACTTAACTGGCCGCGTCGCATGCAGCGAGTTAAGTCGCACAGGATGGGTTAGCACAATGCTGCATGTGGTGCGCGACACACAGTATGCAATGTATGTCTGTATCGCATACCGAAGATTCCTAAAGTTGTTCTGATTGGCCGGCGCAATGCTGCATGTAGTGCACGACACATACAATTCTGTGTACATGCGTGTCGCACACCAAAGATATCTAAGGCTGTTCTGACTGGCCCCCGCACTTCTTGGTGCATTTCCTGCCCATTTAGCCCCGATTAGCGCTTAGACGTGCCCAATAAGGGTCAGTTTCGATAAAAAAACAATTTTAATGAAAACTTAACTGGAATAAATTGTAACAAATGTCTATTAATCTGAAATTTGTTTTATTAAGTTCTAAAATAATTTTAATTGTTACTTTCATTTTATTTATAGAAATAGGTCCATTAGAAGCATAGAAATTCTTGTAAACATCATTTAGAAACTGTTGAAATGTATAATTTGTCCTAATTATTTGTCCAAAGTGTCGTTTGACTTAAAATTTAAGAAAATTCTTCTTTGAACCTAAAATTATGATAACATGGATTAAAAATTAATGTTTTCAGCATTAGAAGCCCAAAAATATGATGAACTTAGCACTTTGTTAGCTGTTAGTTGCATGTTATGATAACCCCCCACTTTACCTATTGCTAATCCCTTAGCAATTACTGAGATATCAACGGTTAGAAAGCCCAAATTTTGCTCGATGCATCATAATATCAGGTAGTTAAAGTTCCCCCTTCAAGTGCCATACGAATTGTTCTTATAAAGAACATACATTGTAAGGAAAAGATTAAGTAGCTCATAAAGGGTCCTCATTTTTCTCAACAATAGTCATTGAATCGCAATGTGTAAAAGAGTAAAAAAAAAAGAAAAACTCTTATTTTTATATGATTTTTCGCCCTTATCATTTGGTGTTTGTATTTGGGGTTTAAACTGAACTCCTCCTATATAGTGCTTGTGTGCAAGAATTTTGTAAAAATAGATCGAGCTTATCATTGTATGTGGTTTAAGCCACTTAGTATGTACCTAGTACTTAATTCATCACTGCTGCTAACGACTTTTGTGCAGAGTACTTACTTGTGTCTGACGCCACTTATTATGTCATAGTGCAGCTTATTTCACTCTTTTTTTTTTGTTTCTTGCACATGGTCACAAGTAGAATTGGAGTGATAATACCCTTAGCCTTCACAATTGGTTATAGGCTACTCCCATGCCGGAAAAACGATTGGATAGGAGAAAGAATTTTAGAATAAAAAAAGGAAGAAGAATTGAGCATTAAAATTCGCTAACCTATGTTGAGTTTTAACCAGAAAAGGATTTGCCTATAGAGTACTCCTATAATGGTATTCGATGGCACAAAAAGGTTACCAAATCCATGATTCAGCACAAATTGTAGGATCGTCTTGGTTTGTCAACCTCAGTTAATTCTATAGCATAGCAAGGTAAAGTTTTACTTATTTATGCAAAATTCATAAGTGACGAAGGAAATATTATCCTCTGGCCTCTACCGACCGCCCCACTTATATTAGTTCATGGATGTGACTGAAGAATGAAACTACGCGCTCAATGCAAACAACATAAAAATTCAAACATAGAAATATATGAAAGCAAACCTTGGATGTAGGAACGTTCTTCGACTTTGCTTGGGTATGGTGATGTTCTTCCCCCTTGTTGTTGAATAATTTGCCCTCTTCCTTATTTAATTCTAATAAAGAAAAAAAAAGCCAAAATTATGCCTAACTTGGTTTTTTTTAGAAAGAAATTTATGAAAAGCAAACTAAAAAGCATGCCACTAAAACTAGATCTCATGCTGGAAGTAATGACACTACTATATTAACACAGGTAATTGTATTCCCTTATGGATGTATTTGTATCTCATGGTGGTGTTCATGCCTCTGTGAGTCCGTATATTTTTGATAGAGAGTGGATTTTTCAGCATATGGATACAATACAATAAAATTTTAATTTAACACATAAAATAATCCATGAAATATCTATATGATTCCCTAAAAGGATATTTGAAAATATTTTCCTGAAACAAAATATCAAGGGGTTTGGATAAGATATTATGATCAATGACCACATGAGATAGACTTTTGTTTTCCATGAAATGATCATGACAATCTGAAAAGAAATTTGTTTTGAAACAAAAATATGAAATTACAGATTTGTTAAGCATGATTACTTGAACATATTGAAATTGAAAACTTACCTTCAACATATTATGCCAATCAGTGAAAAAAAAATTCGTTAGATTTGCCATAACATTTACTTCTCTAATCATTTTCCTTTTCAAAGATATGGAATGAAGAGGCAAGTATGTCACATTTGAATGTTCATTCAGGAATATTTAAGGTAAATCATCAAACAACTTTAACATCACGAATGAAATGTCTTTCTTGCTCATCATCATAACCACATAATGTTTATCTTCATATAACTCTATTTTATCCTCAATTAAATATTTTTCAGTAAATTTTTCATCTTCATCCTCAATAATTCTTCCAAAATCTTCAAATATCATGTGCATATCGATAAGAATTTCACCAACTCCATTATATAACCTTTAACCTCCATAATATAATCAACTTGTCTCCTTAAAACTCTGGAATAAAGCACTTGTGGAAAAGGGATCGGTGAAATATAATCCACAAAATCTAATTTTTTTTTAATCAATAACTCATTCTTCTTCTTATTCTCATGTCCTTTAATTAAAGCTTTGAAATCATTGACCAAATCAGAAAATGATTCTTCTTCTCAAGCATTTGCATCCCTATCATGCATGATATCATTATCTCTGATTTTATATTCATGAAGTTCATCTATGAAATTAAATGGTACCTCTCTAGGCTCAAGTTCAAGAATATAATCATTTTCATGGTATGAAGATGATGAATTAGAAATTGGAAAACTAGTGGAAGCTTTGATTGAATATTGATCTTCCCTTTCATCAGCGGATCGTATAGGTTGGAGTTGGGCTGAATCTTCCGAAAACTCATAGCTCTTACTGATTTGCGTTGATTTCAGCATGTCGATATGCATCATAATGTGCTTTTTTTTTTTTTAGCAAAAATTACGGTGCCGGGTACAGCCAACCTTAGGGTTGTGCCCGTAGTCTGATCCAGCCGTGCCCTGGATGCCACCCAGGGAGATTTTATTTATAAAGTGTAGTGTTTTTCAATGCTTGTGGGCGTGGATCGAGTATATATATCCCAATTACACGCGGATCCCACTCGTCCACGCCCATAGTTAGGGAAAAGAAAAGATACATAGGTGGTACCTCATGGACGCTCGGGGAAGAGTGTACGTCGATGTCTCTCTAGGGTGGCTGCACGAGGTCGTTGTAGCGCTTGGCGGCGCTCTAGTGGGGGTGGGTCTTTGCCGTCGTCATGTGTGCTGGAAGTAGTGCGCAGTGACGCTCTAGTCGGGGCAGGCGCGGTCCATGACTCGTATGCCAGCGCTCTAGGCAATCCTCCAATCTCGCGGGCCTGTCCTCACGTAGAGGCGGCGTGTGCGGAGGGAGGGCAGGCCAAGACGATCGAGCCGATGGCATCCTCGAGCCATGGATGGAAGCTCCTGCCAAGAATAGAAAAGTGAAGTGGGGGTGCAAGCTTGTCCCGCATGGTTGGCGAGGGCATCAGCTGTTTGGTTGCCCTCTCTCAACTGATGACGAAAGCACGCGATACGCAAGCGGCATCGCGTGATGTCTCTCCACGCTTGATGTAGTCGCCACTGAGAGCATGTGCCTGTACGAAACATATCAACTAATAGCTGTGAGTCCGATTCCACGACGATATTATGAAGGTTCCATTCCTCACAAAGGAGGAGACCGTCACGTATTGCCATAGCCTCGGCTACCGTATTAGTTTGTACACCATAAAAGGAAGAGAAGGCAAAAAGGAAACTCCCTGTGTGATCTCGGAGGATGCCTCCGCCTCCGGCGGGGCCCGGGTTCCCTTTCGCCACACCATCTACATTTCGTTTGAGGTTGCATATGGACGGTGGACGCCAATGGATAACTCGATACTGGATGCGGATCACAGCGGGGGTCACCGAGATCCCAATGGAGCGGAGGAGCCTACACACGAACTCTGATCGGCCGACTCGGGGGGGCAGAAGAGGATGAATCCGCCGAAGCCACAATTGAACTTGTCTCATGATGTCCGCTGCACGCATGGGTGTACCTGCAAAACGAGAGGAATTTCGCCCTTTCCAAATCTCCCATAGCGGGTAAGCTATGGTGATGGGGAGGATGGGGCTCCGTACAGAGCGAGTTGGCGAGAGGATAAACTTGCCAAAACACTCAGACGGGGTAAGAGGTCGAAGGCGGTCGGTAATGAGACGCCAGCATGCCACTGCTGTCTAACTGTGGAAGAAGAGGTGGTCAACCGTCTCCGCGTGAGGGTGGGTGGGACAACAATGGCACTGTGAACTAAGGGAATAGCCTATGCGAGTCACGCGATCATCCGTCGGGAGGCCTCGGTGTATGAGTCTCCAAAAGAAAAAGGAGACTCGCGTGTGAATCGCTAGATGCCAGATGCGCGGACCCCAGGCCTGTGGGGGGAATTTCTCACAGTAATGCTACCAAGAGGAGCGACACGTGTAGGTGCCATGGGGTGTGACAGTCCAGATAGCATCATCATAATGAGAATCGAGGGGCGTTGTCTAGACCTCGAGGAAGGTGTCCAAGGGGAGACCGTGCTGCTCCCAGAGGTGGGGTGTGTTGCTTCTAAGCAACTGGGCTACAGTGAGGCGCACGTGGTGTGGTACAAACTGAGGATGGGAAGCAAGTGGCGCGTCGGCGTGCCAAATATCATACCACGCGCTAATGTCTCCTCGCCCGATTTGCCAACGGGTCACATGAATCATCTCGAGCCAGTGACGTTACCACGTCCGCCACCTCTTGGAGCCTTTAATATCAAACTCGCGCCGGGCCCATTCGCCATATTTGGCTAGAATAAAAGTCCCCAATGGGGAGTGAGTGGTTCGCATGCTCCAAACAAGTTTCTTTTGAAGCATGTCTTGGACGTCCGAGAGGCGTCTGATCCCTAGACCCCCTCATCCGTCGGCCGACACACTTTCTCCCAAGAAACCCAATGATGACGCCTCTCTCCCTCAAGGTGGCCAGACCATAAGAAGCACGCGCATAGGCGTTCCACAGAGCGGAGAACCGTAAGAGACATGGAATGTACCGCCAAGGTATGTAGTGGGATACTCATTAGGACATGCCGGATGAGTAGGATGCGCCTTCTTGGGGATAGCAAACGAAGTTTCCACCCCTCCAATTTCTTTCTCAGTTTGCCTAGCACGGCATCAAAGTAATGATGTCGAGTAGGGCCGAGAAAGATAGGGCATCCAAGGTAGTCAAACGGAAGCTGTCCTCGTGAGTATTATGTAAAATGCCTAATGATCTCCGAGCGCCTCATAGTGGTGGAGGGGCCCACAATAAAGCTGCTCTTTGAAGCATTGACGAGCTGGTCACATGCTTGCTCGTACACTATAAGGACACTCATAAATTCCTTAATGGACTTTTTAGATCCATTAAGAAATAAGATGGCGTCCAACGGCCCTGCCAAGTTCGGAATTTAAGTGGTCAGAGGACACTCTGTTTACCTCAAGAAAGCTCCTATTCTCGTCAATGGTGGTTAATCCTATTTCTGGCGATTTTTGACGCACCGGGGCAGAGGACGCGATAGCGGAAGACGGCACTACAAGTAGTAATAATACTGGTTTAAGATGGAGAGGAGACGCGTGTAGTCCACGGCGTGTTTCGGCAGGCGAGGCGTCGGCGAGCCGGGCGGGGGCGGGAGATCGGACGAAACGTGATGACGGACGAGTCGTCGGTAGGTTCACGGCGCTGTGAGGACAGATGATCACCGAGTGACGCTGAATCACAGGCGAGTACCGAGCGGTGGGGCGGGATCGTGGCACACTAGGCGGGGTAGCGCCGGTCGTAGTCGGCGATGGAGGTGGCGCAGGACCAGCCTACGGCGCGGAGACAGAGCTGCGACGGGGTTGAGTCCGCGGCGTGCGGCAGGATCGCCGAGCGGCGCAAGTCTGCGTCACGAGCGGATTCGCGGCGCGAGCGAGGCCTGGGCACGACGGAGCTGGAACGTGGCGCGGGGCGATACCGCTGGACGGTATGGGCGGCGGCGCGGGGTAGACCAGCGGCGCGGGCGTCGTTCTTGACGCGGCGGGCGGAGTCGCGCCGCGGGGCTTGCGACGTCCGGTGAGACTGCCGCGCGGGTGGTGCCGCGGTGCAACGCGGGCTGATGCGCGGGACGGAGCCGCGACCGGGAAGGGTTGGGCGGCGGTGGATGCCAAGAAGCGGGTGGGGGCGGCGGCGACCAACGTCAGGGGACAGAGGGGGCGACGGTGATCAAGAAGGGTGGAATATGACCAAGGACGAAGGAGACGAGAGGGGGGAAAGGTAGCGGAGGGATGTGGGCGGTCAAGAACGGTGGAAGGATCAAGATGGGTGGCGAGGGAAGGAGAATGGATGGGAAATGGACAATGATGTCAAGAATTCGATTGAGGATCAAGAATCGATGAGGAATGGATGGAGATGGTCAAGAACGGGAGGAATGCGGGCGGCGAGGGTAGAAAAGGATGAAGGTGGAGGGAGAAATCAAGAACCTTTGCGGAGATGGTTCTTGATCGGTCGCGGGCGTTCCTCCTCGCTGGAGGTAGATGTCCCGATGCAGCACGGCGCCGTAGTCATCACGAACCTTGAGGACGCCCAGAGTGATCTCGATGGGAATCCTCTCAATTCTTGATTCAACGGCTTCTTGGAAATCTTGAACGTGCCAGAGTGATCTCGATGGCACGGTTGAACACGTCCCGCCCGGAGTGATCTCGACGGACAAGACGTGGGCTCTACCCTCTCCGGAGTGATCTCGATGAAGAGACGGGGCTAGCCAAACCCCCTACGCTACAGCTACGATAAGGGGGAAGATTTCTGAAAATACTTTTCAATTCAAAAACTTCCAAGTAGTCCCTTGGGCATGCCCTCCCCTTATATAGGGAGGAGGGGTGCCAAGGAGACGTGAGGAGAGGTGGAACCGTCATGAGGCGTGGTTCACCTCTCCTTACAAAAATCAAAATACCATGTTTAAAATAAAAGAAAGACGAGGATGGGCCCTACGATACTGGCCCAATCCATAATTCGGAATGCAAAGAAAATCCACATAGAAAAGCATAAATTGTTCGAACCTACCCGGAGTACTTAAACCCCGGGTTGCGGACGTCGGCACGAGCTGTCCGACGTGGCTGCTGGCGGGTCGTCGTCGGTCGTCCGGCAGATGTCGTCGTCGTCGTCAGGTCGTCGTCGGCACGATGGTCCTCTATCATGATGGAGGACCATCTCGAGGACGACGCCACGATGACGAAGAACCATCTCGAGGATGACGCGATGGGATGTCGTCAGCCACGCCGAGCAGCTCGCGCCGGCGCCACCCGGGTTTAAGTACCCGCGTCAGAACTTTTATCTTTTTACTTATGCTCATTTTCATGTGTGTTTGTATTTTTGGATTCGTGGACTGGGCCAATGTTGTTGGGCCCGTCCTCGTCATTTTACTTTTATGTTTGTATTTTGAATTTGTAAGGAGGCCGAACCACGTCTCGCGACGGTTCGTCCTCTCCCACGTTCACTTGGCCCCATCCTCACTATATAAGGGGATGGCATGCCCAAGAACACCTTGAGTCATTGTTGAAAAGTTTATTCTGGTCGTCTCCCCTATCGTAGAGAGTAGTGTAGGGGGTTTGGCTAGCCCCACTCCACGTCGAGATCACTCCGTGGGTAGAGCCCACGTCTCTCCCGTCGAGAGCACTCCGAGGGAGACGTGTTGAAGCGCGCCGTCGAGATCACTCCGGTGCGAGGAAAGAGTTTCAGAAGCGCCGCCATCAAGAATCGAAAGAGGCCTTCGTCGAGATTACTCGGGGTCTTGGGAGATTCAGAAGCGTCGCCGACACGCCATCAACCGGGGAAATCTGCTCCGTCGAGGGAGCACACCCCAGATCCGTCAAGAACTCCTCTTTCTTGGAGGGTTCTTGGTTGTTACAGTTCAAGAAAACCATTCCTTGGTACCTTTTTTCCACCCTTCCACCATTTCTTGATCGCCCACCCCCCTTTCCCCATCGTTTCTTGATTCCCAACCGCCCCGTCTTGCCTTTCTTGACCGCCCACCCTCCTTTCCCCATCGTTTCTTGATTCCCAACCGCCTCGTCTTGCCTTTCTTGATCGCCCCCTTTCCCCATCGTTTCTTGATTCCCACCCCCCTCGTCTTGCCTTTTTGGTTGCCCCCCCCCCCTTCCCCATCGTTTCTTGATTCCCCCCCCCCTCGTCTTGCGTTGTTTGTTCGCCCACCCCCCTTCCCCCCTCCTTGCTTGCTTCCCAACTCCCTCGCCTCGCCTCTCTTGATCGCCCCCCCCTTTCCCCATCGTTTCTTGATTCCCAACCGCCTCGTCTTGCCTTTCTTGATCGCCCCCCCCTTTCCCCATCGTTCCTTGATTCCCACCCGCCTCGTCTTGCCTTTCTTGATCGCCCTCCCCTTTCCCCATCGTTTCTTGATTCCCAACCGCCTCGTCTTGCCTTTCTTGATCGCCCACCCTTCTTCCCCATCGTTTCTTGATTCCCAACCGCCTCGTCTTGCCTTTCTTGATCGCCCACCCCCCTTTCCCCATCGTTTCTTGATTTCCAACTGCCTCGTCTTGCCTTTCTTGATCGCCTACCTTCCTTTCTCCCATCGTTTCTTGATTCCCAACCGCCTCGTCTTGCCTTTCTTGATCGCCCACCCTCCTTTCCCCATCGTTTCTTGATCCCCAACCGCATCCTCTTGTCTTTCTTGATCGCCCACTTTCTTTCCCCTTGATTTCTTGATTTCTTGATTTCTTGAATTCTTGATTTCATGATTTCTTGATTTCTTGATCTCACCATATCTCCTTGATTCCCCTTCGTTCTCCCCTTCGCCCTCATCTTTCTTGATTTCTTGATTCCCACCCTCTACGCCATAACCGATTACTTGGTTTTCTGCCCCACCCCCACGACTATTCCCACGATACTTGGTTCGCTGTCTTGCCCGCCCACACGACTACGCCGTGCGCCAGCCAAGCGCGCGCCTTGTGCGCCCTCTGCTCCGACTTTTGTTGCACGGCACTCGTGGACTCAGCTCTCTGCTGGTAGTTATGACCGCACCGTCCGCACCGGTTTGTCTCGCCAGCGACACTCGTCCGCACGACCGACACTAAGCATCCGCTCGGCGACTTGGGCGCCTTGGACTAAGTGATACAAAGGTCAGTCTCGTCTCCCCTCTATAAACTCCAGTATTATTATCTTCGACAGTCTCGTCTTCCCCTATCGCGTCCGCTACCGTGATATTCTCGAACATCATCGGATAGGACTAGCCACCTTGTCGAGCATAGGGATTCTTGTGGTGACGGACTGTCATCCGACTTGGGCGCCGAACGCTCCAGGGCTGTTAGATGCCCCTCACTTAGTAGGCGTCTAGTAGGTCCAGCGGGTCATTGGGAGTTTGATCTTAGGTTCACTCGTCTCTCATTGATCGTGCGGCGGCGTCGCTATCCGTCAAGTCCTTATCTGCTCATTCGTATTTTCTCATCATTCGGCTTACATCCCATACATTCGCATCATAACCCTGTGACGTGAAACGCGCCGATCGATCCCGGCCGTCGTCGTATCACATCACATCATCCTCCCGGGGTGGGAGGAGCTCGACTCCGGCGAGTGAAGCTCTGCAAGGTCCCCCAGCGGCAGCAGTAGGTCCGGCCGAAGTCGTCGCAAGTCCTCCTCGGAGATCCACGTGTCGTCGGAAGAAGGGCGCCCCATCCAATGGACTAGAAATGTGCGGCCAACTCGCTCCCCCTCAGCGTTAATTACCTCCTGCAGTACCGTTTCTATCGCGTCGTGCCGTACAAGGGTTGGAAACGGGGAGGTGGTGGGTGAGCTCTCACTCTCTTTGCTACTAAGGCTCGACTGGCTGTGAGGCTCGATGATAGGTGGCGAGGGTTGGTAGCGGGATAAGTCACTGACGTTAAACGTCGAACTAATCCCCCAAGTCGACGGGATGCTCACGACATAGGCGTTGTCGTTGATCCGTTGGGCTATCGGGAAAGGCCCGGCGCTACTAGCATGGAGCTTCGTAGCGACCCCAGGAGAGTACCTCTCGGGCCTCAATCTGACCAGGACCAGTTCTCCCTTGGAGAACGTCACAGACCTACGACTCTTATCTGCCTTAGCCTTATACTGCTCGTTCATAGATGATATGCGTGAATGAATGTCATGATGCATGTTTCTAATATACTCGGCAAATTCTAATGCATTATCTGAGATTCTATGTTTTTCGTGCAATGGCATGAGGTCAAGGGGCCTACGTGGTAGTTGACCATAGAGGATCTCGAATGGCGCCTTGCCCGTAGTGCGGTTCACCGAGTAATTGTAAGCAAATTCTGCTCGAGGCAGAACCTGATCCCAAGCAACGACATGGTCGCCGACAATGGATCTCAATAAGTTACCGAGGCTGCGGTTCACAACCTCGGTCTGACCATCCGTCCGAGGATGATAGGCTGAAGAGAATTTCAGTTGTGTTCCCATGAGGACCCACAACGTCTTCCAAAAGTAACTCGTAAATTTTACGTCTCGATCGGAGACGATGGTCTTGGGTACTCCATGTAATTTGACGATGTGGTCGAAGAAGAGGCGGGCAACTCGTGATGCGTCGAAGGTCTTCGAACACAGAATGAAGTGTGCCATCTTGGAGAATCGGTCGACCACGACCAGGATGGAGTCGTGCCGACGCACGGTCCGAGGTAGCCCAAGGACGAAATCAAGGCTCACATCCTCCCAAGGTCGCTCGGGGATAGGAAGGGGGGTGAATAACCCCGAGTTTTTCTTGGTGAGCTTGGATCGAGAGCAAGTGAGGCATCGGGAAACGAATTTCCCAACGTCTCTCTTCAGCGATGGCCAGTAAAATTTTTCTTCAAGGGCTTGTATAGTCTTAGTGGTCCCGAAATGACCACTTAGTCCTCCCGCGTGGACTTCATGGATCAAGAAGTCCCAGATGGACGTTCGTGGTATGCACAGTCGTCGCCCGTAGAACAGATATCCGTCGTCCAATAGGTAATCTCTGGACCGAGTCGGGGAAGAGCTCGTGAGTGATGCATAGACGTCGGAGAAATCTGGGCAGTCGGTATAGCTTTCTTTTATCCTTTCGAAACCCAAGACTTGGGTAGTCATGATGCTAAGGACAGTAGGACGTCTACTAAGGGCATCAGCGACTACGTTGTCCTTGCCCTTCTTATGGCGGATGACGAAGGTGAAGTCCTGTAAATAGGCGATCCACCTCGCGTGGCGATCGCTGACCTTCTTTTGGTCGTGCAAATGACGGAGAGCTCCGTGGTCCGAGAAGAGGATGAATTCCTTTGGTAGTAGATAGTGGCACCAGTGACGGAGGGACTGGACGAGAGCGTAGAACTCTCGGTCATAGTTGTCGTACCGTTTGCGAGTGTCGTTCACCTTCTCGTTGAAGAACTCGATCGGGTGTCCTCGCTGGCTAAGCACGCCGCCAACGCCGACTCCGGATGCGTCGCAGGCGACCTCGAAGACGTCACTAAAATCTGGCAACTTCAGGACTGGAGCCTCGGTCATGAGCTTCTTGAGAAGCTCAAAAGCCTGGTCAGCCGGACCGGTCCACTCGAATTTGTCGCTCTTGAGGATGTCCGTAATAGGGGCGGTGATGCCACTAAAACCCGGTATGAAACGTCGATAAAAGGTCGCCAATCCGATGAAGCTCCTTACGTCGTGTATGCTTTTCAACTTTGGCCACGACACTATAGCCTCGACCTTAGACGGGTCGACGGCCACTCCGCGTGCTGATAAGATAAAACCTAGAAAGGAGACCTCGGCTGTGAAGAAGGAACACTTCTTCGGATGTGCGTAGAGCTTCTCCTGTCGCAGTGAGTCGCAGACGTGCCGAAGGTGCTGAGTGTGCTCCGCCCTAGTCTTACTATAGACTAGGATGTCGTCAAAATAGACGACAAAAAATCGTCCGATGAATGGCCTAAGCACCTCGTTCATCAATCTCTGGAAGGTTCTCGGTGCATTGGACGACCCAAAGGGCATCACGTTCCATTCAAATAGTCCGTCCTTGATTTTGAAGGCCGTCTTCCACTCGTCTCCCGGTCGGATTCGGACCTGATGATAGCCACTCCGTAAGTCTATCTTGGAGAAGATAGACGCGCCGACCATCTCGTCGAATAAATCCTGTACCCGCGGGATCAGAAAACGGTACTTTACCGTGATTTTGTTGATGGCCCGTGAGTCACAACACATTCTCCAGGTGCCATCCTTCTTGGGGGCGAGCAGTGTCGGAACGGCGCAAGGGCTGAGGCTCTCCTGATCAGGCCCTTCGCTAGGAGCTCCTTCACCTGCGAATATAACTCCTCGTACTTAACCGGGTCCATCCGGTAGTGTGGCAGGTTTGGGAGGGTAGCTCCGGGAACTAAGTCAATGGCATGCTAGATATGCCGAAGAGGCGGGAGCTCGCTAGGGAGCTCGGCCGTAAACACATCATCATACTCCTCAAGGAGTTGGACGACTTCCGAGGGCGGAACGTCCTGGGCTGCCATGGTGGGTCCGTCTGCTAAGGTGACTGCATAACAGACCGGGGGCGGGTCGTCGCCGTCCTCCAGCTCCCGTCGGAAGATCAAGCCATTGGTGACAATGGCAGTAGGTGTGAAGCGCGGGCGCGGTGCTGATCGCGTGGGCAGCGAGGGTATCCGCACCGAGGGGTACCAAACTAGTCGACGCCCACCGTAGATGAACGAGCAAGTGTTTGCTCGCCCGGACAGCTGTACGTCGTGGTCAAATAGCCACGGTCTGCCCAATATGATGCTACCAATTTTCATTGGTAGGACGTCGCATAAGACCTTCTCGTCGTAGGTACTCATCTTCAGCGGTACGTAGCATTGCATCTTGACCGGTATGGTCGATGCGTCAATCCAAGAAACCTGGTACGGCGTCGGATGGGGAATCAAGGGTAATCCTAGGCAGGTCGCCGTATCCTCTGAAATCCCATTGATGTAGCTCCCACTGTCAACCATCAGTTTGTAGGTACGTCCTCCAATCTTGACGTATGTATGGAAGATCGACGTTTGCTGCGCAACGTCGACTGGTCGAGTAGCCACAGTGGTAGCGGAGGAAGTGGGACCCACTCGCGGTGTGCTAGTAGGTCTCCCAATCTCTCGCGTGTCCACGGTGGCGACGGGGTAGGTAGCGGTAGGAGTGATCGGTGTGATCTGGATGTATCCTAGGGGATCATCCAACTCATCACCATCGGGGTCCTCGCCCGGATACTCGTCGACCTCAAGGTCGTCGTCCTGTTGGTCTTCAGTGGGTTGCCCGTGGATGTCCATAATCATAAGTGACGGGCAGTCACTGCGGCGGTGTCCGAACCCCTTGCACTTAAAGCATTGCATGGGCTCTCTAGGGGCGTTCGGAGCTCGAGCCGTCGATAGAGCCGACGGGGTAGCCGGAGCTGGTACCGGGACAGTGGCTGGCGCGGCCTGTGCTGGTGGAGTCGGGGTGGTACTGGTCGTCCTGGGCGCAGGTCCAGAACTCCGGGTCCAAGTAGTACGCGACGGGGCCGCTGAAATCGCGGATGAAGCCGGTCGAGGAGCGGGTAGGGCGGTGGCGGCGAGGCTCTCTGTACTGAACTCGTTGCTCTTAGCGAGGCTATATGCTAAGTCAACCGTAGCCGGGTTCTGCTCCAAGACTCGGGTGCCTAAGTCCTGGCGTAACCCGTGAATAAAGAAGGCGATCTGGATTTGTGGGCTGTCCACAAATTTGCATCGCATTCTGTACTCCTCAAACTCTACGATGTACTCGGAGACCTTGCGTTTTCCTTGACGCAAGTTCATCCAGCACAGCATTAGGTGCGTCATGTACAGCTTAGGGACGTATTTGTCCGTAAGCTTACGTGACATCTCTGCCCATGTGAAGGGCGGATCTCGGCGCTGTCGTGCGGCTTCCTTCTCGTTCTTTCAAAAGATTTTGGCTTGCCCTCCAAGCCGTGCTTCGGCGTACTCCACACAAAGATCGTCGTCCATCTTGTACCACTGAAAGTAACTCTCCAAATCCGATTCCCAATCAGTGTAATCTTTCGGGTTCCGGGAACCGTCGAAGATGGGAACCTCCAGTCGTACGCTCTTCTGTATCATTGCCCGGTGCGCCTCACGTCGTCGTTCGTGTTCGTCGTCGCGACGACGAGCAGGAGGATGGCGTGGAGCACCCCGGTGATGATCGTAATCTCGACGCTCCTCGTGACGGTAATCGTCATATCGAGGTGGGGCCTGCGGGTACGGCCTTCCTTCGGGGTACTCGTCGCGATGGTGACGTCTCAGAGGAGACGCATATCGTGGCGGGTATCCCTCATCCCGACGAGGTGGATGATCTGGATATCGGGGATATCGGTGATCATCAGCCGGATGTAGGTCTTGTCGGGGTGGTGGGTCGTAATCGGGGGCGTGCCTCGATGGGGCTCGTGGAGGAGCGGGGGCGTCCCGGTAACGATCTGGTATGTGGACGGGCGCGGCACTGTGGTGAGGAGGGTAGGCGGAGCTGCCTCCATAAGTGATGGCGTCCGGGCGTCGGACGGGTAGTGAGTCCTGCGGACTACCTGGGCGGGACGAGTAATGAGGTGCATTACGCACCGGGATACGGTTGGGGTTGGTAAACCCAGCGTCATGCTGAGCGTACCGCTGCTTGTCCTGAGGGTGGGGATAGTCATCATAATGTCGGGTGTCTCGTCTCTCGCCCGGCGGCGGGGAGCGGCGTCGGTCGCTGTGGTGATCATCATAATCCTGGGTGGGGCCTCTCCGACGGTCTTCACGATAATGATCCCTAGGTGGGGACCGTCGACGGTCCCTTCGTTCCTCCGAGTAGGCGTAGGTAGTCGGTGGCGCCTCGGGATAATGCGGCGGCTGCTCCTGGACGGGAGGGTCCTTCATGGGGGCCTTGCCCGGTCGTTGGGTCACCTCACGAGCCATGGGCTCGTCATAATGCTCAGTCGCCATGACCCTACGGGTAGGGACAACGACGGAAGAATGCCGGTCTTCGGAAGATCGATGCGCCGTAGGTGCCGGTTCAGCTCCGTCGATCGAGTCCCGAGGGGCGGGACCTCGAGATAGGGGGGGAGGAACAAATGCCTCCTCTGGATCCAATGGCTCGTCCGGTGGTGGTTCGCTAAAGGGATTCTCGAGGCGAGGATCCCCCAAGATGGGATCGTATTCACGATCCTCGTCTCTATCAAGGTAGTCGGTGTCTCGACACTGGGCTCGCGTACGAACCATTCTATGGTCAACCATTCACGTCTAAAAATAATCTAGGGGAAGTGCACGTGATGGATGAGATGCTATGACGTGTAGTATGCGAATGGATTTTCAAATTATGATGCGCGCAATATATCAAAGCGTAAAAATATCCAACCGACCGTGTTAAGCAAGAGCTAACACGACCGGCTCTGATACCAATATGATGCGAAACGCTATCGGCCGGGATCAAACGGCGCGTTTCACGTCACAGGAGATGATGATGTCGTGTTGTGAGATGATATTCAAAAATAATGCACGTATGGACGAGCGATACAAGACCTCAAAAGATAACGATGTAGATCGGGACAATCACCCAAGAAGAATGATCCGAGGATCAAACTCCCGATGACCCTCGGAATCTACTAGATGTCTAGGCGAGAGGGGCGTCCAACGGCCCTGCCAAGTTCGGAATTTAAGTGGTCAGAGGACAGTCCGTTTACCTCAAGAAAGCTCCTATTCTCGTCAATGGTGGTTAATCCTATTTCTGGCGATTTTCGACGCACCGGGGCAGAGGACGCGATAGCGGAAGACGGCACTACAAGTAGTAATAATACTGGTTTAAGATGGAGAGGAGACGAGCTGACCTGAGAGCGCGTAGTCCACGGCGTGTTTCGGCAGGCGAGGCGTCGGCGAGCCGGGCGGGGGCGGGAGATCGGACGAAACGTGATGACGGACGAGTCGTCGGTAGGTTCACGGCGCTGTGAGGACAGACGATCACCGAGTGACGCTGAATCACAGGCGAGTACCGAGCGGTGGGGCGGGATCGTGGCACACTCGGCGGGGTAGCGCCGGTCGTAGTCGGCGATGGAGGTGGCGCAGGACCAGCCCGCGGCGCGGAGACAGAGCTGCGACGGGGTTGAGTCCGCGGCGTGCGGCAGGATCGCCGAGCGGCGCAAGTCTGCGTCACGAGCGGATTCGCGGCGCGAGCGAGGCCTAGGCACGACGGAGCTGGAACGTGGCGCGGGGCGATACCGCTGGACGGTATGGGCGGCGGCGCGGGGCAGACCAGCGGCGCGGGCGTCGTTCTTGACGCGGCGGGCGGAGTCGCGCCGCGGGGCTTGCGACGTCCGGTGAGACTGCCGCGCGGGTGGTGCCGCGGTGCAACGCGGGCGGATGCGCGGGACGGAGCCGCGACCGGGAAGGGTTGGGCGGCGAGGGTGGATGCCAAGAAGCGGGTGGGGGGGGGCAGCGGTGATCAAGGTCAGGGGAAAGATGGGGCGACGGTGATCAAGAAGGGTGGAATATGACCAAGGACGAAGGAGACGAGAGGGGGGAAAGGTAGCGGAGGGATGTGGGTGGTCAAGAACGGTGGAAGGATCAAGATGGGTGGCGAGGGAAGGAGAATGGATGGGGAAATGGACAATGATGTCAAGAATTCGGTTGAGGGATCAAGAATCGATGAGGAATGGATGGAGATGGTCAAGAACGGGGAGGAATGCGGGCGAGGCGAGGGTAGAGAAGGATGAAGGTGGAGGGAGAAATCAAGAACCTTTGCGGAGATGGTTCTTGATCGGTCGCGGGCGTTCCTCCTCGCTGGAGGTAGATGTCCCGATGCAGCACGGCGCCGTAGTCGTCACGAACCTTGAGGACGCCCAGAGTGATCTCGATGGGAATCCTCTCAATTCTTGATTCAACGGCTTCTTGGAAATCTTGAACGTGCCAGAGTGATCTCGATGGCACGGTTGAACACGTCCCGCCCGGAGTGATCTCGATGGACAAGACGTGGGCTCTACCCTCTCCGGAGTGATCTCGACGAAGAGACGGGGCTAGCCAAACCCCCTACGCTACAGCTACGATAAGGGGGAAGATTTCTGAAAATACTTTTCAATTCAAAAACTTCCAAGTAGTCCCTTGGGCATGCCCTCCCCTTATATAGGGAGGAGGGGTGCCAAGGAGACGTGGGGAGAGGTGGAACCGTCATGAGACGTGGTTCGACCTCTCCTTACAAAATCAAAATACCATGTTTAAAATAAAAGAAAGACGAGGATGGGCCCTACGATACTGGCCCAATCCATAATTCGGAATGCAAAGAAAATCCACATAGAAAAGCATAAATTGTTCGAACCTACCCGGAGTACTTAAACCCCGGGTTGCGGACGTCGGCACGAGCTGTCCAACGTGGCTGCTGGCGGGTCGTCGTCGGTCATCCGGCAGATGTCGTCGTCGTCGTCAGGTCATCGTCGGCACGATGGTCCTCCATCATCTGGAAATCACTATGTTCCAACCACATAGTCTGGAATCAAAATGGTGGTCTAGGGACTCGATGACTCGAGTCTAGAAGAAGGAGGATCGGTGTATGGTCCAAATAAAGTCTCGGGAGGATCTCCACCGTGACGTTGCAATGCATCAATGCGGTAATATTAGTAAAACAGCAGTCAAGCCATTCGTATATACGCGCATCCGCTTGACGTTCATTGCACCATGTCCACTTCTCTCCTATGGTTGGCGGTTCCACTAAGGAAGTGTCGTGTATAAAGTCATTGAAAGCATGCATAGAGCGCAGCTGTGGAGGGCAGCCCCCTTGGCGCTCACTAGCGTCCCGTATGCAGTTGAAATCTCCGGCTATAAGCCAAGGTAGATCAACTAGATGCGAGTGAGAGTGGATATGGTGAGCGAGTTCCTCCCAGAGGGCCTCCTGCTTGGTGTGTCTATGCGGAGCATACACAATAGTAAATAGGTAGGGCTTTGGGAAATGCAGCACGTCAAAGGTGACATACTGTGTCCCTTCAGCCAAGAATGCAATCAAATAGCCTTGCTTCTAGAAAAGCCAAAGCTTATTCGATGGATGGCAATAGACATGATCCATCCCGAGCTTCCTCGCGATGAATTGGGACTGGTCCGATGTAATCATCGGCTCGAGCAGCCCCACTATGCCTAAGTTGTGCCTATGAATAAGAGAGAGTAAGTGAGTTTGGGTGAGAGGGTTACCAATCCCTCTACAATTCCAAACGAGGCAGGGTATCATAAGTCTGTCGGCTCGCGTGACGCACCCGAGAGCGGGTGTTGTACGTACGACGTGAAGGAGATGATGCATCCAAGTGATGTGCCGGGTAGGGAGGTGAACCCATATCCGATTCCTCCGAGAGGGATTCCCCGTCCTCCTCATCGGTGGAATCCCGACCACTAGTCTCGCTGTACTTGTCCTCTGAACTAGTGAGAGTGGCTTGACAATTTGTCAAGCTCTCCATCTGTTCTGAGGGTAAAGATGGGTGATGCGAGGGGGGTATGTGGGAGGAGGTGGGGATGGGTATGGAATCAAGAGGTGGGTGTGTGTGAGAGGGGGGATGGGGTGAGTGGGTTGGAGTGGGGGGAGGTGGGTCATCAGGTGGTGCTGAAGGATCATGGGGGGGTGGATCAGGGGGTAGTGAAGAGGGAGCATGGGGGGGCGGGGGGGAAGGAGGGGGTGAATCGGGGAGTGGGAGAGAGGGAGGAGGTGGAGAAGGTGATGGGGCGAGTGGAGAGGACTGAGAGGGGGGAGATGTAGAGTGGACGAGGGGTGTGGCGTGGGGGAGTGAGTGACGTGGAGAAGGGGGCAAGGGACACGAAGAGGTAGGCCGAGGGGAAGAGTGGTGAGGCGAAGCGGTAGGAGAAACTTGGGAGGATATACTAGGGAGGGACGTGGAAAGGTCGGTGGTAGATCTAGGAGAAGTGGTAGGACGGGTAGGGGGAGAGGTACGTCCATCCGTCAGAAGGTCCCTAGTATGAGGCTCCTCGAGTACATCCAGAAGGGCAAAAGTGACCTCTTTTCCCTTACGAGAAGGGACATCTCTGGCCCGTTGTGGGGTTTTGGGGTGCTTCGTAGTGCCCTTCTTCACCCACTGGGAAGTAGGAGCGGTAGCTTTAGCCACTTGGGGCTGAGCTGTCGCAGTAGCTCGAGGGGGGGGGGAGGAGATACTACGGAGGGATGCGCCGATGTCACTACAGGGTGTGGGGCTAATGGTGGTCTCCCGTAAGAACGTCGCCCTTGGTTGGTAGGGCTAGGGGCGACAATGTAGTTGTTATAATCCATAGGTGGGAGGTATTCCTCCTCTATGGCCGAAGGAGCCTGCATCGCCTTCTGGCGGCATGTCTGAAGAGTATGCCCTAATATGCTGCAGTGCGTACAAAATCGCGGGAGGTTTTCGTAGACAATAGGTTGACTGATCATTTCTTCCCCATTACGGATGAGTATCATGCGATGTATGGGGGAGAGTAAGTCGATCTCAACACATACTCTCACATAGCCCGGATGACTAAAGAGGTGGACGTCCTTGTCCACTCGTATAAAAGTGCCTACCGCACTAGCGAGAGACTCCAAGGCAGAGGGTGTGAATAAGTGAGGACGTAGGCCAGGAAATCTGATCCATACTGGGACTGAGTGGGGGAAATGTTCACATGAGCGCCCTGTCTGCTCTGCTGTTCATCTGTAGGTGTGCATCGTGGAGTCATTGACTGTCCACGTAGCGCGGCTCCATGCCTTCCTAAAATCCGCCTCAAGCTGGAACCGAATAAAGACGCTCTTGTGGTTCCGTGCTCCAATGACCACCTGTCCTTGAAAATGCCCTAGTGCTAAATAGACTCGCATGATATCATCTATGAGCGGGCGTTTCGTAGTGAACCGCCCGATCAATGTATAAGCGAATGGCACGGCCATTCGCGTTACCTCCTCCTTAGAGAAGGTAACTAAGCGTACACCATCAGAGTCAATGTAGCATCTCGGGGGGATTGTATCGTCATAAAGAGGGGGGAGGGTGGGCTTGGGAAGTGTAGTAGGTTGTGTAGTAGTGGCGCCCGCCACTCTCGATGCCCACGTCATCGTTGAGGTTGTTACGACCTGTGTGTGGGGGACCCCATTAGTGGGGGTGGGGTGGTCACGAGATCCCATGTTATGTCGGTTCATTTCTTTTGAGTCACTTTTTTTGACTCGTTCAGAGTTGACCAAGTCAGTCAAAGTGACTCTAGTTGACTCCAACGGGTCAATCTGTGCAGTGTTGACCAAGTGGTGAATATGCACAAGATTGACGCCGGGGGTACTCTGGGAGGAGTGGGACTTGTCCTTGGGGACCTTGGGCAACTCTGGTCTAGAGTTGACCAATTGGTCAACTTGGTCAACTTGGTCCACTTTGACCAAGGGGTCACCTTGGTCAATGTCGGGCAAGGGAGTCACGTGGGCACGGTTGAGCACGGGGGCAACCAAGTCCTCACGGTGCGTGCTGTCGGAGTCAGCATGGTCTACTTGGTCAATATTGACCGAGTCGGCTCGGTCAATATTGACCATCTGGTCGATGTTGACCAGCTGGCCGACGTTGACTGTATGGTCAACGTTGGCCTTTTGGGCTCCGTTGACCGTATGGTCAATGTTGACCGTGTGGTCAATGCTGACCGTTTGGTCAACGTTGACCGTTTGGACAACGTTAGCCGCATGGTCAACATTGACCACTTGGTCAACGTGGACCATGTGGTCCGTGTTGAACAGGAGGTCGGCATGGACCGAATTGTCGTCGGTGGACCGGTTGACTAGGTCGACGTTGACCGAGTCAGCCTGGTCAATAAGGTCCATTTTGATCGCATCAGCTCGGTCAGGCTTGACTGAGTTGACTCGGTCGGTCTGGACCGAGTTGACCTGGTCGACTCGGTCCGGCATGTGCAGACCAATCAGGTCGGCCAGGTCGGTAACGACCTAGTCGTCTCGAGTTTGACTCGCAGAATCGACCGAGTCGACCAGGTCATTCGCGACCCGGTCGACACTGGCGGTAGGAGCCGAGTCGATCGGATCGACTCAGCCTGGGCCGCTGTGGACTCCCCGTGCTGAGTCATTCCCGTCGACCGAGTTGACTGGGATTGACTCCGCCGACGTGGCATCCTTGATGGCGCAATTGGATGGTCCCGATGACGTGGCCTCATCGAGACCATCAGCTAGTTGCGCCATCGCTTGATCGGACGGCCGTGAGGCGTGTGACTGGTCAAAAAAGAAGGGCGTGGGTGACGTGGTATGCGCATTGATGACCGCCGCTGCCACTGTCAGAGTGGAAGAGTCAAAAATAGCGGGCGTTGGCGGTAACTCCACCGCCAACGGTCCGCATTTTTGAATTGGATGGGGGTCCACCACTGGTCCACCATCCGAACCGTCCTCGTTGCGACACCTGTCGCCATCGACGGTTCGAATTTGTGGGCAAAATACCTCCGCCGTAATAATGGCGGGGTGCGGCGCTAATTCCATTTTGTTTTGGGTTTTTTTGTAATTTTTGTTTTTTTTTGTTTTCGATTTTTTCGTAGCGTTAGATCCATCCAGGCTGTTGCCTCCGACGGCCTGGATGGAGCCGTGGCGGGTGTCTCCCAAAGCGCCCATATCTGACGTGTTAAACATGTCAGATACGAGGCTGAGGTGGTCCCGCTGGTCGCCTGGCGTGCTTGACACGTCGGGCGGCCAGCGAGGAGGCACCGCTGAGTCAGCGGCCCGCATGGGATTGCGGGCCGCGTTCCTTCTTTTGTTGTTTTTTTTTTTTCAATGAAGGCAGGATAAAACGTTTAATTTACATGCTAAAAAGGCAAGTAAATGATGAACTAAGTGTACCTTGGTGTTCTTCTCCCCAAGACGATCAATCCAAGCTCAGATTTTGCAAGATTTCACGTTGTATAGCTTCCAAATTTTGAAAAATAAATTTTGGGAAAGAAGACTCACCTTCGAACTTGATATCTCTATAGAATGAGCTACACTGGTCCCATAATGAGCTTCTTCTCTTCTTCCCAAGCCTTTTCCTTTTCCTGAAATCTTATATACTCCTCCCATAAATTGTCGTCATCAATCAAAATCCAACAAAATTTGGTTAGTTTGATCACGAGAATAAGATGAAACATCAATTGAAGGTGCAGAATTACCATAGGCATATGGATTACCATTGTCAGAAAAACCAGTGATATTTGAAGCACTTTGCTTGTTTTTCCCTATTATCAAATCAAACAATGTTTTATCAGACAATTTACCATATGTATATGCATCATAATTATCAGAAAAATGTGTGATATTTGAAGTATTTTGCCTTTTTTTTCAATCATCAATTCAAACAAAGTTTTATCACCAGGATTGGAAGTAGAAGGAGAATAATAATTTAAAGATATTGATTCATAGAAAGGATGTATGTCAGGAAATATGAATTTGCATATTCATTTTCTTGGAATCCATTCACATTCACAGAAATATGTATATTGTCGTAAAAATTAGGAAGAGTAGGGTGAAAATTGGGAGAATTACTAGAAAAATTATCATGAAAATTAGAAGAATTCATATTCCCCATAATAAGATTATTATATTGGAATTAGGAGGAATATGATGAAAATTAGAAGAATTACCAGAAAATTGCTAATCCCAAGTCTATTCCCTTGAAATTCACTCATGGAACTGTTGATGTGATCATATGAAGGATTACAATACATATTAGAAAATTGAGAATTAAAAAGAGCATGTGAGTTAAAATTGCTGTAATAATCAAGTATGTTCGGTGTTGATGTACTGGTGTAATCACAAGGATAGACAGCATAATTTCTCTGATTATATGGAGAATAATTTCCCATATTTTCAATATTTTTGTTATGGAATTCATTAATTCCATAACAATTAAACATTATTTAATGCAAACTTTTTTTTAAGAAAAATCAAATCTAATGGAAAACACTTGAATAGGATTCATCTTTCAAACAAGTGTTCACACCAATCCCTAGGTCAAAAAAATGTAAATATGCCTCGTTGCCTCCCCGGCAACGACGCCAAATGATAGGTTCAAAAAACATATGTGTATGTATGTCATTATTGTAAGGCTTTTCTGAACTTAATCAATAATATTTATTTATCCCTTAGTGTTTAAGGGGTGGAAACCTAGGGAGGCGATAGGGAAAATTCACTCTTTATCGACGTAGGAATTAGAATTCTAATTTTGATTAAGATGACATCCTTTTTACTGAAATGATATCAATGCTTGTAAGGTGTGTTCAACCTTATACCTTTTTAATTACAATGATCTCAATTAACAGAGATTTAATTTCTAAATTGTTGTATCATTAGGCATCAGATTTATGATTAGTTAGCATCTCTTGATAAGAATTGCTAAATAATCTCCTAACTTGATCGACTATGTGTTGATTTGATCTTAGATTCTTCAAATTTTAGCATAACTTCTCATTAAATTGTTTAAATCATTAAGCCCAAATCCGCACCAATCACTAGTGTTCCTCATTTATTTTACCTAAGAACTTAGTTCAGCTTGAATTATGTTTTTGGGTTATTTAGTTAATTAGAAATGGTTTGGAAAAGATAGTAAATTTTAATTGATTTATTACATGTCATTTTGTAAAATCCAATTCAAATGTCTCACGGATTTGAAATAATAAGAAAAGCTTTTATTGAATTTTTACTTCACCTTATTTAGTTCGAAATGATAAAGATGTCCTAAATTAGCAAATTGTGAATAGGATCTACAATTTGCTAATTTAAGAAACAATAGACTCAGTTGAGTGAATTAAGGGCTCAATATAATTCCAAATTGTTAACTAAGACTCAAGGAATACTAACTGAATTAAAAACAAGGTAAAATTTACGAACTAAAGTGATTAAAATAAAATTTTGGGAAACAACGGTGAACATAGACGTACCTATAAAATTTCTGTAACTAAGGGTAAAGTCAAAGCAAAAAGAGCCTAGGGCGACCAGGAACTATCAAAGAATCAATCTGGACTGATTCCGCGCAACGAACACCCAATTTCTCCATGAATTTTGCTCGAGTTTGATGAAAAACTGCAGCAACAGATCTGCAAAATTGCTGACAAAATTAAGCCCCAAATCACTCTTGGTAGATTATTGAGTCTTCAAGGAAGCTGGGCGGTCTTTCCTTGAGCTTAAAATCAAGAACAACCCTCTCAAATTCTCGTTTCCCCCCTTTCATCGCCGTAGAATCAGAAGAACAAGTTCTTTCGATTTCTTTATTTTTTTCATCCTTTACACATTGTATCGTAGGGTGCATGACGCATCATGATTGGGCCACTTGGCGCCACATGTGCATCGCCCCTCATATGCACGGAGCGGGGTGTACAAATGCTTCGCCTGAGAGTTGCTTGTGTGGACCATGGCAAACTGCCATCCCATTGATCCACGCAAGTTCTGTGCAACTTAACTCACTGTGTCGCACGCAGCGAGTTAAGTCGCACGAGATGGGTTAGCGCAATGCTGCGTGTGGTGCAAGACACGCAGTATGCAATGTATGTGCGTGTCGCACATCCAAGACTCCTAAAGTTGTTCTGATTGGCCGGCGCAATGCTGCATGTAGTGCGCGACACATACAATGCTGTGTACATGCGTGTCGCGCACCAAAGATATCTAAGGCTTTTCTGATTGGCCCCGCACTTCTTGGTGTGTTTCCTGCCCATTTAACTTCGATTAGCGCTTAGACGTGCCCAATAAGGGTTAGTTTTGATAAAAAAACAATTTTAATGAAAACTTAAGTGGAATAAATTGTAAAAAATGAATATTAATCTGAATTTTTTAAATTTATTTCTAAAATAGTTTTTATTGTTACTTTCATTTTATTTATAGAAATAGGTCCATTAAAAGCATATAAATTCTTGTAAACATCATTTAAAAACTGTTGCAATGTATAATGTGTCCTAATTATTTGTCCAAAGTGTCGTTTGACTTAAAATTTAAGAAAATTATTCTTTGAACCTAAAATCATGATAACATGCATTAAAAATTAATGTTTTGAGCATTAGAAGCCCAAAAATATGACAAAATTAGCACTTTGTTAACTGTTATTTGCATGTTATCACCTGTCGGGCACTCTGCCCTTTGTCGGCGGTGGGCGGGCTTGAGTGCCCTATGCACTCATCTCTCCTGGGATGGCTTGGGCAGAGGTGCGCGTGGTCGGTTCCTTAGCTGGCCCATAAAAGCCCTCTTTTTTTATTTGTTTTCACACTTATTTGATATGCAATTATTATTATTATTTTTATTTCTTTATATAACTTCTATATTAGATTCACCCCTGTGATAGCATATACTCATACAAAATAGATCATTAGAAAATAAAAAGGTCTTAAATATTGTTTTACTAAAAAATATTTAAATTTGTAAAATATGCCTAAGAAATATAATATTTTACCATTTGGTTTATTCAGTCCATGAAGTGCAATATTTCATAAAATGCAGGAAATGATCCCAAAATGACCTTAAGTTATGCATAATTACATGACATATTTTGGGTCTATTAGCCGGCAGTAGGCATGGGCGTGATCAAACGCAACCTAGGGACAACACTAGGCTTGAGCGTGATCCCCTGTGCGGCAATGTTGGACATTGTCAAGGGCATCGTCCGATCGGTATCGAGATGATGCTCTAATACCATGACGACGTTGGACGTCGTTAGAGACATCATCATATCAGTACGAAGATGATGCTTTGGTATGAAGATGAGGCCAAACACTATTGGAGAAGTCATTAGGGACGTCTTTCGATCGGTACCGGGAGAATGCTCTAATACCAAGACAATAGTATACATCGTTGGCGATGTTGTCCAACGGGTAAACTCCATAAGGGAAATGAAACTACGTGAATGCAGTGTCCTAGGTGGATGTGCCTTGAGGTCCTGACTCGGGAGGACTCACTAAACTCCAAGCTCTAGGGCATACAATCATTGACGCTGATAGTGACCTGATGTAACATGATGACAGGGTCGAGTGGCTTGAGCTACAACACAAGGGAACAATCACAAAAATGATGCAACAACATGAAAAGATGCATGACATTATAGTAAATCAACAAGAAATATGTCAAAAGCCAACTGATCCAAGGCGTAACCCAGGTGATGACATAGAAACGGGTCATGGCCTGGCCAAGCTCCTAATGATCCAGGTGATCAGATGAAGGGCCGGTGAAGAAGGGACATCATTAGTCCAAGAGCGTCCGCACCGTCGACGAAAACAAGCAGATCTGACACCGCCAAGGAAATTCCCTATCATGAGTACGGTGGCTAATCTATGGACATATGTATATTCTTAGGGGGCATGAGCAATCGAAGACGAGCACTGAGAGAGATAACAATACTATAAAAAAGGGGGGTAGGTAAGAGGATGAAATCTAGAGTTTGGGGATGAGCATCCGAGGAGGCCGCTTTCATTGTGAAAGATCTGAGCTGAAGAGATGAATACATATTCCCAACGACCATGTTTATGGAGATGATGAGCTGAAGAGATGGGTGCATTGTTGACCAGCAGTTGAGCTCTAGTTGCGGGGAGGACCAGGTCTCTAGTGAGCCTGATCTGAGTGGGTTGATCGAAGCCTCCCATACTCGTTGGATGAACCGATCAGAATCAGATTGCTGGGTTTGGGCACCCACGAAAACATATTCCCACTATGAAAGCAGGTAATAGTGGCATTGTTAGGAAAACTCACACGAGGGCGCACACCAGGCGACCGCAGACAGCTTGTAGTGGATTTTCGCACGTGTTAGGTTGACCGCACCACTAAAGAGAGCGAAAAGGATGGAACACAATATAGAAGTTGCATTTGTCGTGACTTCTAGGTGGACCCAGCTAGGATCCACAAACAACAAGGGGGTGGTCGAGAAGTGTTGGGTGGCGTCAGTGGGTCGTGCTTGGCAATAGTAACCAACCAAAATCTGGAGGCTGGCCCCATCAGACTTCTAGCTCTAATTGCGAGTCCTCGCTCACAATCTGGTTAGTCGCACTTGAATGGCTGGAGAGCTGCCGCAAGGAGAAAACGAGTGACGCGGTTACACAGGTGGAAGCCCGGTGTGGAATTCAGGGCATCGAGAGCCTCAGCCAAAGTGCTACATAGCCTCCTTATAGCACCTTCAGGGCATCGAGAGCCTCAGCCAAAGTGCTACATAGCCTCAGCCAAAGGGTTCGCTAGAGTCAACACCATTGACCTCTAGTGGCGGCAGAGATTGTCAAAACTCTCCTTATAGCACCTCTGACCGGGATAGATCCGGGATGATTCTTCTAACAGTGGAGAAGGGGAAACCAGATGGTGCAACACCTAGGGTATCTCCCAATGGATTTCTAAATAACAAATATTCAAGTCACTTTTTCTTATCTTCCAAACAACAAAGTCAGAGTATGGCGATTCCTCCCCCTTTCTGTTATAGTGAAAGGGGGGGGGGGGTTAAAAGTGCCCTAATGGGCCTCCTTTAGGGGGGAGAAGCCTAGTGGGCTAATTAGTTCAAACTAGGGGTTCAAAGTTGATGATGAGAATAGCACTTACTAGGTCGTTTGTAAGGTCAGTAAGGAACCAATCAAAAAAGTTATTACAATACTAGTAATACTTAGTAAGGGTCGATCCCACAAGGATCTAGGTTGCTAATTAGGATGAAGTTCAATATAATTTTTAATTTCGATTATTATATAAGTCTATTTGATAAGGTCTTTATTTGTTAAGAGGGTTTAATTTCAAAGAGAAAACATGCAAAGTATTTTTAATAGGTATATAATTTTTCTAGTAAAGCACCTATAGAGAGAATTATTTTTGAACTTTTTTTGGAAGTTTTTATCATCTCCAAAAAGAGAAAAAAATTCTGAAGTTTATAAGATTGTAATTCGCTGATCCAGTTTAGAGTCATTGAACCGAATGATAGAGAGTTGGCCAAATCGCTACCGAGCTAAGTTAACTCCGTTCAGGAACAATTTTCGACAATTTGAGTGAAGAGAGAGATGTGAGCGTAGCCTTTGGGTGCTTTGCCGCTGATTGCGCAGGCGTAAGGATCCACTTGTGCGCTAGGCTTCAGCGCTCTGTTGTTGGTTGCTCCGTTGGAGGTGCTCTCACATACACTGGACCAAAATGACAACATATCGAGTTCTAGAAGTTGTTTTGACATGTGTGAGTAGGCATGGAAAGCTTAGGACGTTGGCTATCTGACTAAGTGATAGACTAGAAGCTTAGAAAAATACTGGGAACAGGTAGAAGGAGAAGAAGAGAGGAACCTTTTGTCACATCCAAGGGGCCCAAGGTGATCTCTTCAGCTCCCTACCAATTGGCTTAAAGATCCAGGATGGTCCAAGAAAACTCCTTGCAGCTTCGGGATAAAGGTGGAACCAAGAACAAGCTCAACAAATGGAGAAAGTGGAACAAAACAATACTGAATTCTTAAATGCTCTCAAGAAGGGTGAGGGGGCCCTTTTATAGGGTTACATGTGTTTTTTAAAGTCATTCATGGTGGTTGGATGATAAGCCTAAATTTGGTAAGAAATTTGTCTAATTATTTTTGCTTTTAGACTTATACAATAAAATTTATAATAACCCTAAATCACAAAATACAATGTATAGAGAAAACAAGGGGTCAATCCATAGGGAGGGGTCAAACAAGGGGTAAATTATTTAAATAATGAATCAATTTTGCATTCAATAGGCCTTTATTATGTTTAATTAATCAAATTCTAACAAAAGCTTAATTTTGATATTAATATTTTCCGCCAAGACAATATAGACAGGGTAATTTTAGTCTAGATGTCAATCCAATTCGGATTACGAATATATATAAAAAACATAAATCAAAAATTCATCCAAAAATCTTTCCATCTTCAAGTCCAATTTAAAAATTCCCTTTACTTCTTACTAATTCCCAAATTTTAATGTAGGGTGAGGGGGGCCTTTTATAGGGTCACATGTGTTTTTTTAAGCCATTCATGGTGGTTGGATGATAAGCCTAAATTTGGTAAGAAAATTGTCTAATTATTTTTGGCTTTAAGACTTATATAATAAAATTTATAATAACCCTAAATCACAAAATACAATATATAGAACAAACAAGGTGTCAATCCATAGGGAGGTGCTAAGCAATACATTTTCTCCTATTTGAAATGAATTATTTAAATAATGAATTAATTTTACATTTAATATGCCTTAATCATGTTTAATTAAAATTTTAATTAATCAAAATTTCACAAAACCTTAATTTTGATATTAATATTTTCTGCCAAGACAATATAGACAAGATACTTTTAGTTTTGATGTTAATTTCCATTCAAATCAACTTCAAGGGCATGTACATTTTGCACATGCCTTTGTGCTTTATAATTGTTCAGCAAGAAGTTCAGAAAGCAAATTACAAACTTATAACTTTGGATGATGAACACAAATCTATCGACTTCCAAGGTATCATCTGTGTCCTTCCTAGCCAAGTCCTTGGGGAGAGCTTTCAAAAGTAAATTTTCTCTTCTTCTGGACCTCCATTTAAAAGTCCAACTGTTTGGATTTAAAAGGCAAAATGGCAAACCCACCCTCAAAATTTGGGCGCAATCGGACAGCTAGATCTCAAGATGTTGGCGATTGAGTAGCGCTTAATCGTGGTCATCGGATCACTTTCTCTCTCTTCCATGCATATAAAAACTGGTATTTTCCTTGTTTTCTATACCCTCGGATCATGTTCTGACATGTCGTTGCATGCTTCCACAGGCCTCAATCATTGCGTAATGAGTGCTGCATTTAAACGTATGAGAAAACACCACGTTGTTGCATCCTGTTCACTTAACTAAATAATAAGGTAAGCTTAGCGGATAATAAATGCATGCGGAATCAATTGACACGTCCAACCAATGCACGCAGCTAAGCGATTCCGCGTATAAGGAATCTTTCTCCTTTTTTATATCACTTAATAAATGCACATGAATCGGTTGTCGCATGCAATCAATGCATGCGGCTAATTGATTACTTGTACACGATATATTCCTACTTTATAAATGCACTCAGAGATAGATTCTCTGCGTGCATTTATTACACATAAAAGACAATAAAAACAAACAAAACAAACCTTTTTCCTCCTCGTCCGTGCCACATGGTTCTTTTCATTGTCTTAAATTTTCTCATTATGGCATCACACATTGCAATGACATAATGAGCCTATGATTGCTTATTTTTGACACTTCCAATCATTCGGGCAAATGATGTGGACGCCACCATTTTAATAAAATATAATATTTTGAATATTTGATAAATCCTAAAAATGAATTCTTTTAATTCTAAAAATCATTTGTTCGCTAAATAATGGTGAAACAATTATAACAAACTATGGAAAATTCCAGAAAACTAGTAAAACACTTACCAACCGTTACCCAAGTATTTTATGCCCTGAAAAAATTTCATCAATGCAGTAAGGTTAAATATCGCATAAAATACTAACAAAATAAAAATAATCATAAAATCAGAGTGCAAGTTTTTTATGTCCATTTTGGTATGATAACATGTAATTATGGCTACTAAAACACACATCTGTTTATAACATTCATCAATTTAACATTATAATTTGCAAGTTGTCATGGGATTAAGGATCAACATCCAGGATTGAATTCTTGATGCCTCAATCCAGGTGATCTGACCCCAACCAATCAGGTTCTTTCCCTCCAGGTCAATTTTGGAGGAAAAGACCAAGTTGGTTATAGTTAGTTACAAATCATCCCTAGCCCGTGGATTTGACCTGGAATGGATAGATGGATGGGTTCCAGCTCATGAATCATGGCCTGGATCCAACCCTTGGTTGTCCTCGAATCAGGACCTGATAGCTGAAATCCTCCTCAGGTGTCTTGACCATCGTCAAATTAATGGAAGACCAACCAGCTGATCACGTCCAGATTCGTCGCCAGCCGTTACGCAGAGCTAGAGTGATGGCGCAGCCCCAGCAGCAACCATGGATACGTCTTTGGAGACGTCATCGTTGTCCCCGACGGCATCAGCCGCAGCCCCGGATATGTCTTCGGAGACATCACCGCCGTCCTCGACAGTGCCAGTTGTTCATGTCCAGCCCGCCCGGCAAGCCAAGGCGACGGTAGGCATGCCCAGATTCAAATATCCTGGGTAACGAACACCTTATCACCATTTTCACGATCTCGTGTTCTTCATCGTTTTGGTCTTAGTCGTCACCGTTCGTCATTTTGGTTTTGGTCTTGGTCTTTGTCATCATCATTTTCTGACTCGTCGTGGACATGTGTAAGGGGGGAGGTTCATCCTTATAAGGATATCCCCCCCCGCTTTCCCCTCTTTCGTCAACATGTCCCTGCTCGTCCTGTTGCTTTAATTTCCTTTTGCTTTGATTTCCTTAGGTTATAGTTGTTTTCCCTTATGTATCTCCATATGTCCTTTTTGGTCCAAGGGTTACCCATGTCATCCCTTATATAAGCGAAGAGGGGGAACCCTAGAACGTTACCGTTGTTGAATTTTCAGAATGAATATCATTCCTTGTTGAAATGAATAGCACTAGGGTTACGTCCAGTTGAAGAAGAAGAAGAAGAAGAACCAGGAGGGGAGGAAGGAGCAGCGGAAGAGGACAGGAAGGAGCGGAAGAAGAAGATCACCTGCCATCAAACCTCGGCGCCCCCTAGCGCCCACCCCGTGCGTTCCCGCACCGTGCGCACGCCCGCCGTTTGCGCGCCCGCCGTTTACGCGCCTGCCATTCGTGCACCCACGTGGCTGCGTGATCTTCCGCGTTGCGGCATGCTGCCGCGCTGCTAGCGCGCATCCGCGTAGTCGGAAGACGCCGGCGTCTTCTGCCGGAGCTACCCATTGAAGGAGCCGCGGTCCTGAGTGCACTGAGCACCGGCGCCACCTCCCCTCTCCTGAAGGCCTCCACGCCATCCGCCCAGACCTAGGGAATCCGCCCGATACGCTTCCGGTCGGTGCAACTCGTCGCCGGTCACCTGGTTGCCCAAACCGTGCCACCGTGAGAGGTTACACCGCTGGGGGGAAGGACTTCTCCCAGCACCGTCTAGCCGCGCCGAGGGTGCTCGACCCCGCGCCCCTGCCAACCGTGTCTGACCTCCCTCAGGCGAGGCCCGTTGGTTCCGCCCCTTCGCAGCCCCTAGTTGCTTGACCGTCTGCTTGGGAGCCGAACGCCACGTCACCCCTTCGCTCGACGTTGGCCCTCCCGCGTTGCACCACCCTTGCACCCGCATCTCGTTGGTGCCGTGCAATCCCGTACGATTCTGTTACGATGACTGCTGCGTGCCCCGGCCTCGTGGAGCTGCTACCTGATAAGCTAAAAATATGGATGTTTTTACTGCTTATTGACTGGTTAATCGTGTGAGGATCAGAGCTTATGCAACAATATTTTTAACCTCACAGCCTTATGCCAAGTAAGGTGTCGATCCACAGGGAGCAGATAAAAAGCAATAATTACTTTTCTTTTCGATTTGTATTTTTAGATTTCTATATTCAGGTATAAAGATAGGCTAAATTATCTTCAGTAAAATCTATAGAGTATTCTTTAAGAATTTCAGTTCAGCAGAATCTTCAGCAAAGATCTTCTTCACTGCTAGACTTAATCCTACTGTTGGGCAATATCACAAACACGTAGCGGGTGTTCGTGTCTGCAAGAGTGCCTACGCAAGGGCGCAGTTTGCGCGCAAATCCTACTACGTGCGGGCTATTGCCTGCGCGCAGGGAGGGTTTGCTCGCGGCGCAGCGCTTGCGCACGACTGCTGCTTGCGCGCAGGCAAGCCTGCGTGCCTGCGTGCTACGCAGCAGCACACGACATCTGCGCGCATGCAAATGCTTGTGCGCGGGCGCGCCTGCGTGCTACGCAGTAGCGCGCAGCGTCTGCGTGCGGGCTTCTGCCTGCGCGCGGCGTCTGCTGCGCGCGGGCTGTGCGCAACTCCGCTGGAGGCCTGTGCTGCTAGCGCTTATGCTGCTGGCGGCTTTGGCTGCCGGCGGCTAATGCTGCTGGCAGCCTGGGCTGCTGGTTACCTAGGCTGCGACCTTGGTCGTTGGCGGTCTGGTGAGGATTTCAAGCTCGATTGATAGGAAAAACCGTGGATTTTTGGGGTAAGCGAGAAGGAGAACGATTTGAACAAACTGAAAACTTGAAATCACTAAACAGAAGCAATGTCAGTTGGAATCGTTGGAAGATCACTGGTGTGAATCTTCTAACCCAACCTAGATCGTCTGAAATGGAGAGAATAACACTGTACTGAAACTTGGGCAGTCACCCCACCTTGTGTCACGGTCCTTGCGGCGAGGTAGAGGTCGTCCAGCCCAAGCTACTCCTCAGCTTGCTCCTTCTCTCCAGCTCCAATGCTCATTAGCTCTTGAAGGGTCTGCAGAACTCCTTCTTCTCCAAGCCCTAGCCTGTTTTGACAGAATTTCTGGACAACCTAAAATCAACTATCAAGAGGCTATTTATAGGTTTCTCTCATCTGTGCCTCTTGGGGATTTTTAGGGCTTTTTCTTCTTCAGGATTTTTGCCAGCTCCTCTTGGTCAAATGCATTTTCCTTTATGCTTAATCCACATCTGAACTCATTAAGTCTAATTAGTGAGATCTAATCCACTTGATTCAAAGAATTAAATGGGGTTAGTAAGTAAGAAAATAATGCTCATGAAGTATGACCGATATGGACTAAATGTATACAAACGACACTTTGATGCTCAAAAAATTCATAATAATTAATGACATAATGAGAGTCATTACTACCTGCAGCCTGCTGCCACGCTGTTGTCGTCCGACCGAACAGCCTACACCAACGGCCCGGGCCCTTTTGCCGCCCACACTGTCCGCCCGCCCGCGCGACTCCTTGCGCCACGCCTTGGGCCCTCCGTGCACCGCGCCTGCCGTCGTCGTGCCCGCCATCACACCAGCTCATGCAGCGCCTGTCGCTGCTTCCGTCCCGGTCTCCTGGCCGCCCCGCCTGCCTGCGGCTTCCTCGTAACCCTCTGTGACCCGCCAAGACGAGGCCCGCGTCGACGACAAGGTACACCGCCCTGCTCTTGTCTCTTATTTCTTGTAGTATATCTTTCGTTTGCCTCCACCGTGCTCGGGTAAGTCATAGGTGAGTGTGACAGGACGAGTGAAAATCACGACTTATTGAGTGTCTCTCCTGGTTTTGGAACGAGTCGGTTCGCCCGCTACATGCGAGCAAAACCGGGCGGGAGTCCTCTCGTCCGGCGCTGTAGCAACCTCGTCCATCTGGACGAGGGTCAGAAGGTCCACTTACCCGTCTCCGGGTGACCCCGTTGACCCCCCGGATGTCAGCTTCTCTCTGTTCGTCGGCAGCTGCACGTACAACACCCCTGCCCAATCATTTCATTGTAGGTCTTCCTCGTAGGTGACCCGTGCCCGACGAACCCCCTCGAGTATTCGTCGTGCACCGACGCGATCCCGACAATGAGTGTCTTCCCTCGGTGACGGCCGGACCTCGTCTCGGACGTGGTCCTGCACCACAGAGCCGACGTGAAGAATCAACATTTCTCCCATCAAGCTTGAAGCAGCCATCGCGTTGCCTTGGAGGGTGCCAAAACGTCTTCCTCATCTTTTTATTTTCGTCATTTTTTTTTATTGTAGGAGGCCCTCCTGCGCGAGTACCGCCCTCCCCTGTCGTTCGTGTTTATTTTAGTTCGTGTTTAATTGTCATCTTTAGGGGGAGGAAATCCTAAATGGGCTTCTTCTCCCCCCTAAAGAATCCCTTTTTAAGGGGAGGCCCAACAGGGCTTCCCCTTAAAGGGAGCCCAATTGGAAGACCAATCATAACTGTCACTTCCCCCACCTTTTAAGAAGAGGGAGCAGTGGAAGTTGGTAGGTTTTGGTCAATTGGAAGAATCAGATCTCATTTTTTTCATTTTTGTTGCCAGTTATTTTCTTGGTGTTGTTCATGGTGCTTGTTTCTAGAAGAAGAAGAAGTGCATGTTGTGTTGAAGAATACCCGAACCCATTTGGGCAGCAGTTATTTCTTTTTTTATTATCGTTCATGGTGTTTTCTCGATGAAGAGGAAGAAGATACTGTAGTAGAAGAATAATCCCTCATGGCCATCATTGTTTCTTGAAAAGAAGACTCGAGTGAAGAAGAGTCAGGGATTGTTGAAGGAGAAGGAATTGTGTGGTGTTGTTGAATTCAATTCTTTTTGTCCCTTGTTCACCGTCAACAATCAAAGACGACATTAAGCCATCATTCTGCCGTGGAAGGATTCCTTCAGGCGTACTGCCAGAAACGACGACGCAGCCTCCCCAATCCATCGATTTGGTTATTTCTCTTCATACGTCAATTGGAATTTTCCTCATACGTCAATTGTAATTTGGTCAAATCGTCCTTGAATTGTAAATGAAAAAAATCTCTCCACAGGTCGATTGTCACCCGACCAAAGTTCTCGTTTGTTGATTTCACCCCTCGCCAACCAACCTCAACGATTTGGGTGAGATTCAATGCCATTGTTGTTGGGTGATTCATCCTGCCATCGCAAGACTGATTCAATATTTACCACAAACGTTCAATGCTGACAGTATAAGATTATCAGAAAATCCTAATTGGAATTAGGAGGTATTGTTTGAATTTCACCCTTCAACGGTGTTTCGTGGTGTTTGAGATACTGAAAGAAGAACTTGGTAGTCCAAAACTGCCTTGTATTGAATTGGCCAAGCATTAGCGATGCCGTAGATATGCTGAATCTTTTTTTTGTCCACCGTTGCCACTAGGATTGAAAAAACAGAAAGTTCATTGGACGCTGAAGACATTTGTTCCTTCCACGAACGCAGCAGGCTCCAATTGGTTTGCTTGTTCTGGAGTCCACCCTCTACGAGATATCAACCCCGCCCATCACTGGTTGATTTTGATTGATTGTGGAAAATCGACCAGTTTCTACAAAACTAATTTCCATCATCGACAACAACGAAATATCTCCACGAGCTCTTGGAACACAACCTACAGGTCCATTCACTCCCCTCTTTTTTCAGTTATATTATCTCCCTTAGTGTCGTCTCCAAATTGCTCATTGTCCTTGAGTGAATTAGTAGCCACCCTAATTGTGTTAGAAACTTTAATTAACGGTATCGGATCTGATTGTCTACGTAGACGATGTGGACGCTCTCAGACGAGAACATCCCTTACCATGTCGGTCCTGTCTAACTGGATACATGGATCATTGGGAGCTCGATTGTGACTAAACCCGTCATGCGTCTCTTAATTGATCTACCACTCTCGTCTTTAGACGATTGTTGTATTTCTTGTTTAAATTTTCTAAAAACAATCATCTGTGTTATATTTTCACATCATTTCTTTGTATTCTAGAGCTTAATCTCTAAACACTACACGGTGCATCTATTCTGTTTGTCGTGTTACGTCACAAATCCTCCAGATACCTTCTAAAACATTTTCTTCAAGGTCTTTCACAATAGGCCTACTAGTTGAGTCAGCTCCACTAATTAGGATGCATCATTTTCTTCATAGCTCCTTTTGATCTAAAACTTTGTCCCAAGATTTAAGACTCATGTCTTCACCTCATAAAATTTTGTAATTTTATGACCACCAAAAGTCAACCTTTCAACTAAAAATTTTACTAGGGAAATTGTTAGATTCATATCTCACTTGACTCATTATGTCTAGTGGGGTTTAGAAATATACCTGAAATCCTTTAAACAAAAATCCCAAACTATGTAACTATTAAAAATATGTAAGAGCATTGATGGAAACCCCAAATTCTGTAGAAAAGGTGAGCTTTTTAATCATTGGAAAAAGTTTAAGGCTTGAACTAATTATTGTTTAAAATGAGAGTTTTTGGCAGCGTTGAGCTGAATTTCAGGAGATGTAAGATCAATGCATGCCAATACTATCCTTTTTTGACCTTGTCATGGGCTTCCCATCTAAAGGGTCCTATAAGGGGAAAAAACCATGCATGGCTTCCCCCCGTCAAAGGTGTAAACAAAAGCAAAAGTGTAAAAACACAAAACTCCCATGGGGGAGACGCGTACACACACAGGAGGGGGGCTGATGGGGGACCATCCAGCTGACGCCAAGACGGGACGACTCCAGCCACGCCGAGCTGCTCGAGCTGATGCTCGCCACCCGGGGTTTAAGTACTCCGCGTAAACATCTCATCTTTATCTTTTATTTGTTTTGTCTTTGTTTTGTTTTTGTTCTTAGATCTTACAGATTGGGCTGGTGTTTTGGGCCTCATCCGCATTACGTTTTCCTTTTATTGTAACCGTTAAAGAGAGGCCGAACCACGTCTCCCAACGGTTCGTCCTCTCCACAATCTCACTTAGCACCTATCCTCATTATATAAGTGGATAGCATTCCCAAGTGAAGGTTGAGGCATTTGTTGAAGAAAATTCCAAATTACTCTCCACCTTATCGTAGCTAGAGTATAGAGAGGAGTGCCTATCCTCGCCATGTTGAGAACACTCCAAGGTTAGAGCCCTCGCTGTCACGTCAAGATCACTCCGTTGCGACATGTCCCATCAACCCGTCGAGATTACTCTGGGTCGCCTAAAGATTCAAGATTCGTCATTTCTTGAAGGCAGAAGATCCCTTCGTCGAGACCACTCCGAAGGTGCTCACAAGGTTCAAGGAGCGTCGTCATCACCTTCCATCAAGATCCAGCCATCGGCCAACCAGATTTCGTCATCGTATCAAGAACCCGCCGTCTTCTTTCGGAGCATCTTGAGGTGGTTATCCTTCAAGAAACACTTTTCTTGTAAGGTCGTCACCCTGCATTCTGCCATCACCGGTGCTCTACTGCCGTGCCGCACCGCCATCGTCCTCTGCGTTACCGACACTCCGCCGCCCCGTAGCCTACATGCGCCCCAGCCCATGTGCGGCCCCACGCCCGCGCAGTCCCATGCCCCGCGAGGCCCTACGTCCTCGCGCGCCCCGCGCGCGCCCTTGCGCCTATCGTGCCCACGCGCGGTCCTGCGTCTGTGAGCGCCTGTGCGCGCTCTTGGCAACTCGCACCTGTGCACAACCCCGGCGCGTGAACATGCCCCGGCCCGTGGAAAATCCCGCGCACGCCCCATGCACGTCCAGTGTGCGCCCTGCTCGTGGCCCCGCAGCCCACCATGCCGTGCCCGCACGTGCCTATGCCCGCACCGTGCCTGCGCGCGCACGCCAGCACCCTCGCCCATTGGAACCCCACTGTCTGCAACCGCGGGCCAGCGCCGTTGCTTCCTGCGCGCCGCCGGCCCTGTCGACCGCTCACGCCCACTTGTCACAATCCGCCCCGTGCCTTGGCACCGCGGCCAACTAGCCGCCCTCTCATCCTCCGAGGCTGTGGACCTCCACCACCGATACACGCCAATATGGGAGATTGTTGACGGCCTCACTCACCTGAGTCCTGCCTCACTCTGTGGACGTCGACAATCAGGTACCGATTCGTCTCCCCTCCATTAATTCCAATATCATTACGTCTTGTAGTACCGTCTTTCACTATCTCGTTCTCTGCCAGGTTTTCACAATCTTATCGATAGGATAGCCACCTTAGTCGAGTGATAGGTTTCTCTTGCAGTAAAGGGTTTAGTCCTTGACTTAGGCGTTGAACTCTGTTGGGCCATCAAACGCCCCTTACTCCTTAGCCGTCGTAGTTGGTCCCACGGGACATCAGGAGTCTAATCCGATCAATATCTCTTCTTAGTGGACGATGTTGATCATCCTCCCTCTTCGGAATACGTCTCATTTGCTCACTAAAGTGGTTTTCTCAACTGGCATTCATTTCACACTAATTACGAATCCACTCATCTTTATCCTCTAACGTAATACGAGCCGTCCGATCCCGGCACGCTCATCGTATTACATCATATTGGTATCAGAGCCAGTCGTGTTAGTTCCACCTAACACGGTCGGTAGAATATCTTTTGAAATTTTATTGAATTACCATCTGCCATATCTCGAAATTCATTGAGATTTATACACGTCATTTCATTGCATTCATCACTTGCATACCCGTAGCACTTTTATTGGTGGATTGTTGACCATAAGATGGTTCGCACGCGAGCCCCGTGTCGGAATCCCGACCTAGCTGAACAAGACGAAGATTATGATAATGATCTCGTCATAGGGGATCTTCTACTCTAAGATCCATTAGGTGATCCGTTTCATGTAGATCATTTGGAGAGAGAGGTAGCTCTACATCCTCCGCCGTCACCTAGGGAACCCGTTCATTGGGTTTCGATGCCGCTCGATGGAACGGCGCTACCAGCACCACGAGCTTCCGAAGATCGGCGTTCCGTCACCCCGGCACCTACTCGTAGGGCCTCGGTGAATGAGCCTTATGGTGACCCCTCGGCCAGCGAGGTTTCCCAACGCCCCAGCAAGGCCCCGATGCCAGACCTTCCCGTCCCAACGCACCGACCACAGGACCCCGCGGCACCTCTACCCCGCTACACTCATCGAGAAGAATGGGAGAACGACTACGGGGAACAACGAAGAACTCCTACCCCCCGGGAAGAGTATCCTGCACCACGATATTATGATGATCGTTCCTACCCACCGGATAGGAACTATTACCCACCCAAGAATAGGAGTTCTCGGCATCTTGATCATCATGGGCATTCCCATGAGATGGCCCATAACCCTAACAGGATACCGGTAGTGAACGCTTCCCACTACTCATCCATACCAGGTAGCCCACGACACCCACCCACTACACGTCGACCGGAGGTTGCCACGTATGGTGGTAGCTCCGCCCACCCACTCTATTACGGGTCAGCACTCGCACCGCCACCAACCCATTATGAGGAGCCCTCGCTGTCACCTCGAGTGGCGCCTAGATTCCCCACCGAGTATCATTACGCACCACCTCAGGAGTACCCACCGGATGATCTTACTTGACCAAGGAGGCCGAACACATACCTGCCCCATCCAGACTATGCCTATCCAGCGCCTCCCCCGGCACCGCCGAGACACAACCACCACTATGGATACCCAGAGGAGCGTCCACACTACCCCCAGGCACCTCACTGAGTTGCGCATTTTCCGGAGCCACAAGATCATGTCTATCAGCGAGACGCACCCCGTCGACCACCAGCTCGTCACCCCGAGGACGAACGTGAGCGACGGAGAGAGGCGCATCGCGCTATGATCCAAAAGAGTGTTCGAATAGAAATTCCTATCTTTGAAGGGTCACAAAACCCGAAGGACTACACGGATTGGGAGTCAGACTTGGAAACTTATTTCCAATGCTATGACATGGACGATGACTTATGCGTGTCGTACGCCGAGGCTCGCCTAGGAGGCCAAGCCAAAATTTTTTGGAAGAACGAGAAGGAAGCCACCCGACGTCGAGGAGACCTAAGCTTTCACATGGGACGTGATGTCACGAAAGCTCAAGGATAAGTATATCCCTAAGCTTTACATGACTCGTCTCCTACTAAATTGAATGGACCTTAAACAAAGAAAGCGCAAGGTCACCGAGTACATTGAGGATTTCGAGGAGTATAGGATGCTTCGCAAATATGTGGAAAGTCCACAAATTCAGATTGCATTCTTTGTCCACGGGCTCCGACCTGACATAGAAGCACGGGTATTAGAGCAGAATGATAATTCAGATTTTGGGGTAATTAGAGATCAGTTAACTTCACTAATTAGTGTCGTTGGTTTATCCGAATTAAAACAACAAAAATTTACAATAACCTTACTAGCGTAGGGAGAGTAAGGGTCGATCCACAGGGAGCAAGGGTTTTTTTTCTCAGGAATTTGTGCTTTAGTTATCTATTATTTAATAATTTTAGAGGTAGGTTTACTACATATGAAGATAAATAACTAATGAAATAAAAATATATAACAAAGAAAAATAAAATATTATTATAATATTATAATAATATTAATAGGCAGAAAATAATTTTTTTTGTATTTTTTAGGAGTATTTGAAAGCTAAAACAAAATAGGAAATGAAACAGTTTGGCGCTCTGGACTTAGTCAAAATTTGGCTAAGTCCGGATGCCAAATGGGGAAGGTGCCTTGGTGGAGGAGAGAGAAAAAATGGACTGTACTAAAATCACTCTAGAATGAGTTCTAGAACGAATTTTAGAGCGTGGTTGGATGCACTGGAACCCTCTGGATATTGGCTAGCTGATCCAAGCAAAAGACAAAAGATGAACATAAAAGAATGAAAAAGGAGAAATAAGAAGGTAACCTCTTTGTCACACCCGCTAAGGTCCAAGGGACTTCTTCTTCTCCTTTCCACCAGCTTCTTCAGCCCTGGATGCTTCCTGCTCAGCCTGGCACTCTCTGAGGTGAATGGATCTATGACTCAATTGCACTTAGGCCACCAAACATTACTTTGGATTGAATCACAAGATGAATTTTACAATAGGGTGAAGGGGTTTATATAGGGAGAGAGAGCAAAGGAGAGCCATTGGATTTTGAATACAATGGATGGCCAGATCTTCTTTTCAGGGTCATGATCAACGTCCATTAGGGTCCTCCAATCAGCATTGAGACCTTTGAAATACCCCCTGGACGTTCAAGGCTTCTTTCCTTAATTAGCATTAAAGGTGCTATCTTTAAGTCTCCACCCTTGGATGTTTTGTGGATTGAATGGCTGGATCTTCTTCTCTGGCTTGGATCCACGTCCAAGGTTGTCCTCCAATCATCATTTAAGCCCCTGAAATATTCATAAATAATCATGACTGGACCTTCCCCTTGCCCTCCTTTCTTTGGCCCAACATGCCTCTCATAGTGGGCTTAGTGGAGCTTCCTTAGTGGGCCTTTAGACTAGAGCCAATTGTCTTGCTTTGGGCCTTCTTTCTTGGCCCAGGGTTGTGGCTGAGCCTGCTCCTCTGGTCCAAATAGCTTCCTCTTCATTTAATTATCCCCTTTATTCATGAAAGTTTCACCTAATTCCTGCATCTTCCACGTAAACTAAGAAGAGAGTGAGATTCATTCCACTTAACTCATTGAGTTAAGTGGGGTTAGTCCCACAAATGATAATAATTAACTCCAAATTAGAAAAAGGTGATTTTGTTTCATGATGTTTCACAACTTAACATAAATGTTGATAATATATCCAGATAAAGATAAAGAAGTACATTAATTAGCTGAAATTGCACATATATATTACTATCATTTTGGATTTATCACAGAACCCTCCGACCGTGGACCTTGCCTACGGCGTCGTAGAGAGCGACGAGCTTAGCCATGACGATGTCGTGCCTTCCACCCCTGCCGCACCTCAAGCTACTCAGATGACGACGACTTCCTCAGCTACGTGAACTTCATCATCTTGGAACCGAGGAAGCATGACAGTCCACCGCTCGGCTGCTCCTACGACGACACCGGTCCCGACGCCAGCACCTCCCACACCCTCAACGATATCCACTTCTAGGGCTCTGAATGCCCCACGAGAGCCCATCTAGTGCTTTAAGTGTAAGGGATTTGGGCATCGACGGACCGACTGCCCCACCCTTGTCGTCATGGACATACATGGGAACCCGGTGGGAGAACAGCCCGAAGATGACCTCGAGGTGGATGAGTATCCGGCCGAATGCCTTGATGATGAGGACGTAGATGATTCACTTGGGTATATCCAGATCACGCTGATCATTCCACCCTTGACGCATCCCATTGCCACTTTGGGAATTCAGTAGGAAACCACCGAGATGAGGAGCCCCAACAAAGCCGCTCGAGCGGCCCCTACACCCACTACCGCTACGGCGACAACCCGACCCATTGACGTTGCTCAGCGCACGTCCATCTTCTACATGGATGTCAAAATTGGTGGGCGTACGTATAAGTTGATGGTCGATAGTGGGAGCTGCATCAACTGGATTTCTAAGGATAGGGCCACACGCCTTGGGTTACCCATGACATCGCACCCTACTCCATACAATGTGTCATGGATCGACGCATCTACGATCCCAGTGAAGATGCAGTGTTACGTACTCTTGAAGATGAGTACGTACGACGAAAAGGTGTTATGCGATGTACTACCAATGAAAATTGATAGTATTATACTCGGTCGACCGTGGTTATATGACCATGATGTTCTGTTGGCAGGAAGGTCCAACACGTGCTCTTTCATCTACGGTGGGCGACGACTGATTTGGTACCCATTGGTACGATTACCGTTGTTACCCACTCAGTCTGCGACGGCCCCATCGCGCGCTACACCACCCGCCATTATCACCAATGGCTGCATCTTCCAGCGAGAGCTGGAGCACGATCGTGAACTCACTCCCTTGTGCTATGCTATGACCTTATCGGACGGAGTCACCAATTCAGGTGACGAGAACCCAGCACCGGAGGTCATCAGGCTCCTCGACGAGTATGTGGACATGTTCCCCGCGGAGTTGCCGAACGAGCTCCCACCCCTACGGAACATCCAGCACGCCATCGACTTGGTCCCGGGAGCAACCCTCCCCAACCTCCCACACTACCGGATGGATCCGGTTAAGTATGAGGAGTTATTAGCCAGGTGAAGGATTTGTTGGCTAAAGGCTTGATTTGGGAAAGCCTTAGCCCTTGCGCAGTACCGGCACTATTAGCGCCCAAGAAGGATGGCACTTGGAGGATGTGTTATGATTCATGAGCCATCAAGTAATCCTATGCGGTGTGAAAGACTTCCAATGTACAATGATCAACAAAAGGCAGCGATCCACATAAACTGGTGTTGTGGGAAGGGCCATTATCCCACAATCTGACCCAAGCTATATACGGCTAGGCTAGGAAGGAAAACTTAGACAAGGAGAAAAAAAACTTCACTTGATTTCAATTTTTCCATTCTGTCTGTCCTCTTTGGTATGGCGTCCTTATATAGGGCCGAGGCATGCCCAATTGAGCGTAACTGGAGGGAACCGTCTCGATACGAGCGGTTCTCTGAAAATGATGAAAAATAAAATGTTCAAAATGGACAAGGCCAAAACACGATAGGCCTAGTCCATAGTTTGGCGAAGAAATTACAATGAAAATAAATAAATGGAAAACACGTGTGGCTCCATCATCACGCGGAGTACTTGAACGACGTGTCACGGGCATCGGCTTGAGCCGCTCAGTGGGGTTGCTGGCGTCGTCCCGTGTTGATGGTGAGATGGTCCCTCATCACCTACAACCCACATTAGCGGCGACCTTGTACTTACTCATTTTACATCGCGATGCAAATATGAATGTCATGATGCATGTCCCTAATATGCTGTACAAATACAATGTCATCTTCACACACTCTAGAATGCGGTTCTACTTGAATATGGTCTAATGGCTTACGAGGTACCTGGCCATATATGTTCTCGAATGACGTGCGGCCAATGGTGCAGTTCAAGGATGAGTTGAAGACAAACTTTGTGCGAGTAAGGACATGATTGCAGGTGGAGAGGTTATCCCCCGTGATAGAGCAGAGCAGATTTCCTATACTCCAGTTCACTACCTTAGTCTGCACGTTCGTCCGTGGATCATAGGCTGTAGAGAATTTGAGCTTAATTCAAATGAGGACCCATAAGGTCTTCGAGAAACAACTAGTGACATGTACATTGCGATTTGAAACGATCAATTGTGGTCCTCCATGTTAGCGGACAATCTCATCAATAAATAAGCGCGCTACCGGCTGATGACTCTCAATATGCCATCAATTATTAAGGATTTCTTGAGCATTAAAGTATCATTTGCATTCATTTAATCCGTATCGGTTATATCTCATGTACATTATTTTCCTACTTACTAACCCCACTTGATTCTTTGAATCAAGTGGATTAGATCTCACTTATTGGATTTAATGAGTTCAGATATGGATCAAGCACCAAGAAAAATGTACTTGACTAAGAGGAGCTGGCGAAAAACTATAAGGAAGAAAAAGCCCTAAAAAACTCCAAGAAGCATAATTGAGAGAAACCTATAAATAGCCTCTTGAGGGTTCATTTTAGGTTGTCAAAAGTTTCCAACTGAACAGGCTAGGGCTTGGCGGAGAAGAGTTCTGCACCCTCGAAGAGTTGATGAGCCTTGGAGCTGGGAGAGAAGCAAGCTGAGGAATAGCTGGAGCACGACGATCATCATCTCGCCGAAAGGGGTGTGATACCAGGTGGTGTGAGGGTTCTAGTTTCAGTTCTGGTCTTCTCCTCTCTTCTAAGACAATCAAATTTGGGATTGGAAGGTACTCGGCAATGTTTCCAGTCGTTCTGGAAAAGATTGTTCTCTGTTCTAGTTTGATTTCGAGTTGATTGTTTGTTCAAACCTGTCTTCCTTTCATTTTCTCAAGTTCACAGTCTCCCATAGCAATCCCACTTGAGTTCTTCATCCTGTAGGATCAGCCAGGCTGTGGACAACCTTGGCCGCCAACAGCCAAGGCCACGCGCAGTAGGGCTGTGCACGCCGTAAGCCGCCAGCACCCTGGGTCGCGCGCAGCCGAGCTGCACACAACCGGAGCTGCCAGCAGCCACACACGTGCATAGGCGAGCTCGCACGCCCGCGCGCAGGTAGCCGCCTGCGCACAGGCAGCAGCCCGCACGCAGGCAGCCCACAGGCGCAGACGCTGAGCGGCGAGCTTGCACGCCCGTGCGCAGGTTGGCGCCTGCGCATAGGGAGCAGCCCGCACGCAGGCAGCCCGCTCGTGCAGACGCTGAGCGGCGAGCTCGCACGTCCGCGCGCAAGTAGCCGCCTGCGCACAGGCGACAGCTCACACGCAGGCAGCCCACCCGCGCAGACGCTGTGCGGCGAGCTCGCACGCCCGTGCGCAGGTAGCCGCCTGCGCACAGGCGACAGCCCGCACGCAAGCAGCCCCGCATGCAGACGCCGAGCAGCGCTGCTCGCACACAGGCAGCCCGCGTGCAGATACACCCGCAGGGTATTTGTTCATTTGCCCCAAAGGGCAGGGGTGAACCGTTCAGTAAAGAAATTCTTTACTGATGATTATGCTTAGTTAGATTTTATAAAGAATACACTACAGGATTATACTGAAGATTATTTAGCCTATCTTTACACTTGAATATTGAAATCCAAACGTGGAAACTGAGTTGAAAAAGAATTGATATCGTTTTACCTGCTCCCTGTGGATTGACACCTTACTCGCCCTAAGGCTGTGAGGTTATAAATATTTTTGCATAGGTCAATTCCTCACACGATTTACCAGTCAATAACTAGTAAAATACACCATAAATTGAGCTTATCAACTGGCGCCGTTGCCGGGGAGCACGGTTTTACAATAGCAATTTTTTATTTTCTTTTCAGTCATTGTTGGTTCATTTTCGTAAAGCTGGACGAGTGGAAAATCCTCAGCTTGTTGTCCTTCTAACATACTTCTGAAGTCTATGGTAGTGACAAGGTCCAAAGCCAGAGAGAGATCTGTAGAGAACGCTGCGCGAGACTCCACTCCAGAATCTACAGTCACACAACCAGAAAATCAGCAGGAAAACATGGCAGAAGAAGGACATCAACAGCATGAGAGAACAAGAACCATGTTGGACAGATCAACACCCTCCGGAAGCTTGAGGCAAACGGATGTAAATATGAACATAGGTGAGGGTATCATGTTCAGGTATGACAATGCATTGATACAATCCTTACCTGAATTTAATGGATTGTCTGCACAAAATCCCTTGGAGTTTCTAGATGATTTCCATATTAGATGCTCTTCCCAAAATGTTCCAGGTTTATCTACAGAGATTTTAAAATGAAATATTTTCCTTTGACTTTAAAAGATAAAGCCTTCTCATGGTATCGTAATTTAGGAATCACCTTCAACTCTTGGGAAGAGATGCAAGGAAAACTTCTACAGAAATTTTACCCTCTCTCCAAGACTCATTTCTATAGAAGGGTGAGGCATTTAGTGAAGCTTGGGAGAGGTTCAATGACCTGTTGAGGAAATGCCCTCATCATGGAATTGAGCAGTGTCAATTAGCCCAAATTTTTTATGAATCTATGTCAGATTTCATGAAAAATAAGGTCAATTTAGCCACCGGTGGCACATTTTACACTGCATATGAGGACGAGGTGTTTGACATTTTGGAGAGAGTTGCAGAAACTGACCTGCAGGAAATCGGAGCAAACCAGAATGGGAGAAATCTGCAACCAAAGAGGGCAGGAGTGCTGCAAGTCAATGCAAAGGAGGTGGAGCTGCAAGCAGGCCTTAAGGAAACAAACCAGAAATTGGAGGAGCTCACCTCCACGTTGAGAAATATTTTCCTTAACCATTCCCCAAAAATTAAAGCTAAAATTTGCTCTCTCTGTTTCAGTAGAGATCATGAAGATGGAGCTTGTCAGTCCATGGAAGAGGAGGTGAAAGCATTCAACCAACAACAACCATGGGATGGACAAAAGAAGACTAGCTTTCAAAATGGAGAGAGCTTCCACCAAGGGAACAAGCCTGCATTTCAGTCCCAATTTCAGCAGAAGCAGCAGTTCCAACCTAGACCTCAGCAGTAGTACCAGGTTCCCTCTCAAACTCAACTTGATTTTTCTACACTAACCCCGGTTATTTCCGACATGATAGAGAAGCAGAATCAGAAATTGAGAGCGGAAATGGAGATGCAGATGCAGGTGATGATGGAGTTCCAAACAAGGCAAATGTTGGAATCACAGGAACAGATGAGAAAGCTGCTGGAAAGCCTAAATCTAGGAACTGCTGAACCTCAAGGTACACAATTAGAACCTAACTGCACATCTAGTAGTTCCCTACTAAAACCATGATAAATCCATGCAATCTACACCATGTACAGCATTCCATTCATGATGAGATGAATAAGGAAGATCCTGAAGTTCTAGCAATCTTAAAACTGAGAAGTGGAAGAGAACTTCAGGACCCTTACCAGAATTCTGCAGAGACATCAAGGAAGGAACATGAGCAAAGTAGAGAGGAAGAGGAACCTTCTTATGCGAAGGAGCCTCTATCTTCTACCCATACTCATGACGTTCCTTATCCCTCTGCCCTAAAGAGAATAAAACCTGTCCTTGACTATGAAAATAGGTTGCTAGAAAATTTTAAAAAGGCCACTATGACTGTTACTGTAGAAGACATGCTTAGGTGTGCACCCTCTTTAAAGAAATACCTTAAGGATTCTTGCACTACTAGAAAACCTAGGGAAGTAGTGAAACTTTCAGAAAATGCATCTAGCATTTTGAATGCCATCCCTATCAAAATGAGAGATCATGGAGCCCCTTTCATCACATGTGAAATTGGGGGAAAAATATTTTCCAAAGTTTACTAGATACCAGAGCGAGCATAAGTATCATTCCAACAGCGTTGTACGAGGAGTATGGATTTGGAGAACTAGAGGAGATCCATATGGACCTACTCCTAGCTGATGGGACGGTTAGGCAACCTGAAGGCAGGTTGACTGACGTCATGATCAATGTAGAAAACTGTGAAATCCCAGTAGATTTCATAGTGACTGATGTAAAGATATCGGGGAGTATTAGCTTAGCTCCTATAATTCTAGGAAGACCATTCTTAGTCACAGCAAGGACAATTATGGATTGGAAGAAGGGGACTGTAGAATTCAAGATTGGAAAAGAGAGAGTTCAAATTGATATATCAAAAATGATGAAGTGCCCCTTAGGAAGCAACGAAGAATTAAATTTGTGTTCAGAGGATGAAGGAGAGGTGGAAATTGTAAGGGAGTATTTATCGCATGTAGAAGGGAGAGAGCTAGATGATGAGATTATGGACTCTCCTTCAGTTGAGGTAGGCCTAGAGTTAAAACCTTTACCTTCATCCCTCAAATATGCATATTTGGATGACAAGAAAACTTTACCTGTGATCATCTCTTCATCACTTACTAAAAAACAAGAAGATGAATTGCTCAAGGTACTTAGAGAGCATAAGGAGGCCATAGGTTGGACGTTTGATGACATTAAAGGAATTCCATCCTCGATTTTTGAACATAGGATCTTTTTGGAGGAGGAAGCTAGACCTTGTAGAGAGCATCAAAGGAGGCTTAATCCTTATATGAGAGAAGTCCTTGAGAAGGAAATATTGAAGTGGTTGAATGCAGGAATCATATATGCTATCTCCAATAGTAGATGGGTAAGCCCTGTACACATGGTTCCCAAAAAGTCAGGAGTGACTGTAGAAGTGAATGAAAAAGGAGAAGAAGTTCAGAAATGCTTAACCACTGGATGGAGGGTATGCATCGACTATCGAAAGCTCAACAAAGCAACCAAGAAGGATCACTACCCACTACCCTTCATGGATCAAATATTGAAATAATTGTCGTGGCAGCAATTCTTTTGTTTTCTTGATGGATATTCAGGATATAACCAAGTGAACATCCATCTTGACGATCAAGAGAAGACTACTTTCACCAGTCCTGTGGGCACATACGCCTTTAGGCGTATGCCCTTCGGGTTATGTAATGCACCTGCCACATTCCAGCGATGCATGAATGCACTCTTCTCCGATCTAAAGGGAGAATGTTTAGAAATCTTCATGGATGATTTTTCCGTCTTTAGATCTACATATGAGAACTGTCTCCTAAGTCTCACCAAAGTATTAAAGAGATGCATTGAATCCAACCTCGTATTAAGTTGGGAAAAATCTAATTTCATGGTGCACGAGGGAGTGGTGCTGGGTCACATGGTAAGCAACCGTGGACTGGAAGTGGACAAGGCCAAGATCGAAATCATTCAGGACCTTCCACCTCCAACCAACCTAAAAACCCTTAGAGGTTTTCTTGGCCACGTTAGTTTCTATAGACATTTTATTTTGGACTTCGCTAAAATTTCTAAACATCTTACTAATCTTTTATCGTCTAAGAATAATGATTTTGAACTAACACTAGAAGGTAAAAATGCATTTTATACTTTGAAAGAAGGCTTGGTGAATGCGCCTATCTTGCAAGGGCCCGATTGGACCCTTCCTTTTGAACTAATGTGTGATGCTTCTGATTTTGCTGTAGGGGCAGTGTTAGGTCAACGAATTGATAAGAAACCAGTGGTCATCTACTACGCTAGCAGAACTTTAGTCGACGCACAATTGAACTACACAACTACAGAAAAAGAACTGCTGGCAATTATTTTCGCATTAGAAAAGTTTAGGTCTTATTTGCTAGGTAGTAAAATTACTGTTTTTTCTGATCATGCAGCTATTATATACTTATTAGCAAAGAAGGAGGCGAAGCCTAGACTCATTAGATGGGTGCTCTTATTACAAGAATTTGATTTAGAAATTAAGGATAAGAGAGGATGTGAAAATGTAGTTGCAGATCACCTTTCTAGGATTTCAGACACCCAACCTGAATTGATAAATGATGAGTTTCCTGATGAGCATGTTCTAACGGCACAAGGAACATCGGTTCCTTGGTTTGCACACATTGTCAATTTTCTTGTTTCAGGAAAAATTCCTACAGGTTGGACATCCCATGAGAGGAAAAAGCTGCTGAAGGACAGTAGGTTTTATTTTTGGGAAGACCCGGAATTATTTCACCAAGGGCTAGATCAAATCTTGAGGCGGTGCGTACCCAAAAGTGAGCAACGAAGCATCTTGGAATTCTGCCATGCAAAACCAGGAGGAGGGCACTACTCGGCTAAGGTAACTGCCCATAAAATTGTCGAATCTGGTTTTTTTTGGCCTACTCTATTTCAAGATGCACAGAAATTTTATAATAATTGTTTAGCTTGCCAAGCCTCCATAAATATTAACAAGAGAGATCGTATGCCCTTACAGCCCATCCTACAGTCCTAGAGGTAGAAGTCTTTGATTTGTGGGGAATAGATTTTATGGGCCCTTTTCCTAACTCTAATGAATATGAATATATCTTGATGGCCGTCGATTATGTGTCCAAATGGGTAGAAGCCATTCCCACAAAGACCAATGACAGTAGAGTAGTGACCAATTTCATTGAAAAAAATATTCTCTTTAGATATGGATGCCCACGAGCCATCATTAGAGATGGAGGTTCTCATTTCACTAATTATAACTTTAGAACTCTCCTTAAGAAATTTGGTGTACACCATCGAGTCACTACCCGGTATCATCCTCAAGCTAATGGTCAAGTCGAATTGTGCAATAGAGAGGTTAAAAAAATCTTAAGGAAGATAGTGCGTCCGGATGGGAAGGATTGGTCTAGGAAACTAGATGAGGCATTATGGGCCCATATGACAGCCTACAAAACAACTCTAGGAATGTCCCCGTTTTGCCTAATCTTTGGGAAAGCCTGTCACCTACCCTTAGAGTTAGAACACAAGGCACTTTAGACTATTAGGAAACTCAACTTGGCTTTAGACCAAGCCGGCAAACAAAGACTCCTTCAATTGCATGAGTTGGAAGAACTCCGGAATGAGGCCTACGAGAATTCAAAGATCTATAAGGCCAAAATGAAAACATTTCATGATAAAAGCCTGAGGAGAAGAATATTTGTAGAGAATCAAAAAGTTTGGCTTTACAATTCAAGGTTGAAATTATTTTCGGGCAAGTTGAAAACTAGGTGGGATGGCCCCTTTATCGTACAAAAAGTTTTTGAAAATGGCGCAGTCACGATTTTAGATCCTCAATCGCAAAAACATTTTACTGTTAATGGACAAAGACTTAAGCCATTTCTACGGGAGGAAGATTTGCAAGGACCTATGAATATTCATCCAGATCGTCCTCCTAATGATAGTAGCATGATCTAAATGGTAATTTAGTTTTGCTTCTGCTTTCTTTATCTTGCCTTTTATTCTGCTTTTGTTTTCTTTGTTTTTGTTTTCTTCGTCATGTTGCAGCCTTACTTATCCAAGCTCGCCTACACCACAAGATGGACAACTCAAGTCGCCAATTGCAGCTCTCCATTCCTTGGTTTGGTCTCTCTTTCTCTTTCTCCACTTTACTTTCCGTCATTTAGGAACATGCCATTTTTATGGGGGGGGGGATAGAGTCGCATGAACAACTGCTCTGTCATCTATCAAATTTTTTTTGTTTTGCATGTACCAAACCATGGATATTTGATGATCTTAGGAGATATTCAAGCAATGATAAACAATTCTGAAAAATTTCTCAAAAATCATTCTCAATCTAAACTTTCTATGGAAATTTTTTCACACTTGGTAAAATTAACCTTCCTAATCACTAAAAACATTACAAAAAAGGTTTATATGAATCTTGAACTTACAATACTAATTGAAATTCATCCTAATTAGCTACCTAGCTCCCTGAGGGATCGACCCTTACTAAAATACTACTTATAAGGAAATAAAATTGTTGATTGGTACTTAACTATCCTTACAAACGACTTAAGATCAAATTTTACCGCTTAGTTTTGACCAATCAGTAGGGGCATGTAGAGCCCTGCATTCTGCTTCGTCATTTTTGCCTTGAAGCAGGTCAAGCAACATTAGATGATCGTACCGATGTCTCTCTTCAATGACGAAAAGTAGAACTGGTACTTTAAATATATGATGGTCTTTTTGACACCAAATGTCTGCTTAGACCACTTGATGGCGAGGACACCAACACATCATCATTGGATGCGTCGATACGGTCAACCGAAGTCAACACTCCCGCTACGAACGCAACGGCAAAGTCAACCGAAGTCAACATCTCCACCACAGACACGCCCCAACAGTCATCACGCACATCTCCACCCGTGCACGTTCCTACACGGGTCATGACACGTCGCTAGAGGCAAATCAACAACTGTCCTTTGGCGTGACATGAAGCACATCTTTAATTTCTTGTCATTTTCTCTTTCCTCCAAGGCCTATATATAGGCCATTGTTTTCAAGAAACAGTTAGGCAGTCATAATTCAAGAATCAAGTTTTTGTTTAACTCTTCTTGGAGGACTGCCCAAGCCTCCCTATCCCTTCTTCAACCCTACCCCACCGCCTCCGTCGCCGCCACCACCACCACCCCCTCGCGTCGCCGGTCATCGTCGCTGGCCATCTCTTCCTCTTCCTCATCTCATTTCTCTCTCTTTCTCTCTCAGACCTGTCGTCCCTTGGTCGCCCAGGCTGCCCCTGCCAGGCCGCCTAAGGTCATGCCTAGGCCGACCCTGCCAGGGCTGCCCAAGGCCGCCCAGGCCGCCCACTACCGCCCAGGCCGCCCTTGCCAGGGCCGCCCTTGAGCTACCCTAGGCCACCCCAACAAGGCCGCCCAGGCCGCCCCAACCAGGGCCGCCCACGAGCAGCCCTAGGCCGCCCCAACAGGGTCAATCCAAGACCGCCCAGGCCGGCCCAGCTAGGGCCGCCCAAGGCCTCCCACGAGCAGCCCTAGGCTGTCGCCCCAGGCCACCCTAGGCTGCCGCCCAAGGCAGCCCAAGGCCGCCACCCTAGACCACCCCACGTTGCCGCACAAGGCAATCCTAGGCCGCCGCCCAGAGTGCCCCAGACCGCCGGTCGTCGTCGACGCCATCCGACCCTTCGAGCCACGCGCGCTACGCGCGCTCCGGGTGCGTGGAGTGCATGGAGCACGTGCGCGGAGTGTGCGGAGGGCGCACTATGCACCCTACGTGCTTCGCTAGCGGGGGTAGTCGCCTACGCGTGACTCTACGACAACGACATCTACTCACTACCAGGGCCGTTCAACGCCCAAAACGCCCAGAATCTTCCTCGTCCAGTGGGCCACTCAACACCCGGATTCGCCCAGCCTCATCACGATCTGAATTCCGCGCAACCTCTTCACGCACTATGATGCCGAGGTACACCTAAACTCTCTGGTGTCGAAAGTGTTCTCCGTCCAGTATTTTCTCGAGAAGTTTCCACTGCAGTCAGAATTATATTTGGTTTGGATTTCCCACTTCCTCTCTCTCTTTCGAGTGTTTCTTCGTGACGTGAATTCGGATATTGATTTCGGTGCTTAGGCATCGTCGCGGTGGGTGAAGACAGTACTCCCGCCCTCGACAAAGGTCGGAGCTCCACCACTAGTTTTTCATCAGTTTTAAAGTCCGAATCCGACCGCGTGTATTTCTGTGATTGTTTTATCCCTCCCTACAAACTCGTCTATTACCCTTTACCCATCATCATCCATCCGTCCATCCCCTCCGTCACCTTTTCCTTAGTCGTCCTACATCACCACCTGCACGTGTTTCCCTGATAAGGGAATCTCACAGCAAGTTACAAGGTATGCATAACCGCTTCTCATGGAAGAGGTAGTCATTGGAGAGATAATATTCCCGATATTCAACCTTTGGGCCATCACAAATGGCACTTGTAATCTTCCCGATGTTGGAACAATCTGTGTAATCACGTGTGAGTTGATCAAAACCCAATATTCAGGTCCTCATTAGGTTGAGGACAAATGGCCTTTGGCTAGGAGTATCCGCGACGGTGTTGGATGACGATTGTGTAGTCCTATAGGTATGCGATACAGCAAGCGTGTTGGTCACTAACCTTCTTTGGGTGGTGCAAGTGCCATGGCGCACGACGATCGAAGAAGAGTACAAACTCATTGGGTAGGTGGTAGTGGCGCTAATTTTGGAGGGTCTCTATGTGGGGCATAGAACTCACAGTCGGAATTGTCTTATCGTTGCCTTATGTTGTTTGGCTTCTCACTAAAATGTTCTACGGAATGTCCATCCAGGCTGAGGACGCCTCCAATACCTACGCCTGAGGCATCACAAGCGACTTCAAACACCTTGTTGAGGACCGTACACATGAGAGACCTTCGTGAAACCATAAAACAACTCGGACGCGAAATAAACAATGTGAATTCAATTTTCAAACCTGGTATCAAAAACTTGGGTTCTTCACATCGGCTTGGGCTCTCTAACATGGCTGCCGAGGAGTCTGGGCGTGCTCAATGAGATGGTTCTCCATCATGCCTTCCTGACCGTCCTCACTGTGATAATCGCGACTACAACATCAAACAAAATGATTTCATTGGAGCTCGCACATAATGGATGGGCTCGACTCGTACCCAGGAATACTCTCAACTCATGGTTTTGATGTTAAAACTCTCACCTAATCTAACCGAAGTGTGTTGGAGTGGAGCCAAAAATATATTAAAAGAGACAATATAACTCATGAGCATAGGGCAATGGCGTACCTCATCGGGGGTGTCCCTCATTGGCGGTGTCTTCATCAGCGTGAGCATGATAACTTGCAAATAAACATGTTTAATTGATGAATATTACATTATATTTATGTGTTTTAATGACCATACTTGCATGTTATCATATATAAATAGAGATAAATGATATACATTTTCATTTTATTGTTGTTTCTAAATTTATAACATTTTTACATGGTATTTAACCTCTTTTCATTAAAGAAATAGTTTTTACAGGGCGTTAAATATTTGAACAGAGGTTGGTAATGGTTTTTTATTTTTCTAGAATTTTTTCCATATTTTTATATAATTTTCTGACCATTCTATAGCCAAGAAATGATTTTTTATATTTAAATAATACTTTTTTTTTTATTTGGCATTTTCGAAAACATTTTTTAATATAGTTATATATATATCAAGTCGCATCCATGTCATTTGCCCAAAATTCGGGTGAATAAGTGGATGCATATTATTAAAATAATATTAAGAGAGAGAAAGAGTATTATTGGCTCATTATGCCATCACAAATCATGATGCCATAATGAGCGAATGATTATCTTAAAAGGTGTCAACGTGGCAGGGGCAATAATAGAGAGGTATGATTTTTTTTTTACTTTTACCTTTTTGTGCAATAAATGTACACAGAGAATCGATATCCGTGTGCATTTATTCCTCGTATGCTCAGTCGGTTAGCCGCATGCATATAATGCATGCGCTAACCGACACATGCATTAATAAAAGATGCCGTATTTATTATACGCCTGCACTCAATTCACCGCGTTCATTAAATGCATGTGGAAATCGACTGTGTATTATTAATTTTAACAAAAAGTAAAAGAGATCTTTTGTCTTTTTATGTTTTTTTATTGAAACAGGGCGTCGTGGCATTCTCTTGTCCATTCAAATGAAACAATCATTCCACAATGATTGCGACCCTTTGAAGCGCGCAAAAATGTGGGGGCGCAAGATCTAAGGATGGGGAAAACAAAAAAAAAATGCAGCCAATAAAAAAATCCCATTTTTTAAGAAAGATAAAAGAGATCCAACGGCCTGGATTAATCCTTAGTAAAACCTTGATATCTTGAGATCTAGATGTCCGATTGGGCTGAAATTTTGAGGGCATGTTTGTCTTTTTCCCCTCTACAACCCAGACTGTTGGATTTTTAAATAGAGCTGTGGCAGAAGGAAAAATTCACATTTTTGAAGCTCTCCCCAAGGAATTGGCCAGGAAGAACATAGGAGGTTCTTTGGAAGTTGACAGATCTTGATTCTACATTCAAAGTTGCAAGTTTCTGATTTGTATTTTCACTTCTTCTTGAGAGATTCTAAACCGCCTTGGCATGGGCAAAATGTACATGCATTTGAAATTGTTTTGAATGAAAATAGCATCGCAATTTGAGCCTGATTCGAGATCTGATTTTTAATACTTAGTTTTCAATAGATTTAGAACAATACTACAATTTTAGAATTTTAATTTAGGGTTGGGTTTCACTATTTCCCCAAAGTTTTCACTCTCTCGCTCTAGGTTAATTCATCTGTTTTCTTTCTCCATATTTCAAAATTGATTGTTTGGACATTTAATTCAATATATCAAAAACCTAAATATAAATTTCATCCTAAAATTCGTCCATCTTGAAGTCCAATTTTAAAACACCTTTTTTGATTATTATATCCCAATTATAATTCATAAAAATTGTCTTGAAATTTTATAATAATTAGGAATTTAAAAATTCGAAGTAATCTGGTCTTATAATTTAAATTATCCTATTTTGAGTGTTTTGACCAAAAATATTGAAAATCAAATTAAGATTTTACTTAATTTTGATTAATTAAAAACATCATTAAGTATAATGAAGGTTTATTAATTGCAAAATTAATTCGTTCTTGAATTAATTTTGTTAAAATTGGATAAAAATTCTTGCTTGCTGCCTCCATGTGGTTGGACCCCTTGCTTGCTCTATACACTATATTTAGTTATTAAGGGTATTTATATATTTTATTGTATAAGTCTAAAGGCTCGATCAATGATGTATTTACACCATTTTTTAGGCTTATCAATTGGCGCCGTTCTCGGGGAGGCATTGTTAGAATTTTAAATCATTCATCAGGAATATTTTGTTCTGGAGTGATAAACCATTTTTTATACATTCTTGAATTGAAATGAATTTTGCATTTATTTTAGAATTTGAAACGCATTGTGGAAATTGCAAAATTGTCATTTCTCTCTATCTTATATTTGATTTTTCTTGTTCATCTAAGCTGATTGTCTTACTATTTGTGTGATTGACATCGCATGAACGGCAGGAGATCCTTAAATCCCTGTTTAGTGAACCTTGAGATGACGAGTAGAAGTCCTAGCATTGACAATATTTTTGAGAGCTCCGAAGGGGAAAATCAACAAATCTGTGAGAGAATGGAGGATAACCAAAATTGTATAGCTGAACAAGTAATGAGAAGAATGAGAATGAGAGAGTATTCTGTTCCTGTAGAGAGTGAAACTTACACTAAAATTTCTGCTCCTTTACCTGAAAATGTTAACTTTAGAGTTGATCCAAATATGATCAATCAACTACCTACATTTTATGGATGATTCAATGAGGAGCCTTATGAGTTTTTAGAAGAGTATAATCAGAAATGTTCTGCTTATAGTTATGCAGGTGTTCCTCAGGAAATTCTCAAAATTAGGCTATTTCAATTTGCTTTGAAAGTTAGGGCGAAAGAGTGGTTCAAAGGAGTATATCAAGAATTTCAATCATGGAGTGAGATGAAATCTAGTTTTTTAAAGATATTCTATTCTTATGGAAATACCGCTTCAATTAGGAAGTGATGGCGCATGCCATCAAGGATCGTCAATGATCTCACCTGCGCCGTGCCCCCTTGACGTTGAAGATAAGATGAAGTAGCTCGAGCTATCATTTCTGTTCTCTTTCTCACTCTCTCTCTCTCTCTCTCTCGTGTTTTTGCATTTTCCCCTTATGCATCATCGTGTTTTGTCACGTTCGCGATGAGTTTCGTCCATCCACCATCTTACCGTCAAGGGAAGGGGCCTTTCTTTGACCCTCTTCCCCTGGTCTCTCTCCCTTTCTTTCCCCATTTCTTTCATTTCCCCTTTGTTTTCTTATGTTCTTTCTTTGTTTGTAATGGGGGGAGCCCATTTATAAGGGCTTCCCTAATGGACTCCCTTCATGGCCCATTAGGGGCCCATCCCTTCTCCCTTTACAAGGGAAAGGGTGGGCGCCCTAATCCCTTAGACCATGTAATATTTTTGGAGTTTTTTTTCTTGTTTACTTGGTCTCACCGTGAGAGAAAGAACGGTGAAGAAGAAGGAAGAAGGTGAGAAAGGGGAAAGAGGAAGAGACGAATAGGGAGAGGGAAATCACTAGAAGAGCAAAAGGAACTACAATCCCCTCCATTCTTTTGTCCACGGTGCGTCCCACCATTGAGAATCCAGGCCCTGTCGACATACTAGCCGCTATGACACCGCCATTGACTGCCCTCCCCGTGAGCATGGTCATGAAGATATCGTGTTATTCACGTGCGCAAGGGGACCTGCACCAGTCAATGCATCCCCTGTCAACCCCTGCGATCTAAAGATCAACCATCGTGTGGCGTCTAACTCCATCGGACGGACAAACTCAGATTTCAGAGAGGCAATTAACGGCGACGCCATGCAAGTGATCCACTACATCGTGTGTGCTAATGGAGTCGTTCATCCATCGGAATCTAGGTGCCATTTTATGGTCCCCAAAGGGCAGTCACCATTCCCCTACAAACGTTGCGCCTGGACGTCTTAGTGCTGAGATAGATCATTGTCATTAGTGGCATTCGTACCTCGATAGCCTAGCTACTCATTTGGTCGCTGATCTAGTTGCACAACGGTACTCCTAGAGGCAGGCTACTGGCATTATTGTCTTGGTTTGAATGATCGGTCCTGGTGCTCATCACCTGCTTGATGGTTGCTCCAGCCCCTTTGCTGGTAACCGATTGCTCGCACACTACTTCTAGGACAACATGCCCCTTGCATTGTTTTGGCTCGGGCCCTAGAATCGTTCTTGCCGAGCCCTATCGTCGCTGCTGCAATCGCCTGCTGTCAGTACCTCCGTCACCATGCCACACACTGACAGTCACCGCCAATCTTGCGTGCACACCCGCCCGCACTGACCCACTTTCCAAGGTCGTACTCGCCGAGCTTGGTTGATTGGTCGGGCCGCATTGCCATTGCTCGTCTATGCCTCATCCCCCTTCCAACCGCTCCTACGCGTGACGCTAGTTGAGCTGCCGTTCGCTCTTTGGCTCCTCCTGACCACACCCATTCCGACCGCCGCAACGGTCGACGACCCCCTGCACGACGAACCATGCGTTGATGAGGTATGCCATCCTTTCCCACCGCTCGTTTAATTATCCGTTATGATATAATTTCATCTTGACTCCACCGCACTCAGGCTAGGTAGGTGAGAGAGGTATTGAGAGAAATTATGAACGACTGTGAGTGTCTTAATGGTACGGACGAGACCGTATGTATGTGCGAGCCCTATGGATAGAATCCGTTCAGCATTAGACGCCTTCGTCACTCCTACGAGGTTTGAGAGGCCACCATCGCCGTCACCCAGGGACTCCATCCAAGCTTGGAGCTCGACGCCTCCCTCGAGTCGGAGCCTGCAAATATGACACGTAGGGCATTCATTGCATTGTAGTTACATCAACCCGTTAGGATTTTGACCCATCGGACGACAACACCGTCGACCTTCGATATCACTATCTCTTATCGGCACCAAGCCATCATACTCGGTGTCCACCGGATGACGTCTTAAGACGACGTCCAACATCAGGAAGGCTATAAGAGATTTCTATCAAGGAACTAACACCCTTGGAGAAACATGGGAAAGATTCATGTCACTTACTAGGAAGGGCCCACATCATGGAATTCCATCTCATGAATTAGTTCAAATTTTTATAGGGGATTGAATGATCAAGAACAACGCCTAGTAGATATATCTAGTGGAGGAATGTTCCTTAACACTCATGCAGATGAATCCATGAAACTTATGGAACCTTAGTGGAAGATTGGACATATCAACAAAGTTTTTCATACAATAACCAAAATGCAGGTCCAAAGCGTGGAGGATCATTGACGGCAAAGCAGTTGAACCAGAAATCAGAATGGATAAATTGGAAAGAGACATGAGCAAGATTGGTAAAACAATGGAAGATATGAATAATAATTTTAAATATTTTTTGCAGGAAACTAAGGGAAGGCAAATGCATATGATGGCAACAAATCTTCTAATACACCTTGTTGTTTTTGTTCTAATGAAGAACATTCTGATGAATCTTGTCCTCTAGTTGAATAGGTTAATGCATTTGGGAGATGAGATGCAGTACATGCTCAATGGAATGCAAGACCTAATGACGTAGGATGGCTAAGGAAAAGGGTGACTGACGAGATGAATGGGATGATGACGGGTAAATGGTGATGGACGGGTTTGGAGGAAGGGATAAAACAAGCCATAGAAATCACACGGTCGGATTCGGACTTTAAAACCGATGAAAATCTGGTGGTGCAGCTCTGACCCTTATCGAGAGCGGAAGTACTGTCTTCCCCTTCGCTACGGTGCCTAAGCACCAAAATCAATATTCGAATTCGCGTCGCGAAGAAACACTCGAGAAAGAGAGAGAAGAAGTGGAAATCCAAACAAAGTCTAATTCTGTCGGCGGTGGAAACTCTTCGAGAAAAGACTAGATGGATAACACTTTCGACACCAAAGGGTTAAGGCGTACCTCGGCACCATAGTGCGTGAAGAGGATGCGGGAAATTCCGATCGTGATGAGCCTGGGCGAATCCGCGCGTTGAGCGGCCCACTGGACGAGAAATATCCTGGGCGTTCTGGGCGTTGAACGGCCCTGGTAGAGAGTAGATGGCATCGTCGCAGAGTCAGGCGAGGCGAATACCCGCGCGGAGTGTGCATAGTGCGGCAGAGCGCACCCAGAGCACGCGTAACGTGCGTGGCTCGAAGCGTGGATGGCGTCAACGACGAACCATTGGATGGCCTTGACGACGTTGGTGGTCGGCGTACGGCGTGGCAGGCGGCTGGGGCGCAGCGCGGTCAGGCAATCGGCGTGCGGCGCGTGCGGGCGGCTGTGTGCGCAGTGCGGGCGGCCGCGTGCGCGGCATAGACAGGCGATCGGCACGCGCGGTGTGCGCGGGCGTCCAGGGGCAGCCCTGGGCGACCTTGGATGGGCGCCCTCGGCGGCCTTGTCGGGGCTGACGTAGGACGATTACGGGGTAGGCGAGGAAGGGCGGGACGACAGGACTAGGGGTAGGATAGGCGTGAGGGATAAAACAATCCACATAAATTAAATTGACGTAGGACGACTACGGGGTAGGCGAGGAAGGGCGGGACTACAGGACTAGGGGTAGGATAGGCGTGAGGGATAAAACAATCCCCATAAATTCACGGTCGGATCCAAACTTTAAAACCGATGAAAATCTGGTGGTGCAGCTCCGACCCTTATCGAGGGCGGGAGTACTGTCTTCCCCCACCGCGACGATGCCTAAGCACCAAAATTAATATGTCGAATTCGCGTCGTGAGGAAACACTCGAGAGGTAGGTTGAAGAAGGAGAGAATCGAAACCAATTCAGATTCCAACGGCGGTGGAAACTTCCCGAGAAAACACTGGACGGAGAACATGTCGACACCAAAGAGTTCAGGCGTACCTCATCACCACACTTCGTGAAGAGGTTGCGGGCAATTCTGAACGTGACGAGGCTGGGCGAATCTGGGCGTTGAGCGGCCCACTGGACGAGGACGAGGCTGGATGTTCCGGGCGTTGAACGGCCCTGGTTAAGTGCGGTTTTCGTGGGCGCAGCGTCGAGCGTGCACAAACACACGCACGCGCGAAGCGCGCGAAGGGTGCGCGGAGCACCGACGCGCACGCGGAGTGTGGCGGAGTGCGCCTGAGTGCGCGCAGCGCGCGCGGCTTGAAGCGCCGACGGAGTCCGGACAAGGGCAGCCGGAGTGCGCTCTCGGGCGGCCCTGACGAAGGCTGTCAGGGCAGGTGAGGGCGGGGTGCGCGCGGCGTGCGAACGGCGCTCGGGCGTCGCGCAGGCGGCGCGCGGGCGGCGCGCGGGCGAAGCGTGGGCGGCGCGCGGGCGAAGCGTGGGCGGCGCGCAGGCGAAGCGTGGTCGGCGCGCAGGTGAGGCACGGCGGCGCGCGGCGCGCGTGGGCAGCGTGCAGGCGGCGCGCGGGCGGCGCGCGGGCAGTCTGGGTGGCCCCCTTTGAGAGAAAGAGAGAGGAGAGAACAGAGAGAAAGAGAGAGGAGAGGGGAGGCCGACGTCGCAAGGCTGCGGCAGTAGCGGCGGCGGCAGCGATGGCGATTAGGGTTTGGATGGCCCTGGTTAAGTGCGGTTGTCGGGGGCGCATCGTCAACCGTGGGCAAACATCCGGCGCGTCACGAGGGTGCACGGAGCGCCGCAGGCAGCGCGGAGTGCGGCGGAGCGCACCCAAGCGCGCGCAGCGCGCGCGGCTTGAAGCGCCGACGGCGTCAAGACAGGGGAAGCCGGAGTGCGGTCTCGGGCGTCCCTGACGAAGGCTGTCAGGGCAGGTGAGGCGGCGCGCAGGGGGCGCGCGGCGTGGCGAGTGGCGCGAGCAGTCTGGGTGGCCCCTTGGAGAGAAAGAGTGAGGAAAGAATGGAGAGAAAGAGAGAAGAGAAAAGAGAGAGAGAGGAGTCCGGCGTCGCAGCGCAGCGGCAGCGTGGCGGGCAACAGCGATTAGGGTTTGGAAGGTGGAAGATAGGGGAGGCTGGGCAATCCTCCAAGAAGAGTTAAACCAAAACTCGATTCTTGAATTGTGATTGCCGAATGTTTCTAGAAAACAATGGCCTATATATAGGCCTTGGAGGAAAGAGAAAATGACGAGAAAATAAAGACGAGAAAATTAAGACGTGCGCTGTATCACGCCAAAGGGCAGTTGTGGATCTTCCTCTTGCGTCGTGTCATGACGCGCGTAGGGACATGCGTGGGTGGAGACGTGCTTGTCGACGGTTGTGGCATGTTGACTTCGGTTGACTCCAGTTGACCATGGTCCATAGCAGGCGTGTTGACTCCGGTTGACCTTGGTGACGCGTTCGATGCTGAAGTGTTGGCGTCCTCGCCATCAATTCCCCCGGGGTGTGGAGAACTCAACTCCGTTGAGTAGACATCTGAAAGCTCCAGCGGGGTCAGTAGGTCGGGGCGCAGGCGAGCCAGGTCTTCCTCCGTAATCCACGTGTCGTCCATCGATGCCTTGCCCTGCCAACGAACAAGAAACTTCCGCACCGTTCCACCTTTGGTGAAGGTGATTACTTCGTCGAGTATTTCCTCGATGATTTCATGCCAGTTAGAGGGTAGTGATGTGGGAGTGGACAAGTCAAACTCACTCACCAGAAAGTTCGAGGGTAGAACGTGGCTATTAGACGAAGGAGGTGGGGCTTTAAAGGCGACTAAGTCAGAGATATTGAAAGTAGTGCTTATTCCCCACGAGGAGGGTATGTCAACGGCATAGGCATTTTCCCCAACTCGTTTGAGGCTCGGAAACGGTCCGGCACTACGAGCATGAAGCTTAGTCGCCCATTTGGAAGAAAATATTTTCGGCCTAATCCGCACCATCACCATTTCACCTTCTTTAAATTCACGAAAATGACGGTGCAAATCTGCGGATTCTTTATATGAGGCATTACTATTTATAATGCGTGAACAGATTTCCTCATGCAGACTTCTAATATGATGCGCAAATTCACGACCGTCATCTGAGACTCTAGCATGCGGCAACAAAGGTATAAGGTTGGTAGGGGTACGAGGGAGATGACCATGCACAATCTCAAATGGACTCATACCGGTAGTACGGTTGACTGACGCGTTGTAAGCAAATTCGGCACACAGAATGACAGAATCCCAAGACTTGAGGTTGTCTCCCACCAATGACCGTAATAGGTTGCCGAGGCTCCTATTTACGACCTCGGTCTATCCATGAGTTTGGGGGTGAGAAGCCGTGGAAAACTTAAGCTTTGTCCCCAAAAGATGCCAAAGAGTCTTCCAAAAGTAGCTAGTGAATCGAACATCTCTGGCCGATACTATGCTTTTTGGAAGCCCATGAAGACGCACAACTTCATTGAAAAATAATCGAGCGACATGAGAAGCATCAGAAGTTTTAAAACATGGAATAAAATGAGCCATCTTCGAGAAATGATCCACAACCACCATGATGGAATCATAGCGTTTGTTCGTCCTCGTAAGCCCTAACACAAAGTTGATGCTCACATCCTCCCAGGGTTTTTGAGGGACTGGTAGTGGGGTGTAGAGGCCGGTGTTCTGCTTTACCTGCTTAGCGAGAGCACATAAACGACATTGAGAAACTATACTTGCTACGTCTTGCTTTAGGGAGGGCCAAAAGAATCGATGCTCAACCATAGCTATGGTTTTATCTCTCCCAAAATGACCACTAAGGCCTCCGGCATGTGTTTCCCATACGAGGAAATCCCTAAGAGATGAGCGTGGGATGCATAGGCGACGATCGTAAAATAAGAATCCATTCTCCACGATATAATTTTGATTATCAGGATTCGGATATTTGCCTAAGCTCTGAAGAATGGGAGCAAAATCCGGGCAATCTGGATATAGGTCCTTCATCTAATCAAATCCGATAACCTCAACTTTCATAACATTCAACAAGTGGACCCTTCTACTCAAAGCATCGGCGACTCGGTTCTCAACTCCTCTCTTGTGTTTAAGGACAAAGGTATAAGACTGAATGAATTCAACCCATTTAATATGCCTAGAGTTTAATTTCTGCTGGGAATGGAGATATTTCAAGGCTTCATGATCAGAGTAGAGGACAAATTCCTTAGAGAGCAGGTAATGATGCCAATGACGTAAAGATTGGACGATCGCATAAATTCTTTGTCGTAGGTAGAATATTTGAGCTTAGCGTCATTCAATTTCTCACTAAAGAAGGCAATAGGATGATTTTATTGACTCAGAACTCCTCCTATTCCTAACCCTGAAGCATCACAGGCAACCTCGAATACTTTATCAAAATCAGGTAAGCAAAGAATAAGGGCCTGAGTCATTCTAAGTTTGATCTCCTCAAAAGATTTTTGAGCTTCTACCGTCCATTCAAAATAATTTCCCTTAAGGCATTTAGTCAAGGGTGCCATGATGGTGCTAAAGTTGGATATGAATCGTCGATAGAAAGTTGCTAGGCCGTGAAAACTACGAACATCATGGGCTTTTTTAGGCGTTGGCCACTGGGATATGGCATTGATTTTGGCCGGATCAACGGATACAACTTGCCCAGATAGGATAAAACCTAAGAATGAAACATGACTGACAAGGAAAGAATATTTTGTTGGGTGAGCATACAGCTGCTCAGTTTTCAATACTTCACAAACTAAACGTAAGTGTTGGAGATGATCGGGTGTGGATCTGCTATAGATAAGGATATCATCAAAATATACGACGACGAAATTTCCTATGAACGGTCTAAGTATATGATTCATCAATCGCTGAAAGGTCCTAGGTGCGTTTGATAATCCAAAGGGCATGACCTTCCACTCATATAGTCCGTCCTTGATCTTAAAGGCAGTTTTCCATTCGTCTCCGGGTCGGATACGAACTTGGTGATAACCGCTCTTAAGATTAATTTTGGAGAAAACTATGGTACCTGCCATCATATCAAACATATCGTCGATGCGGGGAATAGGAAACCTATACTTGACCGTGATATTATTTATAGCTCTACTATCAATGCACATACGCCAACTCCCATCCTTCTTGGGAGCGAGCATTGCAGGAACGGCACACGGGCTAAGGCTCTCTTGGATGAACCCCTTGTCCAAGAGTTCTTGGACTTGGCACTGTAATCCCTTGTACTACGTAGGGTCCATCCGATAGTGAGGGAGGTTGGGTTATGATGACCCCGAAATGAAATCAATAGCGTGCTGGATATCACGCATCGGAGGTAGGTCATTGGGCAAATCATTGGGGAAAACACTAGCGAATTCCTCTAGTAGCTGAGAAATCTCGGGGGGTGGGGTGGAGGAATCCCCGGAGGAATGATCGGGTATCACGGCCAAGCACATAGTCATTTCACTATCGAGTTCTTTCTGAAATTGGGATCCAGTAACAACACATAAGCCTACGGATGGAGATTTCGGTTAGGCTCTCTGCGGACTATGAGTGTAGGGATGCCACGTGATTTTCTTGCCCTGATGGATAAAAGAACAGGTATTGCTCTGACCATAGAGGTGTACATCATTATCATACAACCAAGGGCGGCCGAGGATAATGCTGCCCACCTTCATGGGTAGTACATCACATAATATCTTCTCTTCGTAGGATTGAACCTTCAAGGGGAGACGGCATTGGTTCTTCACAGGGATGGAGGTACCATCAATCCAAGACACGAAATAGGGGTGAGGGTGATCAGTCAAAGGTAATCCCAAACGTCATGTCATAACATCGGAGACGACGTTAATACAGCTACCACTATCTACGATCGTTTTACACATCTTATCACCAATTTTAAAATATGTGTAAAATATGGATGTCCTCAATGCAGAATTATCGGTGGTAGGCTGAGAAAGGTTGCAACGGATAATGCCCCTAACTGACGTAGATGGGTCGTGACGAGGAAGAGACGGGGGACAATCTGTGATACCAATGAAACTCACTAATCCGTCATCATGCACAAATTCATCGACAACATAGCTCTCAACTCTATACTCCTCCTCATCTATAGGTGGCTCATCAAAGGTAGGGTCACTATCGAGGGGCTCCTGTCCTATGTGCAAGGCTCGTGAAGGGCATTGGGAAGCTCTATGACCTCGACCTTGGCATTTAAAACAAGTCAAGCCGGAAGGACCGAGTTGTGCAGAATTTGGTTGAAGAGGAGCCCTAGCGGTGGACTCTAGGGAGGGTGAGGGACTAGTATTCGGCGTAGTTGATGACTGATTCGGAGCGGGTGGACGATGTTCGGTGGGAGTACGAGTAGGGGTAGGAACGGGTGGTGGTGGTGCCGGGAGAGCTAAGGGAGGATTACGCTGGGTTGCACGATTGGAATAAGAAGGGTTAGATAAGTGCGACCGATCCGTATGAGCAGGGCGATTGTACACGGGAGTATGGTATAAGTTCTGACAAACTTCTAGGTCCTCTACAATCTAATAGGCCTGCTCGAGAGTCATGGCCTTACGGACAAGCAATTCCGTCTCTAGATAAGGGTTAAGACCAGTCTTAAAATGAGAAATAACGACTCGAGGATTCTCTTCAACTCGACACCTCATATAGAATTCCTCAATTTGAGTGTTATACTCGGAGACGGGGCGCCTACCCTGCTGTAGTTTGTGCCATTGGTCAAGAAGGTTGTCAAGATAGGCAAGTGGGACGTATTTTTCACGTAGTTTGTCCTTCATTTGGGGCCAAGTATCTATGGGTGCCTCACGACAGTTATAAATCAAAAATTCAAGATTTTCCCAAAGATCTTGGCTTGTCCACCTAATCTCATCTCGGCGTACTGGACCTTCTGCCACTCTAGCATATTGTACCACTTGAAATAACTATTCAATTTAGACTCCCAATCAAGATACTCTTTAGGGTCCCTAGATCCCTCGTAGTATGGAACATCGACTTTGACGCTACGCTGAATCTGCTGCCATTGGTTGTCGTGATCCACACGGCGGTGATCGCGATGGGGAACCACATCCTCGGGTGGAAAAGGATCGTTCCTGTCTAGACGATTCTCGTTCCATCCGTGATATCTATCATCAGGCGGATAAGGATCATTCCGAGGGGTATGATTCCTATCGCGCTCTGGGATCCTCTCCTCCGGTGGACGGTAGTCGTCCCGTAGTGGGCCATTTGCATCATGCACCGGGGCTCTATCCACAGGTGGATAGGGATCGTTCCGTGGAGGACGATTCCGATCCTGACCTGGGGTCCTAGGTTCGGGCGGATAGTAATCATCACGACGATTTCTATCATGAACCGGAGTGCGAATATCCGGAGGAATCGGATCGTCTCGCTCGAGACGATTCTAATTTCAGCTTCCAGATCTATCTTCGGGTCGTATAGGATCATCAATATCGTGATGATTCCTATCACGATCTTGAGATCTAGGATCTGGGGGAAAGTGGTTCTCGCGATCGCGACGATGTCGATCCAAACCTCTATTTTTTAGTTGATAAGTCCGTTCGCTCACCGCATCGATCGAACTAGTTAGACGATTGTCCATATTGGTAATTCGTGTATTGACATCACGAAAACCATTCTGGACAGCGTCTAATACACGATTGATGTCTCCTCGAGAAGAGGTCAGTGGTACGGATGACGACAACTCGTGGACAAGGACAGACACCTCACGACCGTCTTGGAGTTGGTCTATCATCGGAGCGGCGACTCGTTTGCCGGAACGCAAATGCCTACAGGGAACTAATAGATGATGATGAATGTAGACGTCTACGATGGCGGAAATGACTGGGCTAACAGGTTAGGCTCTAATACCAATTTGACGTAGGACAACTACGGGGTAGGCGAGGAAGGGCGGGACTACAGGACTAGGGGTAGGATAGGCGTGAGGGATAAAACAATCCCCATAAATTCACGGTCAGATACAAACTTTAAAACCGATGAAAATCTGGTGGTGTAGCTCCGACCCTTATCGAGGGCGGGAGTACTGTCTTCCCCTACCGCGACGATGCCTAAGCACCAAAATCAATATGTCGAATTCGCGTCGCAAGGAAACACTCGAGAGGTAGGTTGAAGAAGCAGAGAATCGAAACCAATTCAGATTCCGACGGCGGTGGAAACTTCCCGAGAAAACACTGGACGGAGAACATGTCGACACCAAAGAGTTCAGGCGTACCTCAGCACCGCACTTCGTGAAGAGGTTGCGGGCAATTCTGAACGTGACGATGCTGGGCGAATCTGGGCGTTGAGCGGCCCACTGGAGGAGGACGAGGCTGGACGTTCTGGGCGTTGAACGGCCCTGGTTAAGTGCGGTTGTCGTGGGCGCAGCATCAAGCGTGCGAAACACCCGCACGCGCGAAGCGTGCGAAGGGTGTGTGGAGCGCCGGCGCGCATGCAGAGTGTGGCAGAGCGCACCTGAGTGCGCGCAGCACGCGCAGCTTGAAGCGCCGACGGCGTCCGGACAAGGGCAGCTGGAGTGCGGTCTCGGGCGGCCCTGACGAAGGCTGTCAGGGCAGGTGAGGGCGGTGTGCGCGCGGCGCGCGGATGGCGTGCGAGCGGCGCGTGGATGGCGTGCGGGCGTCGCGCAGGCAGCGCACGGGCGGCGGCGCGGCGCGCGCGGGCGGCGTGGCGCGCGGCAAGCGTGGTCGGCGCGCAGGCGAGGCGCGGCGGCGCGCGCGGCGGCGCGGGTGGCGCGCGAGCAGCGCGTTGGAGGCGTGCGGGCGGCGCGCGGGCGGCACGCGGGCAGTCTTTGTGGCCCCCTTGGAGATAAAGAGAGAGGAGAGAATGGAGAGAAAGAGAGAGAAGGGAAAGAGAGAGGAGAGGGGAGGATGACGTCGCAAAGCTGCGGTAGCAGCGGCGGTGGCGGCGATGGCGATTAGGGTTTGGAAGGTGGAAGATAGAGGAGGCTGGGCAATCCTCCAAGAAGAGTTAAACAAAAACTCGATTGTTGAATTATGATTGCCTAATGTTTCTGGAATACAATGGCCTATATATAGGCCTTGGAGGAAAGAGAAAATGACGAGAAAATATAGACGAGAAAATAAAGACGTGCGCCGTATCACGCCAAAGGGCAGTTGTGGATCTTCCTCTGGCGTCGTGTCATGTTGACTTCAGTTGACTCCGGTTTACCGTGGTCCATAGCGGGCGTGCTGACTCCGGTTGAACTTGGTGACGCGCTCGATGCAGAAGTGTTGGCGTCCTCGCCATTAGGGGCTGCCTGCGCGGCCCTAGGGTGGTCTTGGCTGGGCCGGCCTGGGTGGCCCTAGGGCGGTCTTGGCTGGGGCGGCCTAGGCGGCCCTGGGAGGGCTGCCTGGGCGCCCTTGGGCGGCCTTGGCTAGGGCGGCCTGGGCGGCCTTGGCGGGGCTGGCCGGGCAGCCTTGGGCGACCTTGGCTAGGGCGGCCTGGGTGGCCCTGGCGGGGCTACCTGGGCAGCCTTGGGCGAGAGAGAGGGTGAGAGGGGGAGGGAAAGGGAGAAAGAGAGAGAGAGGGTGGCGAGAGAGGAAGGAGAGAGGGAGAGGGAGAGGGAGAAAGAGAGAGAGAGAGGGTGGCGAGAGAGGAAGGAGAGAGAGTGGAAGGCTGACATCGCTAGGAGGCGGCGGCGGCGACGATGGCTAGGGTTAGGAGGGATAGGGGAGGTTGGGCAGTCCACCAAGAAGAGTCAAACAAAACTCAATTCTTGAAATTATGATTGCCTAATGTTTCTTGAAGACTATGGCCTATATATAGGCCTTGGAGGAAAGAGAAAATGATGAGAAAATAAAGACGTGTGCCGTGTCACGCCAAAGGGCAGTTGTGGATCTGCCTCTGGCGTCGTGTCATGACGCACGTAGGGACGTGCACGGGTGGAGACGTGCTAGTCGACGGTTGCGGCGTGTTGACTTTGGAGTTGACTTTGGTTGACCGTGGCGGGTTGACTTCGGTTGACTTCGCCGTCGGTTCCATAGCAGGCGTGTTGTTTCCGGTTGACTGTGGTGACAGGTTCGACGGTGACGTGTTGGCGTCCTCACAATTACCTAATTTTGCCAATAAAAATTGGAACAAAGGAAGAAACAATAACTTTGCATCAAAGCAATTTGCTCTGCAGCAATATCCGCAAAATTTTTAAAATTTATCTAAGCCTTTTTACTTGCATACTAACAATAATAACAAAAACACTAACTCAACTTTTATGGAGTTTATCAGGGAAATGTAAGAAGAGAGAAAGAGCATGCATGAAAAAAGGAAGATGTTGATGCAAACTTTAGAAGAGCACAAGAGAGAGATTGAAATGCTCAAGCGAGGACAAGGCGCTCAAGCACAACAACCTGCCCTCATAATGAAAGGTAAATTGGAAGAAATCCTTCTAAGAGAAAGGCATCCAGGTCAACTCCCTACTCAGCCTAATATTTATCCAAAGAATATCATGCTGTGTGTAGATAGGAATTTAGAATCATCATGTTTTGTAGCTTGTGAAAATATAAATGAATCTTGCATTAGTGATAATAATAACAATGTTGCACCATGCACTAGTTTTATGAATAAGTTTTTGTATAATTGTGAAGAAGATATGAATAAACAAACTGATGATGAGCAAGTGCATGCAATTTCAAAACTTAGAAGTGGAAAACTTCTACTAGATCCTCATGAAAAAGGTCTAGAAATGCATGAAGCTAAAGAGAAAGAAAATGGAGAGATCGAAAATGATTAACGAAATGAGGGTTGCCAGGATAAGGAAAGGCATCAAAAAATGGTAGACTCTAATCTAGTTGATTATAGACCACCCATTATATTTCCTAGTGCATTAAATTTGACCAAGCAAAAACCAGAAAATCCTCATTTGCTTGAAATATTTTAAAATGCAACCATAACTATTCCCCTTATTGAGGCAAGACAAAACATTCCTTGTTATGCAAAATATGTTAAGTAATTGTGCACCTGATGTTGGACCGCGTCTAGGATATCGTCCGGTCGATACCGAGTATGATTGTTCGGTGCTAATAAGGGATAATGTATCGGTTTACGGCGGTATCATCGTCCGACGGTTACCCTAACAGGTATGTAACTACGTGATGCGGAGTGCCTTACGTGGCGTACGTGTAGGCTCCGACTTGAGGGAGGCGCCGAGCTCCAAGTTTGGATGGGATTTGCCGAATGACAGCAACAGTAGCTTCTTGAACCTTATCGGAGCGACGAGGACATTTACAACCGAACAGAATCAATCAGTAGGGCTCGCACGTAACGGGCATACTTATTTGTACCGATAAGACACTCAAAGACGTAGTTTTCTCTCATTTAACCTCTCTCACCGACCTAGCCCGAGTGTAGTAGAGTTGAGACGACAAAATACACTACAAGAAGTAAATAAACGTGCGACGTGAGGGTATGGGCTACCTCGACAGCGTGGCTTGTGGTGCAAGGAGTTGTCGACGGTCAGCAGTCGGAGCAGGTGGAACGGAGAGACACCGGAGAAGAACACGACAGCTCGACGAACAATAGGATGTCAGAGCTCGATGTGAAAGGGTGGAGGAGAGGAACTGAATGGCGAGCAGTGCGAAGAGGAGTCAGCACGGACAAAAGACTGAGGCTCAACAGCTGTTTCTGCATTAGCGGCTAGGCCGAGAGGGTTGGGCACCTTTCCATCAGTGACGGCATCGTAGCAGGAAGGCAGTCACAAATGCTTCAGTCGTCTAATGTCCCACGGATACCTAACCGTACCGTAGACCGTCAATCAGTCAGATTGCGATCGTGAGGTCGTTCACAGTGTCGGAGGGTGAGCATCGTCGACAGGGAAGCCCAAGAGTCTAAGACCCCATAGGCCCTGGACCGTTCGAATCCTGTCCATAGGCGCTCGTTTAACCGATCTTAGGGCACTACCAGACGGGACTTGTATCGACGGGCGGATCTGCTCGATTGGTAGTTTCAGGCCGTCGGAGGGCGAACCATGACGTCTGGGCCTCTTAGACCATGGGCAATGGGGGGGTCTGAACGACCACAACGTAGTCGAGGCGTCCCGCCACGCGTGATCGGAGGTAGTCCCCAGGTCAGCCGACCTTCCCGCGAGCACATTCGAAACGGCCGCTGCGCGTCGTGCATTAGGGGTCGGGGCTCTGGCGACGAGCGGTGAGGCCACAAGGTCCACGGGAGACGTTCCTCTGCCCGACGGAACTTTGTTTCTCTTATGTCGTTGCCCCTGACGGTGGATGATGGCTTCTTCTCTTTGATGTCCTTCCTTTTTCTCCTTGTCTCCTTCTCAAACGCGGAAGGAGACCAGCAACCTATTCGATAAAATGCCTCAATGAAAATCCCTGGTCTAACTTGCTTAGGGCACCCTCTCTTCCCTTATAAAGGGGGAAGAGATGGGCCCTTACATGGGCCTTAAAGGGAAGTCCATTAGGGGAGCCCTTCTAAATGGGCTCCCCCTATTACAAAAAAAGAAAAGGCATAAGAAAACAACGGGAAATGAAGGAAATGGGGGAAAGAAGGGCAGAGAGACAAGGGGGGAAGGGTTAACGTGCAGTCCCTCCCCTTGACGATAAAACATCAGATGTATGAACACATCACGAACGCAACAAAACACGACAACGAGAACAAGAAAAGACAAGACACGCGAGAGAGAGAGAGAGAGAAAACAATGAAAACGAAACGATAATCGAGCATCTATCACCCGATCTTCGACGTCGAAGGCGGGCGACGCGAACGACGTCGCCGACGAACTTCGATGGCAGGCGCCATCAATCCTCCTCTTGGAAACAGAAAAGAGTACAACTTTCTAAAAATATCAGTTCAATTCTATTGAATGACATTCCTAGAAAAAAAAGAGATCCACAGGCTACGCTAATTAAATGTGAAATAGGAGGAGTGGTTTTTAGCAAATCACTTCTTGATTTAGGTGCTAGTGTTAACATAATGCCGAAAGCTTTGTATGACAAATTTAAATTCGGTGAACTTGAACCCATTTTTCTTGAATTACAATTAGCTGAGGGATCAACTAGGCAAAGTTATGGAAAATTAGAAGAAGTTATTGTGAAAGTAGAGAACTGTAAATTTCATGTTTATTTCATAGTTGCAGATATAAAAATAACACGAAATCTTAGCCATGCACCTATTATTTCAGGTAGACCATTTCTAGCTACGGTGGAAGCCACAACAGATTGGGATAATGGTACAGTGGAACTCAAAGTAGGAGATGAAAAAATTGAACTATCCATCTCAAAATTAATGAAATATCCAAAAGACCCTAGTGAGGATGTTTGTTTTCTAGGGTTGGTAGAAGATGTCAATTTTGATTTTGATCCGTACTCTTATGATTTATTTTCTTGTGAATCTAATGAGTATTTAAATGAAAAATCATCAATCCCAGCAAATATTTCATTGCATTCTGAAATTGAGCTTAAACCTTTACCTTCGTCATTGAAGTATGCTTATTTAGGACCATACTATTCTCTTCTCGTAATTATATCATCATTTTTATCCTCTAAACAAGAATAAGCGCTATTAGATGTTCTATCTACTTGCAGATCTGCTATAGGATGGACAATAGATGATATTAACGGCATAGAGTTTTCTTAGAAGAAAAATCTAAAGCAACAAGACAACCTCAAAGGCGACTCAATCCGCACATATTAGAGGTTGTTTAGAAAGAAATCATAAAATGGCTAAAAGCTGATTTCATATATGCCATTTCAGATAGCCTAAGGGTAAGTCCTAAACATGCAGCGGCTAATAAAACATGAATAAAAGTGACTAAGGATGAAAATGGAAATGAAGTTCAAACTAGAGTAGCTTCTAGTTGGAGAGTATGCATAGATTACAGGAAGCTTAACTCGATAACAAAGAAAGATCATTATCCATTAATATTCATTGATCAGATTCTTGAAAGACTTTCAGGCCAAATTTTTTTTTGTTTTCTAGATGGACATTCAGGGTATAGCCAAATTGAAATTAACAAAAGTGATCAGGAAAAAACAACATTGACATGTCCAGTAGTTACTTTTGCATTTAAAAGGATGCCTTTTGGGTTATGCAATGCACCAGCTACTTTTCAAAGGTGTACGAGTCCTATGTTTTCTGATTTAGGAGGGGAATTCATAAAAAAATTTATGGATGATTTTTCAGTCATCGGTTCATCATTTGATAGTTGTTTATCTAATTTAACCAAGGTGTTGCAGATATGTGTACAGAACAGGCTGGTGTTAAGTTGGGAGAAGTCCCACTTCATGGTGGAGGAGGGAATATTCCTAGGGCACCATATCGCAAGGATGGACTAAGGGTGGACAGGGCCAAGGTCGAGGTCATCAAGAACCTCCCCCTACCCACAACCCTAAAACAACTTAGGGGATTTATAGGGCATGCTGGCTTCTACAAAAGATTAATTAAATATTTTGCTAAAATTTCTAAACCTTTAACTGATTTGCTTTTTGAAGATACATTGTTTGTTTTTAATGAAAATGCTAAAGCATCCATCTTGCAGATTAAAGATGCTTTAATTCAATCACCAATCTTACAAGCCCTAGATTGGAGTAAACCTTTTGAAATCATGTGTGATGCCTTTGAGAGTGCAGTGGGAGCTATTTTAGGACAAAGAATTGACAAGAAGCTAGTTGCCATCTACTACGCAAGCAAAACTTTAGGAGGAGCATAGGTAAACTACTCAACAACTGAAAAAGAGTTGCTTGCTATTATTTTTGCCTTAGAAAAATTTCGTTCTTATCTGTTAGGTAGTAAAATAATTGTTTTTTTAGATCGTGCAGCTTTAACATTTTTATTAAATAAAAAAGAATCCAATCCTAGATTAATATGATGGATTTTACTTTTACAATAATTTGATTTAGAAATCAAGGACAAATGTGGAATAGATAATACAGTTGCAGATCATCTTTCTAAATTATCTACAGAATTATCTATGCCTATCCACGATGATTTTCCTAATGAATATATTTTAGAAATTCAAACTGAAGTTGAGGACCCTTTTTTTTTAGGGATAAACTCTAGTGATGATAGAGTGTGATAATCAACTCTAGTTAGAGCATTATCCAAAATCATGGAAGAGAGTAGAAGGTATTAAGAAGTTGAAGAGCAAAATTTGGCAAAAATTATGATAGAGGTGGGAAAAAAATGATGATCCCATAGAAAGGGAAATAGAATGGCTTGGGAGATGGCTACCTCAAGAACAGCTGTGGGTTGGAGAAAGGTTCATGAAAATGGAATGATAGGTGTAAGGCATATGGAATGACAAATGGAATAACTAGTTGGGTGTATAGATAATCAATGAAATGGAAATTCTGTGCTTTAGAGCTTGGAGAAATGCCCATCTTCCACCCTAAGGTAGAATTGACTCAATGAGAGAATAGAACGTTCAAGTAGGATCGCCTCAATGAAATGGTGGCACAATAGGGGTCCTTAAATCGCTCAACTCTCTACCTTTTTGAGTCATATTGCTTCAATCCTTCAATTTTCCTATCCCCTACATACCCACTAGATGCCCTAGCCATTTGGAAATTGATCCCCACATTATGTAAAATCACAATTTGTTTTATATTTGCATGGTCATGTTGCGCTATAAAGCCACTTTATCAGAAGATCAGAAGATCAGAAGAAAGAAGAAAGAAGAAGGTGATCATGAACAGCATAAATCAGAAATTAGACGAAGAAGATCAAGACGATGATACAGAAGATCAGAAAGAAGAAGAATAATAATAAACAGATCATGACGAGCATAAACTTTCCTACAAATGTAATTTCGATTAATGGACAAAGAGGATCTTCCACAGGTGGGATTGTGTTTGTAAATGGAGTTTATGAGAGAAAGCCCTGCAATGCTTAGATTATGACATCATAATTCAAAACAAATGCTTGGAAGTCTAAGAACATAAAATGTTCTTCCCCCACTTAACCATGCCATGTCGCCAATGGATATATATGAAGATAAACATAATTCAGAGGTTCAGAATTGGAAACCAGAGTCGGCGTAATACACGATTTTGCAAAATGTAATAGTGTTGAGTCTACATCTCGTCGTTGGTTATGTAAGAATTATGCTTCTTCTTGTTGATTCTTAAAATTTAAAAATTCAAAGCAGGACAGCAACAAAAAAATAGTCAGCTAAGGAAATAGATTAGTTCCCATTATTTTTGAATTAAATTGCAATCAAATATAAAATAGAATGCAAGACCTAAGGCGGTGACTCCTGTTCAGTTGTTGTAGACGGATTTTCCAAGATCATTGTAGTACGTGGTGGTAATATTTCTGTTTCTATATAAGGCTTTAACCACATGCCATTTACTTTGAACTCTTTCTCCGTCTTAGGATCACAGATCAAAACTGCTCCATTTTAATAGATATCAGTAATTGTAAATGGTGTGCCCTATTTTGATTTCAACTTTACTAAAAAAGCTTCAATTTATAATTATAAAGCCATACATTTTGATATTTTCAAAAGTTCTTGCACCTAATGTTATTGTCATGAAAAATTTTCATCCTGGATGTATAAATTCTCGAGTTTTCATAACCTTCACTCCTTCGCTCCTAGAGCTCATGCAACTACAACAAATGTTGTTTTTCTGCTGCATCTAAAGAGAAATCAAGTTTTTTTATATCCCAATGAGCTATGCTCTATTTCCATTATAAGGTGACAAGGCATACTAAAAAAACACTGTAAGGAGACATTCCTAAGGGTGTTTTGTAGGCAGTTCTATATGCCCATAGAGTATCATAGAGCGTAACTGACCAATCCTTTCCATCAGGCCGAATAATGTCTTGAATAATCTTCTTAATCTCCCTATTTGAATTCTCAATTTGACCATTGGCTTGTGGATGACATGGGGTTTTGATTCTATTCTGAACCACATATTTCTTTAAATATGGGGCTCAACATATTTAAATGACTCCCCCATTACTTACAATTGCTCTAGGAGAGCCACACCTGCAAATATTTGTTGTTGAATTAATTTAAGAACTACTTTATGATCATTTGACCTAGTGGGGATTGGTTCAACCCATCCGGATACATAATCCACTCCCATCAAGATGTACTTATGTCCATCTGAATTTTGGAATGGTGCCATAAAGTAATTCTCCATGGGTCAAAGATCTCTACATCAATAATGTACTGTAGTGGAATTTATCTTTCTTTTTAATATTTACTGCAGCTTGACACTTAACACAATTAGAGTAGAACTTAAAAGCATCAGAGAATAAACTTGGCCAAAAGAACCCACAATTTAAAAATTTAAATGCTGCTAATTTTGGGGCATAATGTTCACCACATAAAGAAGAATGGCAATCATCTAATATACTTCATTGTTCCTCCTTGGGTACACATCTTCTAAGCATGTGGTCAACGCCTAGTTTTAAAACATTTAAGTTCATCGTAGTAATAGTAGTTATCATATTTATAAAAGGTTTTACCATCATTAACATCCCAAACATTAGGAAATAACCACGTGCAAGAAATTTTACAATATGAGCATAACATGTAAGTGTTTTACCATGAATTGCCAGTATGTATGTTTCAAGAAATATTTTATGGATAGGGATAGGTAATTATGTAGATAATCTATGCAGTTGATCTGCTACGGTATTGTCTATTCAAAGTTTATCCTTCATTTCCAAATCAATTTTTTGTAAATGTAAAATCCACCGTATTAGTCTAGGATTAGCTTATTTCTTCTTTAGTAAAACATTTAAATCAGTATCATATGAAAAACTAGTTAATTTACTACCTAAAATATAGGAACTAACATTTTCTAAGGCAAAAATAATAGCAAGTAATTCTTTTTCTTTGGTTGAATAGCTTACCTGTGCTCCTCCTAAAGTTTTGCTTGCGTAGTATATGACACCTGGCTTCTTATCAATTCTTTGGCCTGGAATGGCTCCTACTACATAGTCAGAGCCATCACACATGATTTCAAAATGTTTATTCCACTATGGAGCTTGTAAAACTGGTGCTTGAATCAAAGCCTCTTTAATCTACGAGAAGGATGCTTCACCAGTTCTGTCAAAAACATACAATGTATCTTTAGAAAGTAAACTAGCAAAAAGTTTAGAGATCTTAGCGAAATCCTTTATAAATATATTGTAGAAGCCACCATATCCTAGAAATCCCCAACGTGCATTAGGGTCGTGGGCAGTAGGATGTTCTTAATGACCTTGACCTTGTCCCTGTCCACCCTTAGTCCATCCTTGCTGATATGATGCCCTAGCACAATTCCCTCATCTACCATGAAGTGGGACTTCTCTCAGCTAATCACCCAATTGTCCTGGACACATATCTACAACATCTTGGTTAAATTTGATAAACAAATTCATGTAATACAATGCGACGAGATAGTCAATTTGTGTTACACTACAGAGGCGGGCATATGGCATGTGTGATGGTATGATGCAATCATTATGAAAATTCAACAAAGATCACTTAAAAGTCACCAACTATATCAATAGACCAATAGATGGACATGACAAATCTAGGGGTGGGGCAGGCTCCGAAAGACCTGACAGATCTGATCAAGGAATGACATAGTGGAGAAGCAATCACTGCCCATGTGTGTCCACATGTGTCATTAGTAAGAAGTCTATTTCGACATGGAAGAATAAACTTATACTCTAAATGGGATAGGTGGCTAGATCAATGATATAATTCATGGTTGGACGAGCAAGGAGGTTGGCACTGATGCAGGTAATTAAGCTGAAGAATAAAGAGGAACATGGAAGAGAAGTGACCTGGAGTAAGCTTCAAAACAAAGATAGAGCACAGAGGATGCCTGATAACTCGTATTTTAGAGGTAATTAGTGATGATTTAACTTTACTAATTAGTGTTGTTGGCTTATCTGAATTAAAACAACAAAATTGTACAATAACCTTACTAGCGTAGGGAGAGTAAGAGTCTATCCACAGGGAGCAAGGGTTTTTCCAAATTTGTGATTTATTTATATTTTTACAAATTTTAGAAGTGGGTTTACTACATCTAGAGATAAATAACTAATAAAAATATAAACAAAGAAAATGTAAATATAATTAAAATATTTATAAAAAATTGGTAGGCAGAAAATGCATTTTTGGGATTTTTAAGGAATATTTTAAGGCCAAAATAAAATAGAAAATGAAAGAGACTAGCGCTCTGGACGTAGTCAAAATTTGGCTAAGTCTGAATGCTAAATGAGGGAAGTGGCTTGGCGAAGGAGAGAGACAAATGGGCCTGCACTAACTTCACTCTATAATGAGTTCTAGATTTAATTTTTGAGCGTGGTTGGATGCCTTGGAACTACCTGGATGTTGGATAGCTGCAAAAAAAATAAGAAAAAGACGAACAGGTATGAGTGGAAAAAAAAATAAGAAGGTAACCTCTTTGTCACACCCTCCAAGGCTCAAGGGACTTCACCTCTACACCTGCTTCTTCAGCCTTGGTTGCTTCCTGCTCAGACTGGCACTCACTGAGCTGAATGGATCTATGTCTCAATTGCACTTAGACTACAAAACATTACTTTGGATTGAATCACAATATGAATATTACAATAGGGTGAAGGGGTTTATATAGGAAAAGAGAGCAAATGAGAGCCATTAGATTTTTAATACATTGGATAGCCAGATCTTCTTTTCTGGGTCATGATCCACATCCATTATGGTCCTCCAATCAGCATTGAGCCTTTTGAAATACCCCAGGGACGTTCACGAATTATTTCCTTCATTACCATTAAAGGGTGTCCTCAATGATTTGTGGTATCTTTTCGTCTCCACCCTTCAATGATTTGTGGATTGAATGGCTAGATCTTCTTCTATGGCTTGGATCCACATCCAAGGGTGTCCTCCAGTCAGCATCCAAGCACCTTAAATGCTCATAAATAATCATGACTGAACTTTCCCCTTGTCCTCTTTTATTTTGCCCAAGATGCCTCTCTTAGTGGGCTTAGTGGAGCTTCTTTAGTGGGCCTTTAGACTAGAGCCAGCTGTCTTGATATGGGCCTCCTTTCTTCGCCCGGGGTCATGGCTGGGCCTGCTCCTTTGGGCCAAATAGCTTCTATTTCATTTACTTATCCCCTTTAGTCATGAAAGTTTCCCCTAATTCCCACTTATGTCACATAAACTAAGAAGGGAGTGATTTTCATTCTACTTAATATATCGAGTTAGGTGGGGTTAGTCCCACAAATGACAATAACTAACTCAAAATTAGAAAAAGATGATTTCATTCATGATTTTTAATAACTTAACATAAATTTTGATCGTATATGCGGATAAAGATAAAGTAGATAAATTAGCTAGAAATGCACATATTTATCACTGTCAATTTTGGAGTCAACAATGCCACTGTGGGAGAGTCCTTTAGTAGGTCCCGGCAGGGGATGTTGATGAGCCCCATGTGAAAAGAAGGGGAGGTTCCCGTGGGCCAAGGTGACCCAAGGGTTGGTCAATGCTACCACACAGCAACTCCCCTTATCCGCAACCTGCTATTATGATTTCTTCAAGTGGTTTGGATTCCCGGCGAGCGATCGTGGAGGCTCAGTAGACATGGTTGTTCTGTTCTGTTCATTTTAAACAAAAACAAAATTGCACAAAAGAACTGCATTGGGCCTTGTTATGTTCTTTACAAAAAAACAAACAAAATTTGCACATTCGCACAAAACAAGAACAAAATTCGCACAAAGCAAACAAAAGAACTACACACGGGGCTGTGCAAAGTTCTACTCGAATATGTTCTTGCTCGGTTTTGAAAACCGAACAGAACAAACAATTTGCACAAATTTTCATAGAAAGAACAGAACAAACAATTTGCACAAATTCACACAAAAAGAATGGAACAACCATGTCTAAGGGTCAAGCAGGCAGACAGCTGGACGGCCAGAAGGCCGATCGCAGACAACCACTTTAGAGCTGACGACTGAAATTGACAGATAATAAGCCTAAAATCGATGTAAAATTACGTCGTTGTTTGGGCTTTTAGAAATGCAATAAAATTAATAATAACCCTTAATAACGAAATAATATATATAGAGCAACTGAGGGGTCAAACCATAGGGAGGCACTAAGCAATAATTTTTATCTGATTTTAAATAATGTAATTCAAGAATGAATTGATTTTACTCTTAATAGACTTTAAGTATGTTACAATTAATTAAAATTAAGTAGAAACTTATTTTTGATTTTAATATTTTTGGTCAAGACACTCAAGATAGGACAATTTTAATTACAAGATCAGATTAATTTGGATTACTAACTTTCCAATTATGATAAAATTTTAAGCCAATTTTGATGTATTAAAAGTGGGAATTAATAATCAAGAAAGGGATTTTGAAATTGGCCTTTAAGATGGACGAATTTTTATATATTGAGTTAAATTTCCAAACAATCAATTTCCAAATCTAGTGAGAGAAAGTAGACGAATTAACCTATAGAGAGAAAGTAGAAAAATTTGTGGAAAAGTGAAATTCGACCCTAATCTAAAAATCTAAAAATGCAGAATGAATCCAAAACATTCTATAACTAAAGATTAAAAATCGGATGTTGAATCAAAATCATTAATGCTAATTTAATTTCAAATCAACTTCAAGGGCTTGTACATTTTGCCCATGCCATGGCGTTTTAGAATTTTTTAAGAAGAAGTTCAAAATACAAATTAGAAACTTATGACTTTCAATGATGAATCAGGATCTGCCGACTTCCAAAGCAACTCTTGTGTACTTCTCGGCCAAATCCTTGGGAGAGCTTTAAAAAGTGAATTTTGCCTTCTTCCAGACCTCTATTTAAAAATTCAACCATATGGATCATAGAGGGGACAAAGACAAACATGCCGTCAAAATTTCAGCTCAATAGGACAGTCAGATCTCAAGATATCGTCATTTTACTGGGACTTAATCCTAGCCGTCGGATTAATTTTACCTCTCATCCAAGTAGACAAAAATAGGATTTTCTGATTCGTCGTGGCCTTTTTCCTCATTTTCTCGGCCCTCGGATTGCGTTCTGACACGTGGTTGTGTGCTTCCATAGGGTGCAATCATTGGAGAATGATGCTTCATTTAAATGGCTCACAAAGCGCCACGTCGCTCTTTTTCAAAAAATAATAATAATGAGGTGAGCTTACCGCAACATTTTAATACACACAGTGTCGATTTACGTGTGCATTTAATGTACCCGGTGAATCTACTAGGCGTGTATTAAATAAAAGGTGAATCCTTTTGTTATCCTAAATGCACGTGTGTCGGTAGCCAGGTGAAATCAATGTACGCGGCTACCCAACTAAGCGTACGAGGAAAAAACTTGTTTAATAAACGCATGCAGAGATCGATTCTCCGTATGCAATTATTGGACAATAAAGTTAACTAAAATAAACTATAAAAAAACAAATCCTGCTTTTTTAATAACAAGAGAGAGAGAGAGAGCATTATTGGCTCATTATGGCATCGCAATGCGCGATGCCATGATGACCAAATAATTGTCTTAAAACGCACCAACGTGGCATGGTATCTGACCTTTATCCACCTCATTCACCCAAATTTTGGGCGAATGAGATGGATGCCACGTGATATATATGTATATATATATATCGCTTTCTAAAATGCCAAATAAATAAAATATGTATTCTTTAAATATGTAAAATTATTTCTTGGCTAAATATTGGTCAGAAAATTATCAGAAAATATGGAAAAATTTCCCAAAAATTAGTAAAACCCTTACCAACCTTTAGCCAAGTATTCTTAGCCATGTAAAAATATTTATTCAATGCATAAAGGTCAAATACCATGTAAAAAACACTAAACATTAATAACAATAATAAAATCAAGGTGTAAGTTATTTATCTCCATTTATATATGATAACATGCAAATATGGCCATCAAAAAACATATATGTAATGTAATATGCATCAATTAAACATTATAATTCGCAAATTATCAACAGACCACAGTTAGAATGCTGGTGTACGAAGATGTCGGTCATCGCATCTGCACAGGAGCCCCTACAATTACTTCTAGAGGTTGGATCCCTGGTGAACGACTGTGGAAGGTTGGGCCGGGCGGCTGGTCGTGGGCGGCAACGAAGAGTTGACCATCGAGATTTGGCGGAGAACATTGAGAACGGCAGGTACGATGGCTCCTTGGCACGAGAAGATCCAAGAGTGCACCACCGAGGGGTTAGGGTACATCATGCCAAGTTGCACGACTACGGGTGGAAGGTCAGGAACATTTTCTGGGGGGCACGCAGCTCTATGGTACAGAAGTCCGATGACGCCGAACGAGATTGTCGACGACAGTGCATCGGTTGAGAGGGTGGTTGCTCTCTAGAGATCCTGCGTTGATAATGAACGTAGAGACTTTTGTCAAGTCTGCGGCAGCTCCTTTTATGACATCAGTGATGTCCTCATGGCAGGGGATCTCACCGCTGTGGTGGTAGTCGATCGATCACGACATCTGATGACTCTCAAATATGTCATCAAATAATTAAACTTTTTAGTTTTCATTCATCAAAATTATAATCTTAATTCATGCTAATATCATGCATATGCATCATTTTATAAAATCACTAACCCCACTTGAACCTTTGAATCAAGTGGAATATATTTAACATTTTCTGGTTAGTAAACATTCAGAGACAGGTTAAGAAGATCAAGGAAAGAGACGAGGATCAAGAGGAGCGGGGAAAAATTCAAAGAAGCAGAAATTACGAAAATGCCCCTGGGCATGACTTAAGAGAAACCTATAAATACTCTCTTGAGAGTTGATTTTAGGTTCTCCAGAATTTCTCTCAAGGAAGCTAGGGCTTGGAGAGAAAGGATTTCTGCAGACCCTCCAAGGCTGATGAGCATTGGAGCTGGGAGAGAAGCAAGCCGAGGAGTAGCTGGAGCACGACGATCGCTGCCTTGCCTGGAAGGAGTGACACAAGGAGGCGTGAGCGTTTCGGTTTTGGTACAATCTTCTTCTCCCTTCTAGGACAATCAGGGTTGGGCTGAAGATCACAAGCTGTGTCTTCAGCATTTCCAATTTCTGTTGTTCCTTTGGTTACGTTTGATTTCGAATCCCATAGTTGATTGAATCGTTTTCCATTCTGTCTAGCAAAAGTTTCATTGTTCTCGCATCCGCTCGTGAAATCCTTCCCTGCAGAATTTCCAACTGCTAGCAACCCAGCCTAGGTTGCCAGCAATCCAAGCAGCGAGCAAGCTCGCCCGCGCGAATCAGCACCGCGAGCAGGCTCGCCGCGCAACAACGCCAGCGCCAGCTCGCCGCAGCAGCGCCGCGCGCAGGCTCGCCCGAACGCAGTAGAGCCGCGAGCAGGCTCACCCGCGCGCCGGCGTTCGTGCGTGCACAAACACCCGCAGGGTGTTTGCTCAATTGCCTCACAGGGCGTAAGCGAACCGTCAACAAAGAAAATTTCTCTGCTGACGGTTCTGCTCAATTGAGTTTTGCCAAGATATCTCCGTAAAACTTAACTAAAGATAATTTGACTGAAGAATTAGCTGAATCAATACTTTTAAGGAATTCTCTGCAACTTATTCTGAAGAAAATTTCTACAGAGATTAACACTTGGAATTAGAGAACTGAATAGACTGATTTAATAGAAAAGAATTTTCTGCTGTTTTCTCTGCTTCCTGTGGATCGACCCTTGCTTGCCAAAGGCTGTGAGGTTATAAATTTCGTTGCATAAGCTCAATCCTCACACGAATTCAACTGACAAATAACCAGTAAAAAAACACCCTAAAATTGAGTTTATCAACTGGCGCCGTTGCCTGGGAGCACGGTATTACAGTAGGAATTTTTGTTTTTCTGAATCTACAGTCATTCTTTATTATCCTCTTAAGCTGAAGGACTTTAAAATCCTCAGCTCATCGTCTGCTAACATTTTGCTGAAGATTTATGGTAGTAACACGCTCAGGAGCTGGTGAGAAGTCTGCAGAAAAAATGAGTAGAGACGCCACCCCGGATTCTACAGTCACAGAACCAGAAATTCAGAAGAGAAATATGGCTGAAGGCATACATCAGCAGAATGAGAGGAGAAGAACTATGTTGGATAGGTCTACACCATCCGGAAGCTTACGACAAACCGATGTAAATCTGAACATCGGTAAAGTTATCTTGTTTCGATACGATAATGCATTGATCAATTCTCTACCTGAATTTAACGGATTACCTGCACAGAATCCGTTAGAATTCCTTGATGATTTTCATATTAGATGCTCTTCTCAAAATGTTCCTGGAATATCTACGGAGATGTTAAAAATGAAATATTTTCCACTAACTCTTAAAGATAAAGCGTTTGCATGGTATCGTAATCTAGGAATCACTTTTAATTCTTGGGAAGAGATGCAAGGAAAATTTCTGCAGAAATTTTACCCTCCCTCCAAAATGAATTTTTATAGAAGAGAAATTCACAATTTCCATCCTCATGACGCAGAAGCCTTTAGTGAGACATGGGAGAGATTCAATGATTTGTTGAGGAAATGTCCTCACCATGGCATTGAGCAATGTCAACTAGCCCAAATATTTTATGAATCTCTCTCTGATTTTATGAAAAACAAAGTAAATCTCGCTACGGGTGGAACGTTTTACACCGCATACGAGGATGAGGTTTTTGATATTTTGGAGAGAGTTGCAGAAACTGACTTGCAGGAGATTGGAGCCAATCAGAATGGGAGAAACCTGCAGCCAAAAAGAGCAGGGGTTCTGCAGGTTTACGCCAAGGAGGGAGAGCTGCAGGCGAACCTAAAAGAAACCAACCAGAAATTGGAGGAGCTCACCTCCACCTTGAAGAACGTCTTCTTGGGTAACTCGCCTATAGTGAAAGCTAAGATTTGCTCTCTTTGCTTTAGCAGGGAGCATGAAGACGGAGCTTGCCAAGCCATGGAAGAAGAGGTTAAAGCCTTCAACCAGCCGCAACAACCATGGGCAAGTCAAAAGCGGCAAAATTTCCAAAACGGAGAGACTTTCCACCAAGGGAGCAAGCCGGCAACTCAACCTCCATTCCAACAAAGGCAGTCATTTCAGCCCAGACCTCAGCAGCAGTATCAGGTTCCATCTCAGAACCAACCTGATTTTTCTTCATTTACCCCCGTCATTTCAGATATGATAGAGAAGCAAAACCAAAAGTTGCGGGCGGAGATGGAGATGAAGATACAAATGATGATGGAGTTTCAAACGAAGCAAATGCTGGAGTCTCAAGAACAGATGAGGAAGATGTTAGAGAGCTTCAGGTCTGCACATTCTGAACAGCAAGGTATACCTGCAGACCCCCCTTGCACGTCTCATCGATTTCCTACAAAACCAGTTATAAATCCATGCAATTTGCATCATATTCAACATTCTAGCCATGACGAAATGGGTGAATCAGATCCTGAAGTTCTGGCAGTCTCAAGGTTGAGGAATGGAAAGGAACTTCAGGATCCTTACCAGAATTCTTTAGAGAATTCTAAGAAGAGGAATGAGTCAAGGGAGGAAAATGGAGAGGAGCCCCCCTACATTGAAGAGCCTCTACCTTCCGCAAGTGGGCAGCACATACCTTACCCAACTGCCTTAAGAAAGAAAAAACCTGTGCTTAATTATGAAAACAGGTTATTAGAGAATTTTAGAAAAGCCACAATGACAGTCACAGTAGAGGACATGCTTAGTTGTGCACCATCGCTTAAGAAATATCTTAAGGATTCTTGTACTAATAGAAAGAATAGGGAGGTAGCGAAACTTTCTGAAAATGCGTCTAGCATTTTAAATGACATCCCTATAAAAAAGAGGGATCCTGGTGCCCCTTTTATCACCTGTGACATAGGAGGAAAGACTTTCTCAAAAGTCTTATTAGACACGGGAGCAAGCATTAGCATCATTCCGATGGCATTATATGAGGAATATGGCTTCGGGGAGCTTGAAGAGATCCATATGGACCTACTTTTAGCCGACGGAACTGTTAGGCAACCTGAAGGACGATTGACTGATGTCACCATTACTGTAGAAAATTGTGAAATTTCTGTAGATTTTATAGTGACCGACGTAAAAATTTCAGGAAGCCTTAGTTTAGCTCCTATTATTCTAGGAAGACCATTTTTAGTAACGGCTATGACGATCATGGACTGGGAAAAAGGGACTGTAGAGTTTAAGATAGGGAAAGAGAGAGTCCAAATTGACATTTCTAGAATGATGAAGTGCCCCTTAGGGAGCAATGAAGAGCTCAACTTCTGTACAGAACATAAGGGAGAAGAAGAAGGAATGATAGAATACTTATCCCACATAGAAAGTAGAGAGCTAGATGACGAGCTCCTAGACTCCACAGAAGTAGAAACCAATCCAGAACTTAAACCACTTCCCTCTACCCTGAAATATGCATATTTAGACAGCACAAAAAATTTACCTGTGATCATATCTTCATCCCTCACTCCAACACAAGAAGAGAACCTACTCAAGGTGCTTAAAGAGCATAAATCAGCTATAGGTTGGACTTTCGATGACATTAAAGGAATCCCATCTTCAATTTGTGAGCACAGAATATTTTTAGAAGAGGAGGCTAGACCTTGTAGAGAACATCAGAGGAGATTAAATCCTCATATGAGAGAAGTCCTCGAAAAGGAACTTCTAAAGTGGCTTAATGCCGGCGTCATCTACGCGATCTCCGATAGTAGATGGGTAAGCCCGGTGCATATGGTTCCTAAGAAGTCGGGAGTGACTGTAGAGCTGAATGAAAAAGGGGAAGAAGTGCAGAAGAGGCTAACTACTGGATGGAGGGTGTGCATCGATTATAGGAAATTAAACAAGGCGACCAAGAAAGACCACTATCCACTACCCTTCATGGATCAAATACTAGAAAAACTATCGGGGCAGCAATATTTTTGTTTTCTTGACGGTTATTCAGGATACAACCAAGTGAACATTCATCCTGAAGATCAAGAGAAGACAACCTTCACGAGTCCCGTAGGGACATATGCCTTTAGGCGTATGCCCTTTGGGCTATGTAATGCACCCGCCACATTCCAACGATGCATGAATGCACTCTTCTCCGATCTAGTGGGAGAGTGCTTAGAAATCTTTATGGATGATTTTTCTGTATTCGGATCCACATTTGAAAACTGCCTCCTTAGCCTCACCAAAGTATTGAAGAGGTGCATAGAGTCAAACCTCGTACTAAGCTGGGAAAAATCTCATTTCATGGTGCAGGAGGGAGTAGTGCTGGGCCACATGGTAAGCAGCCATGGCTTGGAAGTGGACAAGGCCAAGATCGAGGTCATCCAGGGTCTTCCACCTCCAACCAACCTAAAAACCCTTAGGGGTTTCCTCGGCCACGCGGGTTTCTATAGACGTTTCATTCTTGACTTTGCTAAAATTTCCAAACCTCTTACAAATCTTTTATCGTCTAAGAACAATGAGTTTGAACTAACACTAGAAGCTAAAGATGCATTTTATAAATTGAAGGAAGCCTTAGTTAATGCGCCTATCTTGCAAGGGCCCGATTGGACCCTTCCTTTTGAACTAATGTGTGATGCTTCTGATTTTGCAGTAGGTGCAGTGTTAGGTCAGCGAATCGACAAGAAACCCGTGGTTATCTACTACGCCAGCAGAACCTTACTGGACGCGCAGCTAAATTATACTACTACCGAGAAGGAACTGCTAGCCATTATTTTTGCTTTAGAAAAGTTTAGATCTTACTTGTTAGGTAGTAAAATTACTGTTTTTTCTGACCATGCAGCTATTAGATACTTGTTAATGAAGAAGGAGGCCAAACCTAGGTTGATTAGATGGGTGCTTTTATTGCAGGAATTTGATTTAGAGATCAAAGATAAGAAAGGGTGTGAAAATGTAGTAGCAGATCATCTCTCTCGAATCATGAGCACCCAACCTGAGATTATAAATGATGCATTTCCTGATGAATATGTCCTAACCGCACAAGGAACATCGCTTCCTTGGTACGCGCACATTGTCAATTTTTTGGTTTCAGGAAAAATTCCCACAGGATGGACGTCTCATGAGAGGAAGAAGCTGCTTAAGGATGCACGATTTTACTTTTGGGAAGATCCGGAGCTATTCCATCAAGGCCAGGATCAAATTTTGAGGCGGTGTGTCCCCGAGAGCGAGCAAGGAAGCATTTTGGAATTCTGTCATTCCAAACCCGGAGGGGGACACTACTCGGCCAAGGTAACAGCTCATAAAGTTGTTGAATCGGGTTTCTTTTGGCCTACATTATTTCATGACGCCCAGAAATTTTATAATACTTTTTTAGCATGCCAAGCATCCGTCAACATAAATAGGAAAGATAGAATGCCCCTACAACCCATCCTAGAAGTAGAAATATTTGATTTATGGGGAATCGATTTTATGGGACCCTTCCCTAGTTCTAATGGTTATGAATATATTTTGATGGCTGTCGATTATGTCTCCAAATGGGTAGAAGCCATTCCCTCCAAAACCAATGACAGTAAGGTAGTGACTAATTTTATTGAGAAAAACATCTTTTATAGATATGGATGCCCACGAGCTATCATTAGTGATGGAGGTTCCCACTTTACAAACTACAACTTTAGGAACCTCCTCAAGAAGTTTGGTGTCCATCATCGAGTCACTACTCCTTATCACCCTCAAGCCAATGGCCAAGTTGAATTGTGCAATCGGGAGGTTAAGAAAATTTTGAGGAAAATAGTGCGTCCGGATGGGACAGATTGGTCTAGGAAGCTAGACGAGGCATTATGGGCCTATAGGACCGCTTACAAAACTCCTCTCGGCATGTCTCCCTTTCGACTTATCTTTGGGAAGGCTTGTCACCTACCACTTGAGTTAGAACACAAGGCCCTGTGGGCTATTAGGAAACTCAACCTAGATTTGGATAGAGCCGGCAAGCATAGACTTCTTCAATTGAATGAGTTGGAAGAGTTAAGAAATGAGGCTTATGAGAATTCGAAGATTTATAAAGCCAAGATGAAGATGTTTCATGATAAGAGCTTGAAGAGACGAATTTTTGTAGAGAATCAAAAAGTATGGCTTTACAACTCTAGATTAAAACTCTTTCCACGAAAATTGAAAACGCGATGGGATGGCCCCTTCCTTGTTCAGCAGGTTTTTGAGAATGGAGCGGTTACCATTTTTGATCCTACATCTCAAAGACAATTCACTGTGAATGGGCAATGGCTCAAACCCTACTTAGAAGAAGAAGATCTTAATAGCCCCATGAATATTACTTTAGAAAAGCCACCGCACGAGAGCTCATGATCTGACTAGTTTTTGCTTCCATTTCCTATTTTCTCTGTTTTGTTATTTTGCTGTGTTTTGTTTTTGTTTTCTTTGTTTTTGTTTCTGTCTTTGTGTGCAGCTACTCCTATCCAAGCTAGGTACACCGTCACTGGACAACACGAATGCTGATCGCCGCCTTTCCTTCCATGGTTTGATCTCTCTTTCTCCTTTCTCGTAATTATGATTTGTCATGTAGGAACATGCCTGTTTATTGGGGGGAGGGGAGTATAGTTGCATGCATCATCCATTAAAATTTTTCGTTTTGCATTCACAAACCATGGATATTTGATGATCCTAGGAGATGCTTGTCCAATGATATGCATGATAATTCGATTCTTTTCAAAAGGGTAGAGGTGCAAGAGTGGCCAGCTAGGAAATCCTAGGTGAAGTAAGCCTAGCTAGGTGCACTATGATACGTACTATTTCATCCACATCTCTTACCATTATATTTCTCTCACCTCACCACCGACTTCGGGTTGAGTTAGCACTTACATGCACGAAATTTTTAGCTTTAGTGGAGAGTAGGGTTAGTGCTAGCTCATTGGCAATATTATTATGATGTGAGTGAAGCTCCCTGAACCAAGAAGGATACAAAACTTCGTCGGGGGAATAAGCTGCCGGTCTACTAAGGACGGCACATGGGTAGTGGATAAGCGCCACCAAATTATAAAGTGAAAGCTGCATTGCGCAAAAACAAGCAAAAGCTTGCATCATAGTTACTAAAGTTGATTGTCATCAAAAATGACCAACAAGCAGCAAATGCCAAAGAAAATAACGGTGGAAAAGCTGTCTACTATGTGTTTGAGCCGATGCTACTATAGCCATAGTATTGAGCTACCATTAGCACCGCTCTCCACGCCTTGTTCAGTAGTGCGCTTGGGGTGTTAACTCGACCTTACTCCATATACTATGTACTTACTATATGTACTCCATAGATCAAGTGCACTTAGTTGAGGTAAAAGGCTGAGATAGATCCTAAATTTCTCCTATGCTGGTCAAGTTCAATTGCTGAAAATACTCCTTGAAAAGAGCATGAATCAAAGCTATCGGAAGTCGAGGGTCAACTTGAGATCATCTTTTATTCTCACCTGCATTTCATTACTAAGGGCCTAGTAATGATCTAAGTTGGGGGGTGTTTGATGACTCTCAAATATGTCATCAAATAATTAAACTTTTTAGTTTTCATTCATCAAAATTATAATGTTAATTCATGCTAATATCATGCATATGCATCATTTTATAAAATCACTAACCCCACTTGATCCTTTGAATCAAGTGGAATATATTTAACATTTTATGGTTAGTAAACATTCAGAGACAGGTTAAGAAGATCAAGGAAAGAGACGAGGATCAAGAGGAGCGGGGAAAAATTCAAAGAAGCAGAAATTACGAAAATGCCCCTGGGCATGACTTAAGAGAAACCTATAAATACTCTCTTGAGAGTTGATTTTAGGTTCTCCAGAATTTCTCTCAAGGAAGCTAGGGCTTGGAGAGAAAGGATTTCTGCAGACCCTCCAAGGCTGATGAGCATTGGAGCTGGGAGAGAAGCAAGCCGAGGAGTAGCTGGAGCACGACGATCGCCGCCTTGCCTGGAAGGAGTGACACAAGGAGGCGTGAGCGTTTCGGTTTTGGTACAATCTTCTTCTCCCTTCTAAGACAATCAGGGTTGGGCTGAAGATCACAAGCTGTGTCTTCAGCATTTCCAATTTCTGTTGTTCCTTTGGTTACGTTTGATTTCGAATCCCATAGTTGATTGAATCGTTTTCCATTCTGTCTAGCAAAAGTTTCATTGTTCTCGCATCCGCTCGTGAAATCCTTCCCTGCAGAATTTCCAACTGCTAGCAACCCAGCCTAGGTTGCCAGCAATCCAAGCAGCGAGCAAGCTCGCCCGCGCGAATCAGCACCGCGAGCAGGCTCGCCGCGCGCAGCAACGCCGCGCACAGGCTCGCCCGCGCGCAGCAGCGCCGCGCGCAGGCTCGCCCGAACGCAGCAGAGCCGCGAGCAGGCTCACCCGCGCGCCGGCGTTCGTGCGTGCACAAACACCCGCAGGGTGTTTGCTCAATTGCCTCACACGGCGTAAGCGAACCGTCAACAAAGAAAATTTCTCTGCTGACGGTTCTGCTCAATTGAGTTTTGCCAAGATATCTCCGTAAAACTTAACTAAAGATAATTTGACTGAAGAATTAGCTGAATCAATACTTTTAAGGAATTCTCTGCAACTTATTCTGAAGAAAATTTCTACAGAGATTAACACTTGGAATTAGAGAACTTAATAGACTGATTTAATAGAAAGGAATTTTCTGCTGTTTTCTCTGCTTCCTGTGGATCGACCCTTGCTTGCCAAAGGCTGTGAGGTTATAAATTTCGTTGCATAAGCTCAATCCTCACACGAATTCAACTGACAAATAACCAGTAAAAAAACACCCTAAAATTGAGTTTATCAACATCCTCTAGTGAACTTTACGTAAGAAATAAATTCCTAATTTTTCTAAGCAAGTTTAAAATGTGATTTAGGGCACATCATCCCTTATATAGGTAAGGGTGGTTGTCCTAGTGGGTCACGTAGGGGTATATATCCAAATGGGCCACCTACGGGTATATATCCCTTATTTAGGTAAGGGTGGTTGTCCTAATGGGCCACGTAGGGGCATCATCCCTTATATAGGTAAGGTGGACATCCCCCCAAATGACCCACGTAAAACAAGCAAAAAAAAAGAAAGAAACGATGGGACCAGAAGCACAAAGGCCCGTAAAAAAATAAAAAAAGGAATCCATAAAGATGTAAAGCAAAAGTAAACAGCTATTAAGACCGATCGTCATGCCGTGTACTTCAAATTTGGGTCCTTCACCATGGCTCGGGCTTCACGACGCAGCAGCCAGGGAGCTTGAACTTGAACTTCCCAATGGTCCTCCATCACAATTATCGAACGATAAACCAAGTAATGAAAAAGCATCCATAAAAATTTCTAAGCAATCCCCTACTAAATCAGAAAACATTGCAGTCATACACCTTTGGAAAGTTGTTGTGCATAACATAAGCGAAAAGACATCCTTTTATATGCAAAAGTACCTACTGGGCATGTTTGTTTTTTTCTGAACATCTTTTTGAATTCCATTTTAATTATACCCTGAATATTTTCCTAAAGAATAGTATAAGTTTTGGCCTAAAAGTCTTTCAAAAATCTGATCAATAAATGGTAATGGTTAATGATCTTGATTCGTTACTAAGTTTAGCTTCCTATAGTCTATGCACACTCTCCAACTATGAATCACTGTTATTTGAGCTTCATTTCTATTTTCACCCTTCGTCACTGTTTTTCCTATTTTATTAGGCACTACATGTATATGACTTACCCATGGGCGAGATGAAATGGCATATATGAAATCACTTTTAAGCATTTCATGATTTCTTTCTTAACAACCTGTAACATGTTTGGGTTAAGTCACAATTGAGGTTGTCTTGTTGCTTTAGATATTTGGACTATTACCCTTAATATCACGTATTATCCATCCTATGGCAGATTTGTAAGTAGATCAAATATTTAGTAGCTCTAATTATTGTTCAGATGATAACATTGATGATATAATTACTGGAAAGGAATTATATGGTCCTAAATAAGCATACATGAATGAAAAAGGTAAAGTTTTAAGCTCAATTTCAGAATGCAAAGAAATATTTGGTGGCATTGATGATTGCACATTCGTGTACCGTTGTTAGACTCATAATGAAACAAATCATAAGAGCATGGATCAAAATCAAAATTATCATCTTCTACCAACCCTCGAAAGGAAACATCTTCACTAGTGTGTTTAGGGTATTTCATTAACATTGAGATTGATAATTCAATCTTTTCATCTCCTACTATAAGTTCAACTATACCCTTATCTCAATCTGTGGTGGCTTTTGACGTAGCTAGAAATGGTCTCCCTAAAATAATTCATGCATGACTATGATTTCATGTTATTTTCATATATTTGACTATTAAATCAATAGAAAAATTACAGTTTCCTACTTTACAATAACATCTTCTAATTTTCAGTAAGGTTGCCTAAGTTATCCATCGCCTAAGTGTAATTCAAGAAAGATTGGCTAAAGTTCACCGAATTTAAATTTGTCATATAAAGGTTTGGGCATTATGTTGACACTAGCAACAGAATCAAGGAGTGATTTGATAAAAAACACCCCTCCTTTTTTACATTTAATTAGAGGAGCCCGTGCATCTCTTCATTTTCTAGCAATACCATTAAATAGAATTGAGTCGTTACTTTCTAAAAGGTGTACTCTTTTCTATTTCGTAGAAGGGTACACAACTCCTTCACATATTCACCATATGAAGGAATGTTTTGTATTGCTTCAGTAAGACGAATAATTATGGTTTCATTTTTAAATATCAACAAAGTTGTTATTTTTCTGGTTCTTGCTTGGTAAAATTTAGGGCACTAGGAAATGGAATGGGTGGTCTATAATCAATTCTATTCCGGTCTACCATTTTTAAATGCCTTTCTTCATATTAGAAAACCTTATTTTGTTGATCATTATCCATCTGATGGGGTGCGCCAGAGGCTCCATAGGAGACCTCTTTGGAACCACCATTGTCGTGATCGACAGCCTACTGCTTTGTGTCCAGCCCAACCGGCACACCAAAGTGCCAGTGAAGGTACCCAGGTTCAAATACCCCAGGTGAAAGCACGTCTGTGAGGCCCCATGAGATGCACATGCAATCCAATGTTTGGTCGTGCAACCCACTCCACTACTCACTATCAATTCTGCAGCCTCACGTCAGCTCCACCGTTGGCATTGGTGTCTTTGGCTGAGAGCGCGACTCGCCTGCTGTAGCGCTCGTACGCACCATCATGTGCAGCGAAGATGTTGCTACCACCACCATCTCTCGCGTCCACACCACTCCTGATGAAGACCTACCGCACGCGCACCACTTGCTTGAGTGTGCTCCTCTTTGGGCCATAACACTAGCCGTTCAGCCGTGCCATCCCACCTCCTTGCAGGCCACGAGTTGGTGCATAGATTCGCACCCCCCGTTCGTACCACTGGCCGACGCTCGCCTCCATTGACCATTTTTGCTCTTAAAGTTCTGTTATAAGGTCACACCCACAGATTCAGCCATTCACTTTAGCTGATTCGCAGCTTCCCTCTCTCTCATATCCTCCTCGCTTCTGATCCTTAACGTCGACTCCTGCTCTGGCCCACTGCCAGTCAAGCGACATGTTGCCACCTCCAAAACACCTCCGCCTACTTACCCCCACAGGCGTGTGCACCAACGAAGACACTGACGACAAAAGCCACCATCGACTAGGTACGTCGTTCCTTTTGCTTGTAAATCATATTACATCTTTAGGTATATTTTTGGATGCACTCCACCACGCTCTGGTTACTTTAGTCAAGAGCTTAATATATCAAAAACTACAACTTTAGCAAATTCTCAAGTACGGGTCGAGGCCGTCTATTATGTGCGAGTGCCAATGGAATTATTCCGTTCGATGCCGTAGTCGCGGTCATCGCTCCAAAGAGGCCTAGAAGGTCACCATCACCATCACCAGTCGCACCCTGGAGCTCAAAGATTGGTCAATCCCCACGAGTCATAGCTTGCACGTATATTCATATAGGTTCACCGCATTCATGTTGTTACATTTCCTGCAAGGGATTATCTGTCAGACAATGTATCTAATGATGTTTGAAACCATCTTGGTATCAGAGTACCGTCTCGGTACCGTTGAATGACATTATACATGACGTTCAATATTAAATTGGTATCAGAGCATTGTCTCAAGACCTGACCAGAAGATGCCCCCGATGATTGATAACACCCTAATTTGTGTCTTTATTTCATGTTATTAGCATGATTTTATGCATTTAAAGAGCTTAAAATTGGGTTGTTATCATTTATTTACATGAAAATAATGTTTTCAAGTAATTTCTGATTTTTCCCTAATTTTCTGTTAATTATATGACTTTTAAAGGAATTATGGAAGCTCAAAATAACTATTTTTGAATGAAAATCACAAATTTAATATTTAATTTCAACAAATTTAATTTTTGAATGAATTAGTGAATTTTCTAGAATTTTTTACGAATTTTTAGGATTTTTCTGAAATTTATTTGAAGAGGAAATGCATTTATTCTAAGAAAAAAGGTATATTTATAATAGAAAAAAATGTATTTTACTATTTTCGAACTTTAAAGGGCCTTTTTGCAAACTTTTGTTGCAAAAGACCTTGAAAACAGCTCTAGGTCGCCACTGCAGGCGTAAAGATCCAATTTAAAATAGTTCAGGGTTTGATTGCAAATGTATTATAAATTTTTTTAATGTTTTAGAAAAAAAACAGAGGAGAGAGAATGTGGGAAGGGCATAAACACGAATATTTTTAGGGCGGCGTCCGATTACAATTGTTCATTTTATAAAGGGCCTTGTCGAAAACAAACGCAAAGAGACTCTCGTATGTCGACGTGGCATTCTCAGGGCCGTGGGATGAAAATCCAAGGGGGCGAGAAGAGAGAGGATCTCCAGGAGGTAAGTTCACCGCCCGTGCGGTGCATGCGGCGCGCACGCACGGGCGGTGACGTGGCGCATGCGGATTCGTCCGCACGGTTTAAAAAGCATGCGCCACGTGCGAGCTAAACTCATAGACTTGTTTTCTTACCTTTCTATTTCTTTTCTTTTTTAAAAGTCGCAGGGGGTACGTGGCAGAAGGAGGACGCGCCCGCCGGGAGAAGTTGAAACGTCGCCGCCAATGAGGCGGCGACACCTCAGCGCGCAGAGGAAAAAAAATGAATTAAATAATAAATGAATAAATCCAATGGTTAACATTGGTTTAACTTTATTTATTGATAACTTTTGTTCGAGAAGTCCGATTGAGATGATTTTTTATGGATTTGTTTGTCTTAATCCCCTCTTTCTATCTACATAGTTGGATCATCAAAATCAAGCGTGTACTGATAGATATAGATTAATTACTTATTAAGGGTAAAATGGTCATTTGCTCCATTTTACTTGGGTATAAAAGCCAAATTTCGAGAGGAGGGGATCATTCTTCATGGTTCTCTATCACAGCTGCAAGACAGAGAGGAGTCCAACCCTGTATCAAGTTATCTGGTACTTTTTCCTTGATTGTATTTGGATTTGTGCATTTTGAATGAGATTAGTTCAATTTCTTGTTTCTTCTTCTTGGTTTTGATCTGAAATTCTAAATCGCTTGGCTTGAGCGGCATGTACAAGCCCTGATTAGGATTGAGAGGAGAATTTGAGGGATTCAACTAAGCATTCAACTGCATTCCAAAGAAAAACTCTAAAAAAATTTAGTTTTAATTCTTAGGAGATTAAATTACCCCCATTTCAGTTCTGAATTATCAAAGTTGCAAAAACAAACCAAACTCAAATTAAAAATTCCTTTTTAACCTCTCTAATTGACCTCTTGGATCCTTTTATTAGGATCAAGAAGCCAATTTAGAGCTCCATATTTCTTCTATTCATCTCAACTCTTCTACCCCCCTTTCTAAATTCTCATCTAATAGGCTGACTTGATCCTCATTGAAGATCAAATTCAGTTTAAACAGAGTGAAATGACCAATACAACCACCAAATCGAATTCCTTACTAGCTTCCCTTGGACGACACTCCTACTTATCACTATACGTCTTAAGTGGAGTTCATATAAATTTTATTGCATAAGCCAAAATCCACAACGACAAGGGCTAAAAATTGCATAGTTTTTACCCCCTATTTTTGGCTTATCAATGACGTTCGCAGTCACCATCTCTCCATTTACTTGTTCTAGAGCTTCCTATATTTCAACATCTTTTTCATGTGGGTCAAGCAAAATTATCCCATTTCTCAGTTTTAAAATTGCATGCACTTGCTCATCATGATTTTGATTGTTTCTATCTTCACTAGACATATTCAAAAAATCATTTATGAAACTCGTACATGATGCAAAATTATTATTTTTACAAATGTAGGATTTATTTGCATTTTCAGAAGATAGTAAACAGGATGATTCTAAATTTCTTCTATGCACAACATAATACTCTTACAATTATTACTAGGTTGAGTTGGAATTTGACCTGGATTGCTCTCTTAGAGTGATATCTTTCAATTTACTTTTCATTCTGCAGTTAGGTTGTGGTGCTTGTGCACCTTGTTCTCGCTTGAGCATTTCAATATCTCTCCTGTTCTTTTAAGGTGTGCATCAACATCTTCTTTTCCTCATGCATGCTATTTTGTTCTTCCTGCATTTCCTTGATAAACTCCATCAAAGTTGAGTTAGTGTTTCCATTAAAATTGTTAGGATGAGAGTAAAAGGGTCTAGCGTAGTTTTGAAAAAGTTTGTGGATGTTGTTGCAAGGCATATCGCTTTGATACTAAGGTGTCCTTCCTACACTCCCACACACAACCCCTCTTCTTCGTCCCACCTTGCTCCCGCATCCATCCCCACCCCCCCTACATCACCCCCCGCACCCATCCCCACCACCCCTCCCGCACACGCTCCCGCCCCCTCCCCTCCCGCACCCGCTCCCGCCATCCCCACCACCGCCCCCTCACTATCCGCACCCGCTCCCGCCCCCTCCCTCACCCCTACACACCCTTCACGTCTTTCCCCCGCCCCCACACCCGCCCTCCACTCATTGCATATTCCTTCTGAACAAGTGGAACGCTTGACAAACTGTCAAGCCCCTTTCACTAGCTCAGAGGATAGTACTAGCGGTCGGGATTCCACCGGCGCGGAGGATGATATCTCCCTCTCCGAGGACTCGGATGTGGATACCCCTCCTGGCTCGAGACGCCGTTCACATGCATCACCCCCACCTTCACGCCGCACGTACTACACCCGATCTCGGGTGCGTCACGCGAGCCGATAGACTTATGATTCCAAGTCTTGTTTGGAACTGTAGAGGGATAGGTAACCCTCTCACCCAAACCCATCTACTTACCCTTATTACTAGGCATAGATTAGGCATCGTGGGGCTACTCGAGCCGATGCTTACATTTGATCAGTCCCCAACCATCGCGAGGAAACTTGGGATGGATCATGCTTACTGCCATCCATCAAATAAACTCTGGCTTCTTTGGAAGCGAGACTATTCGATCGCACTCTTGGCCGAATGATGTGAAACGACGACGGCCGGGATCAATCGGCGCGTTTCACGTCACAGGGTTATGATGCGAATGTATGGGATGTAAGCCTAATGATGAGAAAATACGAATGAGCAGATAAGGACTTGACGGATAGCGACGTCGGCCGTACCGATCAATGAGAGACGAGTGAACCTAAGATCAAACTCCCAATGACCCGCTGGACCTACTAGACGTCTACTAAGTGAGGGGCATCTAACAGCCCTGGAGCGTTCGGCGTCCAAGTCGGATGACAGTCCGTCTACCACAAGAATCCCTATGCTCGACAAGGTGGCTAGTCCTATCCGATGATGTTCGAGAATATCACGGTAGCGGACGCGATAGGGGAAGACGAGACTGTCGAAGATAATAATACTGGAGTTTATAGAGGGGAGACGAGACTGACCTTTGTATCGCTTAGTCCAAGGCGTCCAAGTCGCCGTCGGCGGATGCTTAGTGTCGGGTCGTGCGGACGAGTGTCGTTGGCGAGGACAACACCGGGTGCGGACGGTGCGGTCGTAACTACCAGTAGAGAGCTGAGTCCACGGGTGGCGTGCAACAAAAGTCAGAGCAGAGGGCGCACAAGGCGCGCGCTTGGCTGGCGCACGGCGTAGTCGTGTGGGCGGGCAAGACAGCGAACCAAGTATCGTGGGAATAGTCGTGGGGTGGGGCAGAAAACCAAGTAAGCGGTTATGGCGTAGAGGGTGGGAATCAAGACATCAAGAAAGATGAGGGCGAAGGGGAGAACGAAGGGGAATCAAGGAGATATGGTGAGATCAAGAAATCAAGAAATCTTGAAATCAAGAATTCAAGAAATCAAGAAATCAAGAAATCAAGGGGAAAGAAAGTGGGCGATCAAGAAAGACAAGAGGATGCGGTTGGGGATCAAGAAACGATGGGGAAAGGAGGGTGGGCGATCAAGAAAGGTAAGACGAGGCGGTTGGGAATCAAGAAACGATGGGAGAAAGGTAGGTAGGCGATCAAGAAAGGCAAGACGAGGCAGTTGGGAATCAAGAAACGATGGGGAAAGGGGGTGGGCGATCAAGAAAGGCAAGACGAGGCGGTTGGGAATCAAGAAACGATGGGGAAGGAGGGTGGCGATCAAGAAAGGCAAGACGAGGTGGTTGGGAATCAAGAAACGATGGGGAAAGGGGGGGGCGATCAAGAAAGGCAAGACGAGGCGGTTGGGAATCAAGAAACGATGGGGAAAGGGGGGGGCGAGCAAGAAAGGCAAGACGAGGCGGGTGGGAATCAAGAAACGATGGGGAAAGGGGCGATCAAGAAAGGCAAGACGAGGCGGTTGGGAATCAAGAAATGATGGGGAAAGGAGGGTGGGCGATCAAGAAAGGCAAGACGAGGCGGTTGGGAATCAAGAAACGATGGGGAAAGGGGGGTGGGCGATCAAGAAATGGTGGAAGGGTGGAAAAAGGTACCAAGAAATGGCTTTCTTGAACTGTAACAACAAGAACCCTCCAAGAAAGAGGAGTTCTTGACGGATCTGGGGTGTGCTCCCTCGACGGAGCAGATTTCCCCGGTTGATGGCGTGTCGGCGATGCTTCTTGAATCTCCCAAGACCCCCGGAGTAATCTCGACGAAGGCCTCTTTCGATTCTTGATGGCGGCGGGTTCTTGAAACTCTTTCCTCGCACCGGAGTGATCTCGACGGCGCGCTTTAACACGTCTCCCTCGGAGTGATCTCGACGGGGAGACGTGGGCTCTACCCACGGAGTGATCTCGGCGTGGGGTGGGGCTAGCCAAACCCCCTACACTACTCTCTACGATAGGGGGGGAGACGAATTGTGAATAAACTTTTCAACAATGACTCCAAGGTGTTCCTTGGGCATGCCATCCCCTTATATAGTGAGGATGGGTGCCAAGTGAACGTGGGAGAGGACGAACCGTCGCGAGACGTGGTTCGGCCTCCCTTAAAAATTCAAAATACAAACATAAAAAGTAAAAATGACGAGGACGGGGCCCAACAACATTGGCCCAGTCCACGAATCCAAAAATACAAACACACATGAAAATGAGCATAAGTAAAAAGATAAAAGTTCTTACGCGGGCGGGGTACTTAAACCCCGGGTGGCGAGCGTCGGCGCGAGCTGCTCGGCGTGGCTGACGACATCCCGTCGCGTCATCCTCGAGATGGTTCTTCGTCATCGTGGCGTTGTCCTCGAGATGGTCCTCCATCACCGAAGGAACACAATACGTCACCTTTGACGTGCTGTGCTCCCCAAAGCCTTGTCTACTTACCATTGTGTATACTCCGCATAGACAAACTGAGCAGGAGGCCCTTTGGGAAGAACTCGCCCACCATATTCACTCTCACTCGCAGCTAGTTGAACTCCCTAGGTTTATAGCCAGAGATTTCAACTGCATACGGGACATTAGCGAGCGCAAAGGGGGCCGCCCACCTCGGCTACGCTCTATGCAAGCCTTCAATGATTTTATTCACATCACTTCATTAGTGGAACCACCTACCACCGGGGAGAAGTGGACTTGGTGCAATGAACACCAAGCGGATGTGCGTATATACGAATAGCTTGACCGCTGTTTCACGAATAGCTTCGCATTGATGCAGTGCACTCTCATGGTAGAGCTCCTTCCGAGACTTTACTCGGACCACACATCGATTCTCGTCCTCCCAGATTCGAGCCATCGGATCCGCCGCCCCCCATTCCGCTTCCAAACCATGTGGTTGGAGCATAGTGATTTCCATAGATATGTACGTAGTCATTGGCACGGTTCCATTTCTACGTCACCTATGGAAAACTTTAGTTACCGTCTATGCAACCTCAAGTTCTACCTCAAATGGTGGAACCGCCATGTCTTTGGAGACGTCCATTCCCCGGTAGAGGAGCTTAAACGGAAATTGGTTGATGTCGACCGTCACTTATAGGAGTGCTGGACAGATGACATGGGGGAGCGACACCTACGACTTAGAGAGCAGCTAGAGGATGGTATGCGACGACAGGAGATTTTTTATCTCCAAAAATCGCGTATCCAATGGCTGTGAGAGGGTGATAGGAACACACGTTTCTTTCATGCCTCGATCCGTCACAGAGCCCACCCGAACTATACGACCCTCCTCGAGACGCATGGACAGGACCCTATCCAGCTAGCAGGTGCAGGCGTGGAGTACTATCACTCCCTCCTCTCCTCGCAGCCCACTGTTATGAGCGAGGATATTCTCACCTCCATCCCCCCCTTAGTGACCAACCAGGAAAATGCACTTTTGCTAGCTACCCCGACGCGCGCGGAGATCAAAGAGGTACTGTTCTCCTTGGGCCGTAACAAAGCCCCAGGACCCGATGGCTTCACTGCCAAATTCTATACGGCGTGCTGGGATGTGGTAGGCACCGACTTGGTCCTAGCTATCAAGGAAGCGTTCCAACATAAAGTCTTCACAAAGAGTTGGAAATCCACTTTTTTGGCTCTTATTCCGAAAGTGGACACCCCCACTTCCTTCTGTGACCTTCGTCCGATCAGTCTTTGTAATGTATGCTATAAAGTTGCATCAAAGATCATTACAAACTGACTTGGACGCTTCCTTGATAGACTTATCTCGCCAGAACAGTGTGGCTTTGTCAAGGGTCGACAGATCCATGACAGCATCACACTAGTACACGAGCTAGCCCAGTCGATAGACACTCATATTCCGGGCTCTAACGTCATCATCAAGCTTGATATGGAGAAAGCCTTTGATCGAGTTGAGTGGAACTTCCTCCTCGAAGTGTTGCGCCGCTTCAGATTCACGGATGCGTTCATCGAACTAGTCGATGCTTGCATCAGGGAGAATCACTTCTCCCTCTTGATGGATGGAAATTCCACCGGCTTTTTCACGGCTACGCGGGGACTCAGGCAGGGTGACCCTATCTCACCCACCCTCTTTATATTGATGGAGGAGGTCTTTAGCCGATCGCTCACATGGGCAATCAACCAAGGCCTCATCCAACCGTACTTTACGAAGAGGGGTTTTCTCATCCAACCAATGCTTCGAAGAGCAGCTTTATTGTGAGACCGTCCACCACTTTGAGGCGCTCTAGGATCATTCAGCACTCCACACGATACTCACGAGGACAGCTTCCATTCGACTACCTTGGATGCCCTATCTTCCTTGGCCCTACTCATCATCATTATTTTGATGCCGTGCTAGGCAAGCTAAGGAAGAAACTGGAGGGATGGAAACTACGTTTCCTCTCCCCTGGAGGTCACATCCAACTAATCTGACATGTCCTCATGAGTATCCCGCTACACACTTTGGCGGTCCACTCACTATCACTTACGGTTCTCCGCTCTGTCGAATGCCTATGTGCACGCTTCCTATGGTCTGGTCATTTTGAGGGGGAGCGACGTCACCATTGGGTTTCTTGGGAGAAAGTATGTCGGCTAATGCCCGAAGGGGGTCTAGGGATCATACGCCTCTCGGATGTCCAAGACATGCTTCAAAAGAAACTGGTATGGCGTATGCGTACCACCCACTCCCCATTGGGGAGTTTCATCTTAGCTAAATACAAAGAATGGGCCCGACGCGAGCTTGATATTCAGGGCACCAAGCGATGGCGGACATGCAGCGCCACTGGCTTGAGATGAGTCACGTGACCTATTGGCACATCGACCGAGGCGACATTAGCACTTGGTACGACACCTGGCATGCTGATGCGGCGCTCGCTTCTCATCCTCAGTTCGTACCACACCGTGTGCGCCTCACAGTGGCCCAGTTGCTTAGAAGCAATACACCACACCTATGGGAGCAGCACGGCCTTCCCTTGGCCACTTTATCCGAGGTCCAGACTACCCCTCTTGACCTTAGTCCTGATTGTGCCATCTGGACACTCACACCCCATGGAGCATACACGTGTCGTTCCTCGTGGGAGCATTTCCGTGTGAAATCTCCCCCACAACACTAGGGTCAGCGCATTTGGCATCCGGCGATCCATACATGTGTCTCCTTTTTCCTTTGGAGACTCCTCCATCGAGGCCTCCCGACTGACCACCGAGTGGCTCGGATAGGCTGTTCTCTTAGTTCACGCTGCCACTACTGCCCCACTCTCCCGCACACAGAGACGATAGATCATATTTTCTTCCATAGCGAGACGGCAGTGGACTGCTGCGTCTCATCACTGACTGTCTTTGACCTTTGACACCGTCTAAGTGTTTTGGCAAGTTTATCCTCACGCCGACTCGCTCTGCACGGAGCCCCATCCTCCCCATCACCATAGCTTATCTTCTATGGGAGATTTGGAAAGGGCGAAATTCGTCTCGTTTTGCAGGTACACCTATGCGAGCTGTGGACATCAGGCGTCAAGTTCAGCTGTGGCTTCGACGCATTCAGCCTCTCCTCGCACCGCGAGATAGCCGATCACCACTTGCATGCAACCTCCTGCGCTCTATTGGCATCCCGGTGACCCCCCTCGCCACCCGCATTCAGTATCGAGTAGTTTATTGGCTCCCACCGCTAGTAGGCTTTCTCAAATTGAATGTGGATGGTGCGGCGAAAGGGAACCCAGGGCCAGCAGGGGGCGGAGGCGTCCTACGCGATCAGACAGGGAGCCTCCTTCTTGCCTTCTCTTCTTTTTATGGTGTACAAACTAATACAGTAGCTGAGGCAATGGCAATATGTGATGGTCTCCTCCTTTGTGAGGAACGAAACCTTCATAATATCGTCGTGGAATCGGACTCACAGATATTAGTTGATATGTTTCGTACAGGCACATGCTCCCAGTGGCGACTACGTCGAGTGTGGGATGATATCATGCGGTGCCGCTCGCGTATCGCGTGCTTTCATCATCAGGTGAGAGAGGGAAACCACACAACTGATGCCCTCGCTAACCATGCGGTACACGCTCGCACCCACTCCACTCTTTTCTATTCTTGACAAGAGCTTCCGCCCATGGCCCGAGGATGTCATCGGCTCGATCGTCTTGGCTTGCCCTCCCTCCGCACACGCTGCCTCCTCGCCACGCCAGGCCCGCGGGATTGGAGGATCGCCTGGAGTGCTGGCGTAGGAGGCGTGGACCGTGCCGGCCTCGACTAGAGCATCACTCCGCCCACTCAGAGCACACATGACGACGACGAAGAACCACCCCGACTAGAGCGCCACCAAGCGCTACAATGACCTCGTGGAATCACTCCAGAGAACCGACGACGAACACACTTCCCCGAGCGTCTGCGAGGTATCACTCATGTATCTTTTCTTTTCCCTAACTATGGGCGTGGACGAGTGGGATCCGAGTGTAATTGGGATATATATACTCGATCTACGCCCACAAATATTGAAAAACACTACACTTTATAAATAAAGCCCCCTGGGTGGCATCCAGGGCACGGCTAGATCTGACTACGGGCACAACCCTAGGGTTGGACATACCCGGCACCGTGATTTTTGCCAATTTTTTTTTTTTTAAAAAGGTGTACTTTGCTCCTTTATTCCAATTCTGATTGGCAAAATTAGGTATTGTATTTTATCGAGCATTCACTGCATCTTGTCTCTCAAATGCATTAACATGTTCAATCATGGGGCAAGACTCATCAGTATGTTCTTCACTAGGGCAAAAACAGCAAGGGATGTTAGTATAAGTGTTACTATCAAATGCCTTTTCATTCCCCTTAGTTTCATACAAGAAGGATTTAAAAGTCTTATTCATATCTTCTATTATTTTAACATTTTTGCTCATGTCTCTATCCAAATTGTCCATTCTGAGCTCTGGTTCAACTGCTTTTATGTCAATGACTCCTACACGCTTTGGACCTGCATTTTGCTTAGTGTTTAAACAACTTTATCTATTAAGTCCAATCATCCACTAACTTTTCAACAAGTTTCATGGATTCATCTGCAGGAGTATCAAGGAAAACTCCTTCACCAGATTTATCTACTAGGTGTTGTTTCTGATCGTTCAATCCCCAATGTAAAGTTTGAACTAGCTCATACGATGGTACTCAATGATGTTGACACTTCCTAGTAAGTGCCATGAACCTTTCCCATGCTTCTCCAAGGGTGTCACTTCACTAATAGAAATATATTATATCCTTTCTTATTTAAGTGGTCTTTTCATAGTAATAATTTTTTTTAAAAAAACTACATTGCATTTCACTCCATGATTGAAATTCTTGACCTATTCCTTTGAACAACTTTTTGGTTCTATCTTTCAAAGCAAATAGACATAACCTAAGTTTGAGAATTTCTAGAGGGACCCCTACATAGATGTAAGCAGAATAACATTGATTATATTCTTCTAAAAACTCATAAGGGGTTGATCATATTTGGGTCAGTTCTAAACTTGACATTTTCAGATTGAGGAGCAGAAAGTTTTTTGTAAGTTTTGCTCTTTAAAGGAGCAGAATACTCTCTCAAGCTCATTCTTTTCATTTCTCGTTCGTCTCTATATTTTGGTGTCTTCCATTCCCTCACCGATTTGTTGATTTTCTCCCTCGGAGCTCTGAAAAATACAGTGCAAATTTGAAATTCTAACAATCGATTTTTGATGTAATAAAAATTATAAATAACGGCACAAATTGAATTCAAGTTCAGAATGTAACAAAAACAGTTAGGCAGACTAAATATGCATCTTCTTAAATTGTAAATTTTTTTCAAATGCTCATAGTGCCTCCTGGTAACGGCCAATCGATAAGCCTAAATTTAGCATTATGAAATGCAAGTTTAGAAGTGTCTTTTTGATTTAAGCTTATACAATAAATTTATAAAATTCATTTTTCCAAAATATATAAAGACAAGGATGAGAAAGGGGTCAAACCACAGTGAGGCACTTTGGAAGAATTTTTATCCTACATCCAATCAACTAATTCAAGAATGAATTATTTTTTGCATTTAATGGGGCTTCATTGTGTATAATTTTGTATTTTAATAAATCAAACTTAAGAAAAAGCTTAGTAATAAACTCAGAATTTTCAGTCAAGACACTCTCGATAGTTAATTTTGATTCTTGTACCACATCAATTAGATTACCGATATTTAAATCAATCTGATTTATCAACACACATATTTTTTATTTAAATTGGGAATTTATAAGCAGTAAAGGGATTTTGATTTTAGGTATTTCAAACGTTGAATTAAATTTTCAAACAATAAATTTCTTACTTTAGAGATAGAAAGTTGGCGAATTAATCTAGATAGGGAAAGTAGAAAAAATTGGGGGAAAATGATTTTAAGATGAAGTTCGACCCCAAGATAGGGATCTAAGATGGAATATGAGACGATAATTAATGTGTAACTAAGAATCAAAAATCAGATCCTGAGTAAGACTCAAATTGTAATGCTAATCACCATTCAAATCCACTTCAAGGGCATGTATATTTTGCCCATGCCATCCTATTTTCAAATCGTTAAACGAGAAGTTCAAATAGCAAAGAAGAAACTTACAACTTTTTTTTTTATGAACCAAGATCTATTGACTTCACAAGCAGCAGATGTGTCGTTCCAAGCCAGAACACTTAAGTGAAGGTTTCCTTTGTAATTTTCCCTTCTCCCTGACATCTGATTTTGAAAAGACAAACTTGCTTTCAAAATTTAGGTGTAATCAGACGTCTAGTTATACAGATATTGCTGTTTTACTAGTAATTAATCTCAGCCCTTAGATCATTTTTATCTCTCCTCCACGTGGGCCCCAGCCAAGTAAAAATGGAGTGTTTTGATTTTCTAGGACACTCTCATCGTTTTGTCCGCCTTCGGATCACATGCTGCAACATTTTTGCACATAAAACAATGCATTAAATTTGTTTAAAAAAAATAATGAAAAATATACAATTTTAGTGGTTGGTGTTGCGCCCCCCCCCCTCCGTACGTTAGGGCGCCTTATTTTCAGCTAAAAATAACTAAAACGAAACAATATTGATGCGAAACGACGGCGGCCGGGATCGAACGGCGCGTTTCACGTCACAAGTGAAATGATGATATGATATAACTTTGTCAAATTTATGGGACTGAAGTTTATAAATGAGCAGATAAGACGCGGACAAGTAAGCGCAGTAGATTGGGACGTGCCACGGAGTAGAATGATCCAGAAATCAGACTCCCGTTGACCCGCTGAATCTACTAGACCACTAGGACGGGAGGGGCGTCTAACGGCCCTGGAGAGTTCGATATTTAAGCAATCATAGACAATCCGTTTACCTCAAAGAATCCTGCTCTCGACGTCGGTGGCTACGCCTATTCCGATGTTCGATCCAGAGGTCTTGGCAGGGGACGCGATAGCGGGCGATGGGACTACAAGCAGTAATAATACTGGAATAAGAGGGAGGGGAGACGAGCGAACCTGATGGTGGCTTAGTCCAAGGCACAGCCGAAATGGCGGGTCACGGCGATGACACGGTGATGACAGAGCTGGCGGACCACGGCGGATCACGGCGCGGCGCGGAGTTGTCGAGCCGCGGGAGTGACGAGTCCGCGGCGCGCTATCGGGTCACGGCGGGATTGACGAGTCCGCGGCGCGCGGTCGGATCACGGCGGGCGCGTGTGTTCACGACGCTGGCGGAGTCGCGACGCGACGCGAGGTCGCGGGCTGGGGCGCGACGCGAGTCGCGGCGCGGCGGGCAGCGGCGCGCGCTGGCGAAGTCGCGGCTGGGCGTGGCGGCGCGCGCCCGTCGGCGCGGGCCAATGCTGAGGCGTGCGGCGAGAGAGTGGCGGGAAGCAGGGGCCGCGGCGGGGAGAGTGTAGAGGTGAGGGCGAGAGGGTTCCAGAACGGGGTTTGGGGATCAAGAATCAAGAAGAAGAAGGGGGAGGGGGGAGGGTCGAGGATGGGGGTCAAGAAACGGGATGGGGTTGATGATAAGATCAAGAATGACGAAGGTGAAGGGGGGAAAAGGGATCAAGAAACGTTGGGTGAATGATGGAAGAAGATCAAGAAATGGCGAGGACGATGAAGGGAATCAAGAACGATGAAGGTGAAGAAGGGGGGGGGAAAGGGGATCAAGAAATGGCGAGGACGATGAGGGGAATCAAGAACGACGAAGGTGAAGAAGGGGGGGGGGAAGGGGATCAAGAAATGGCGAGGACGATGAGGGGAATCAGGGAGCCGGGGTAGAAGATGGTCAGGGCGAATAGTTGAGAAGGGTGTAGGTGGAGGAGAGAATCAAGAACCTTGGCGACAGAGGTTCTTGATTGTCGCGGGCGAGTCTCCTTGATGAAGACAAATCTCCCGATGCGGCGCAGGTCGACGGCGTCTCGTGTGTTCAGATGCCTCCAGAGTAATCTCGATGCAGGCTTTCGTCCGCGCGAGGCGATGCCGACTTCTTGAATCTTTAAACGTACCGGAGTGATCTCGACGGCACGATTAGCACGACCCGTCCGGAGTGATCTCGACAGGCGGATCGTGAGCTCTAACCACGGAGTGGTCTCGACGTGGTTGGGGCCAGCCACACCCCTTACGCTACGACTACGATAAGGGGAAGCTCTTTGAAAAATTCAATTCATTCAAAAATTTCCAAATGTTCCTTGGGCATGCCCTCCCCTTATATAGGGAGGAGGGGGGCCAAGAGAACATGGGGAGAGATCGAACCGTCGTGAAACGTGGTTCGGTCTCTCCTTACAAATTCAAATACAATTCTAAAAGATAAAATCAAAGACGAGGACGGGCCCTACAATAATGGCCCAATCCATAATTCGGAAAGAAATACAACATGATGATGAAAGTAATAAAATGGTAAAGTCTTGCTTACCCGGAGTACTTAAACCCCGGATGACGGACGTCGACTCGAGCGCCTAGGCGTGGCTGATGGCGCGTCATCGTAGCATCCTCGGGTGGTGTCGTCGTCGCTGAGCCGCCATCTACTGGATGGTCCTCCATCAAATATTCTCATTCCATAAATTCACGCAAAGAATCAATTTACCACATTCATTAACTGCACCTGACTATTGATTCTCTATGTGCATTTATTGCACGAAAATGGAAAACAAAGAAAGTTTACATTTTTCCTTGTCGCCCGGACCATGTAAAAAATGAGATAATGATTTTTCTCATTAAGGCATTGCACATTGCGATGCCATAATGAGTCAATGAAGTGCTCATTTGAGGCCTCCAATCATTTGCCCGAATTTTGGGCGAATGATGTGGATGCCACATTATTTTAAGAAAAATCATTTTTGAATTGCCAAATAAATCAATAAACTATACTCTTTAAATTCCAAAAAATATTTATTAGGAATATAATGCTAAGAAAATAATAAAAAAGACAGAAAATTCCAAAAAAATTAGTAAAGGCATTTAGAACCTATGGCAAAGTATTTTATGCTCTACAAAAAATAAACCTCTATTACACTATGGCTAAATGTCATGTAAAAAACACTAAAAGATTAAAAACAATTATCAAACTATAATGCAAGCCCCATATGTCCACTTAATTATGATAGCATACAAATATGGCTAAGAAACATGTATATGTATGTAATATTCATCAATTTAACATTACAATTTGCAACTTATCAGGCTCGTAGGCGCAGAGCACGAGCGATGTGAATGTTGGTGTTGACAGTAGTGGGCAAAATGCGTATGGAACATTAGCATTAGAGTAGGCTAGAGACGGATGCTGTCAGCTCAAGGGATGCAGGCACACTGTCGACGACGTGTGGGGGGGGGGAATAGCGTGGCATGGTGGTGAGGACCCAAGCAGCGCGAGGTGCGCGGGCATTACAGCAACAATGACAACCCAACAGTACAATGGTCGATGCTCACAGTGTCAAATAGTGCAGCACTAGGCGGATAAACGGTATGTGGGCGCGAGGCCTCTGGGAGTCTATGCGGTCGACGGGCGCCGATCGGCGACTACATCACAAGATTGTGTTGTTGTCTGATTGGCCAATCGTTTGGCAGAACAACAGTGCAGCGCTGTCTACACAGTGCACATGCCGTGTTGGGGACTACGGCAGAAGGACAAACGGCGTTTGGCTGAAAGGGTGATCGGGGGGTCACAAATGAGCACATCATCTATGGTGCACGCACAGGGTGGCGTGGCCCATAAGAGCGTGCGCCACCGAGCGCCTGAGTGATCGGTCGCGCATCATCAATACACGACATCTGCGATGGCTCACAATGTAGTGCCCATATGTAGCACTAGGCATAAGTTGACCAGCAAGTACAATTACCGGGGGTGCATGGTGTCCGGACGTTCGTGCAATCTATAGGGGCAACATCCATCCCGTGAGTGCAAATGGAGACAGCAACGAGTCATGGTGGCGATGTAGGTCAGCTGGCAGGTCAACACATGTGTGGCGTGCTTGAGGACGGTTGAACTACATGAAGACTTGCTCTGGCCAGCACTATGGGTTGACTGGTAGATTAACACGCGCAGGCATGGTTGAGGGAGGAGAACAAGAAGGCAATTAGCCTAGGGCAGCACTTTTCCTCTCTACCCTCCTCTTCCCCCCCCTCTCTCTCTCTCTCTCTCTCATTCCCCTTCTTCATCTCTGTCTTCTTCTTTCCTGAGACCAAAGGGAGAAAACAAAACTCCACAATAATTCCTAGTCTAAGGAATTAGGGCACCATCTTGCCCACTTATAAAGGGGCAGGATGTCCCTTGCTTACTAAGGGTACGTGGTCCCTTGGTAAGGGGCCAAGTGCGCTTACTAGGGGGGCTTATACATAGGGGCCCCTCTTTAACACAATAAAACATATATGTGGCACACATTCGATGACACAAAATGATTCGACACACAATGATATGAACGCAAACATGGCACGATGGACAAGGACACATTGAACATGAACACAAAATTATGATAAAACAATGAACATAAGAAGCACGTGCTGACAAAAATCGAAAGGGTCGTATACGTGGGCATGCTTTACAAGGTGTATTTGTGCCTGGGTGTTTCACCTTTGCCTTGGCATGCCGGTCAGGCTTGACATGAACCAGCGGGACCGTCAATGATGTTGATGGCGGCTCTGAAGACGTCTCTGATGAAGTGGGCTAGTGCGCTCCATTGTGCAGGTTGACGGTTGGACGATGCCAGCGATGACTGCGAGTGGCGTTGATTGATGGGGACAGTGGGTGCAGACACGCATGGGATGTGCGCATGCAGGTGAGCACGCTTGCATGGGGGCACAAGTGTGCATGGGACACCGGCGTGCAGGGCGCTCACATGCATGTGGGCACGGTGTTTAGGGCTGCCGCGTGGAAGCACGAGAGGCTTGCGGATTGGAGGCATGGGCGTAGATGATCGGCCGCGGGAATGGGCACAAGAGTGGGTGCAATTGCATGAAAGACATTGGTGTGCGGGGCTTCACAGGAGGTCACCCATGATTGTCCCAAGAAACGCTTTCTTGGGGATTTGGCCAGGCCAACAAGCGGGTTCTTTATAGGGTAGGTCGGAGATGGTCACTTTGGAGCAGCAATGCAATCAAGATGTGCGAGAAGGAGGAGGCTGGCAAGCTTTCTTGGTAGGCCAACAATCTTGGAATTACTCCAAGAAACTCCAAGAGGTGATAAGGCAAACAAGAAGGTGTAAAATTTTTAACAACGTGGTTCTTCCCTGATGCGTGGCTTGACAAGGTGAAGTTGATGGCGGTGAAATGCGCTCTGAAATCTATCACCTAGAAAACTGTAAATTATAAACTCCCAAAGGGAGAAGGGGGGAGCCCAATTAAAGAAAACTTTTGAATTTAAAAATAAATTCCAAAGGCTTTTCTTGGGCATGCCTTCCTTTAGATAGAGTAGGGAGGATGTCTGATTTGTCCGAACAAGGGGAAACTGGTTTGTGATGAAAGGCTTCCCCTTAAATGTATGTTAAAACAAATAATGAAAAGCAACAATGGTCAAGGTATAAACACGCAGAATGAATTTTATTACTATTGAGCCTGACCTGATGCAGATCTAAAAGGTACAAACAACTGTTGACCGCATGTTAGACAAAAAGAAATTACTGTTTACTATATAAATGCCATTTTCCTCTTACTTCTGAAATTACTTGACCCCTCTCTCGTGCATGCCTAAAATTCTCTTTGGGTCCTTGTGGGTCTGTTGTTGTCCTCTCTATGCCCTTGAGTGATTACTTGAGTCATTTCTCAGGTATAGGCCTTGCTCATCGATTACGTGGAAGCACCACTGATTCAATCCGTTTGGTGTCGTAGTCACCGTCATCGCTCGTACGAGGTCAAGAGGTCACCATCACTGTCTCTGTCCACCCAACCCGGAGCTTGGAGCTTGGAAACACCCCATGATGTAACACAAATGCCCGGAACAAACAGAATGTGTTACACCACAAGGGAATGGATCCAAAACACGATACGATGCGATGTAAATGATGTGTATGTTTAAAGAATTAACGACAAATATGTTGGAAGTTAGATGGTATGATATGTAATCAGTTCACGACAGGTGACAAGTCTTGGCACGATCAAACTCCCAATGATTCATGTGATCGACTCGAACAGACGACATAGTGGGGAAGGATCTTCATCCAAGAGTATGCACAATATCAACGTGAACGGACGGGTCTAATATAGACAAAGAAATTCTTTAACGTGAATAAGTGGATAATCTGATAATCACGTAATAATTCTCTAGTGGCAGAGGAGTACGCGAGGACAGCACTGAGGGATGCAATAGGAACGAGAAAAGAGAGGAGAAGGTAGAACCTGGGTTCAAGGGGGGCCCAAGGTCAATGAACCTGTCCATTGGAGATACCCAAACACCAATGCTGATTAAGAGGAGTCCATGATAATGTAAAATAATGAGCAATGCATATGATCTGGGGCATGGTCAATGGCTGAGCAACGATGGACAAGAGGGCTGGCGATATGAGATTTAGCTTCCCTACCCCCAGCCCGTTTTTACACAGATCTGCTCAAGATAGAACAAAAAGGCCAACAGTGATCATCTCCCCCAATAAGCATAAAGGGGAATCATTCACCAAGTGATTATCACATGATCTTCTCAAGTTCTGTCCACCCATTGATCTAAGGATGTCGACAGTCGTCATACTGCGTGTATCTGAGGCTTTTTTTTGTTTTCCTCGTGCTTGTATAACTGAAGTAGAATCGTGGTGATTCTGATGGCCGCAAGAGTCCACGAACTGTTCAAGACCACCAGCAATGCATCCGGACAAATGGTCACAAGAGAAGGCAGTCGTCTGGATGCACCATCACGTGACCAATGGGCAACTCGAGTCAGCAATAGGAGAAATCAAGTTATTTGTTTGACCTGTCAAAATCTTGAACCGCAGAAATCTTCAAACTGGGCTGTTTGATCACCACGGTTGAAAGCAACAAAGAAATAAATGAAACGCCACAGATTGACGAACGATGCCACTACGTTGGAGTTTCAAGATCAAATATTCATTGATGGATGGTTTTAATAATAGAAGAAAAATCAGCAAGGAAAGGTCGTCTTCTAGTCAATAAATCAACAACCAACGTGTCTAGAGGTCGGTCTTCTTCTGATTTGGTGCAACTTCAAAGAGATGAATTGAACGGAGGAGATGAAAAGAACCTTGCGATGGAAGGGAACGGCTCTGCCAATGAAACTCTACCACTACCAGGATGAAATACGAGAACGGTGAGGAGAGAACACAAAGAAGGGGAACTCGAAAACAATAACTGCCCATCGCTCTTCTTAACTCTGGTTCTTCAAACAATCATGCCTCCTACGTCCACCCCTCCCCCTTCTTTTTAGAGACAAGCAGGCAGTTGTGGGATGCGCAAATGTTAAGAGGGAAGCTTATTGGGCTTCCCCTTAAGAGGATTCTTTAGGGGGAGAAGTGATGGGGGACCATCTCGCCACCAGCAGCAAGGGGCGGTAACAACCACATCAAGCATCCTAGGCCAACATCCGCAACCTCAACTTCAAGTACTCAGCCTAGGGGTGGTTGACATATTCGGAATTATTTCCATATGTTTTGAATTACATTCTTCAACATTCTGGATTGGGCTAGTGTGTTTGGGCCGTCTGTGTTATTTTCAATTATGTATGTAATGTACTTTAAGGGGAATTCTCGTCATGTTATGGTCTTCCACTCGTTTCAGCCCACTTAGGCATCTGCCCTATCCTATATAAAGGGACGACATGCCCAAGGAAAGCCTTGGAGTTCATTTTGATTTGAAAAGTATTGTTCACTTGGGCTCCCCTCTTCTCCCATTGGGAGTTATTTACCGGTTTCCTAATAGATCGTGGGAATGCCGCATGCCATGTCATTTCTCCTACCATGACATTGATATTCCATGGAGGACAACCGTCGCTGCCGCTCTCTCACTCATTCACTTATGTTATTGTGACAACCAGTATCTTAAATAACTTCAAGAAACGTCCTCGCCGCCATCATCAGCCTGTAAGAACGCTCGTATGGGACTTCTTTTCTACAAGCCATCATCGGGTTGCCTGCCAGCCACCCTTTGAATGATTTTTGCTACCATCAAGAATCCGTTTCATGGAGGCTTGTCTCCAAGAATTCGCTTCTAGGAATGCTGCCATTCCAACCACTGCCATCTCTGCGGCCGTTTCTCCATCACTGCCTTCGCCTTGGCTTCCAACAATGCCGATGTAGCTTTGATTGTAATCCTTTCCACAACAGTTGATGCCGTCATGCTGTCAACCATTCATCGCCATGGCTGGTGATTGATTACGCCCGTGTGCGCTCACTCACTGCCCAACCTGTGCGCTGCACTCCCCGTGCATCCACACACGCCTGCGCAAGCCTGTGTGCCTGTGTGTCTGCATGCGCCTGTGTAAGCCTGCGCAACCCATACCCCAACACGCTCCGCATGCCCGTGGACCTCTACGTGCATTCCTGTGCACCCTTTCAGATTCTCGCGCATCCCCATGCTCTTGTACAATCCCGTGAATCCCACGCGCGGCCGCATGCTCCTCTACGCGTATGCAAGCCGCGTGTGCTCAAGCTATGCACAAGGCGGGCCTCTGCGCATGCATCTGCGCCTGCATGGGTACCAGAGTTTGCCTGCCTAGCCTTCTACTTCCATTTGCGTTCGTTTTTGTGTGTACTCCTGATTGACATTGCCACTAGCTCGGGTATTACCACACTGGTTCATTTTCTCCCCTAGGCTCACAGTCAAATTATTTTTTACAGTGCTGATGTCAAATGTGTTCCACTACCTATAAATGAGTTATTGTGATAGGAATAGCCACTATCATCCAAATATAGGATTTATTGCGATACAACTAGTCCTATTGGTAAGGGACATGGGCACCCTTGAGTACTGAGAACCCTCACTATCTAGTCATGTAATTGACCTTTCAAACTTGTCAGTCATGTTGAAAAGGTTCTCATTGATTTAGTCACTCTAGCCCATTATCAAATTTTACATCGTTAGGTAGTCTAGATTTCAACTTTGTTGTGATATGAGCCAAACGATCCCAGTGATTATTGTATCACATCAACTAGAAACCCAACATGAATTTCCACCTCCTAAAGATGGCCAATACTTAAAAAAAGAAAATAAAACACATACAAGGGGCCTGTACTCATGCAGGAGGGGCCACCCTACAATTTGAAGACGACAAAAAAATACAAATACAACACAAAGATGAGCTAGTACATAAGGATCTAGCCATCAAAAGAAAAGAACACAAATGATCACGACCCGTATCAAGACAATGTAGACACTTCTCAAACCTGATAGTGGAAATGTGGATTCTTCACATCGGCTCGGGGCGCGATCGAGTGGATGGTACCCTATCATCCCACGAGTGGGGGCCTGCATGTACCTACACCTAGGATCATCACATCATGTAGAGTCATCCCCGTAGGGAATTATTGGTCGTACGACATCACCCATGACATTGGACACCATCTTGGTATCAGAGCAAGTTGTGGTTGCCCACAACTCATTTCCGTACCGTAGCATCATCTCATATGCATTCATCCATTTTGAAAACACATTTATGTACCCTTAGGATATTGGCTATGGTTGTAAAGAGGTGATCTAACAGGAGGATGCATCACAAAGGATTGACCTCTTTGCAGCGAGAAGGCTTGCCGCTATCTAAGAGATGTAGTCTGATAACACCCTAAATTCGGTCTTTATTTCATGCTATTAGCACTTTTTTATGCATTTAAAGAGCTTAAAATGGGGCTGTTATCAAATATGTAAATAAATTTAATGTTTCCAAGTGATTTCTGATTTTTCCCTAATTTTTTGTTAATTTTATGAATTTTTTAGATTTATTTCAGCTTGAAATAATAACTTTTGAATGAAAATGGCAAGTTTCATATTTAATTTTGACATTTATCAACATGGGGATGAATCAGTGAATTTTCTAGAATTTTCTACGAATTTTTAGGAGTTTTCTGAGATTTATTTGAAGAGGAAATTTATTTATTCTAAGGAAAAAAGGTATATTTATAAGAGAAAAAAAAGTATTTATATCATTTTCGAACTTTGAAGGGCCTTTTTGAAAAGTTTCGTTGCAAAAAGACCCTGAAAACAGCTTTCGGTCGCCACTGCAGGTGTAAAGATGTAATTTAAATTCTTTCAGGGTTTTATTGCAATTATTTAATATATTTTTTAATATTTTTAGGAGAAACCAGAGGAGAGAGAGTGCGGCAGGGGCATATACACGATTACTTTTGGGCGGCGTCTAACAGCAATTCCAGGCTTTTTAAGGACTTTTTTGCAAAAAGAAGGATTCAAAATGCGTCAGCCAATGAGAGAGCGACACGTCATGGCATGTTTAAAAATGAAATGAATAAATAAATCAATTTTAAATCCAATGGATTAAATTGGTTTAAATTTGATTTATTTATAACTTTTGATCCTGAAGTCCGATTGAAGTGATTTTTTTATGGATCTGTTTGTCTTGATCCCCTCTTGCTATCTGTATGGTTGGATCATTCAGATCCAGCCTACATTGACAGATAAATATTAATTACTAAACGGGGGTAAAATGGTGCTTTTTACCATATAACCTAAGTATAAAAGCTAAATTTCGAGAGGGGGAGCTCATTCTTAATGGTGCTCTATCACAGCTGCAAGACAGAGAGGAGCTCCAGCTTGGATCAACCTATTTGGTACTTTTTCTTTCGTCGTTTTGGAATTTTGGTGCATTTTGAATGAAATTAGTTCAATTTCTTGTTTCTTCTTGTTGATTCTAATCTGAACTTCTAAATCGCTTGGCTTGAGCGGCATGTACAAGCCCTGATTAGGATTGAGAGGAAATTTTGAGGGATTTAACTAGGCATTCAACTGCATTCCCAAAGAAAAACTCCAAAAAAATTAGATTTAATTTTTAGGAGATTAAATTACCCCCATTTTATTTCTGAATTATCAAACTTACAAAACCAACCCAACTCAAATCAAAACTTCCCTCTCAACTTCTCTAATTGACCTCTTGGACCCTTTTATTTGGATCAAAGAAGCCAATTTAGAGCTCCCTATTTCTTCTATTCATCCCATCTCTTCTACCCCCCTTTCTAAATTTCTCATCTAATTAGGGTGATGTGATCTTCATTGAAGATCAAATTAACTCTAATTAGGGTTGAATTACTAAGAAAACCATCAAATTGAATTCCTTACTAGCTTCCCTTGGACGACACTCGTACTTATCACTACACATCTTAAGTAGAGTTTTTATAAATTTTATTGCATAAGCTAAAATTGACAACGACAAGGGTTAAAATTGCATAATTTCTACCCCGATTTTTGGCTTATCACAGTCCCTCATGTCTCGCGGAGCAGTGTCCCCCGACACCTAAAGGACGCAACTTGCCGCCTTCCTCAGAATGTGGGCGAAACAACACCCAATGACTATTGCGCCACCTGGCCATCTAGATCACGCAGGAAGACCCATTCCCGCCATGGACGCACACGATCGATTTATAGTGCCTCGCGATCACTAGCAGCTTGGTCACATATCGACATCGAGGAGACAGTGACAACTAGTTGCCAACCACAGGGGAAGGATCCCCTGGAAGAGCCCATACCACGGGCCCCATATGCCTGCAACCGCGGACCTGGACGCTCCCGAGGAAGGCCGTACCTGATGCATTAACCATGAGAGGATCCACCTGAGGAAAGTGGAGCCTACCTTCACACACTAACCGTTGTTGCTGAACGTGTAGATCAGCTATTAGACCAACTTGTAGTACCACCGATACCCGCTACCGCCAATGCCCGTCACTCTAGATAGGGCATGTGACCCACCACGGGCTGCATGACCTCTATAACAATGACGGAGCCCATATGAAGATGACAAGTTGGAAGATGACACGTGACAGGACGAGATGTGGATACGTCAACACCTCGATCATTAGCCTACGCGTGTTACTCAAAACACCCGTGTTCAAAAAAGACAAGACTCACAACACGATTTTGACTATGGGGTCATGGCTGACCCACCGGCTTGTCGGGATGATTACATTCCTTACTATGAGTGCCTATATGAGGAGCTTAACATCCCCCCTACGTGATTCCAGATATCTGCGCACCTCATGATGGTCAACTTTGACATTGGTATGATCACAAATGCTACCTGACCCCAACGCCATGACACACCAAGCCATGATAAGGAGGATACCCAGCGGCCAAGAGGCACTAGAATGACTACGAGCACCGATGAGAGGAGTATTGAGCAATAATCCAAAAGAGTGTACGAGCCGACGTAATCATCTTTGAAAGGTCAAGGAGGCTGAAGAGTTGATTGACTGGCAGTTGAGTATGAACTCTTATTTCCATTGGTACCTCATGGACGTTGACCTGTGTGTTGAATATGCAGAGAAGAGGCTTGGCAAACAAGCCAATATATTCAGGGAGGTCGAGTGAGTTGCTGTAGAACGTTGAGAACGCGCCATTACGACATGGGCTGAGATAGCACAAAAGCCGAGGAGAAAATACGTGATGTGGAAGCATCATATGAACTTAATCCTCTCATGGCTCGACCTGAGGCTAGGTCGACAGTGTGTGACGGAATATATTGAGGCATTCGAAGAGTGGCGGACAGGGTGCCAATTCATGGAGGACCCACAAATCGTCATTGGGTTGTTTGCGCACCGAGCAAGTTAGTGCCCACCTTCGGCCCTCTTGATCCATGTTGGAGATGCTGATCAGGACCAAGTGGGAGAGATGGATAAACAACCAGATGATGAGTGCCGCGTCGATGAGGAGTTTTTGAACGAGTCTGACAAACCCGACGGCTGAGTTGGGTACATTCGGATCATGGAGACTCGTGTGACCCCGTCACCAACTCCACACCCACTAGCAGATAGTTCACCAACATAGCGGTCGACCGCGCCATCACCAGTGGGTTGTGATCCCCACACCGAGTGACCCCACAATTTAGACCTGCATCTATTGTGTAGAAGACAGACCCGACGGCGACACAGCTCTTGCACCTTGATCTTCTACACTTATGTCAAAAACAATGACAAAGTGTACGAGTTTATCATGGACAGTTGAAGTTGTATCAATGTCGTCTCTCGTGCAATGGTCACTCGGCTAGGATTGTGACGAAGGCAATTGCGTAATAAATAATATGTGTGGTCGGCGAGAACGCCTACATTGTGGGTATCCAACTAGATTGGGGAATCTATCCCACCTCCATGTTAAGGACGTGGTCAGAGCCTCATAGGCCCTCGAGCCTTAGTAGTGATGTGAGTGAGAGGCGCCATCTATTCCTTCCCGTCTCGTCCCACGTGAGGCATGAGCATATCGTCTTGGTACTCAAGGAGGTAATTGATGCTATAGTGGAGCGGATGCACCACAAGTTTCTTGTGCATTGGTAGGGTCAACTGGTGTCTGACGACACGTGGATTTCAGAGGTGCATTAACTTTGACTGTGACCAAATATCGATCAGCCCCTAAAAGATGTTGTTGGCTTTAGCTCGTCGGAGCTGAGTTCTTCCCCATCCGGGAGGATGATAAAAGACCATCCAATTGAGCACGTTCAGACTCATCCTCAGCCTCGTTGTATAGCCCAAGCAGATGTGAAGAATCCTTGTTTCGGCTACCGGGTTGGAGGGAAGGTCCTTCTTGTTAGTTATTTTGTATGTGTGCTTTCTTTTGGTTTTATAGAGGCTCATCTCGTGTACGTCCCCTCCTCGTCGTGTCATTTTGTTTTGACCTTGTTTCCCTTTGGCTGTAGATAGGCCCCCTCCTGTGTGTGTATGGACCTCCCCCATGTGTGTCTTGTCTATTTGGTCAGTTTTGTTTACATCTATTGGGGCGGGGGACCCATGGTTAGTCTCTTCCACCCCTAAAGCGCCCTTTTTAGGGGGAGGCCTACTGAGCTCCTCACTTAAAGGGAGCCCATTACAACACCTATAAGCCCCCTCCCTTTCTACTATATACGGGGAGGGGGTGCTCATAACACTCTTAGGCCCTTTTTTTTTAAGAGAGAAAAAAAAGTTGGAATTGTGTTATATTTTTTCCTCGGTGCCTTAGCGCACCTCCACGAGGAGCGCTAAGTTTACTGAGCGAGATGCTCACTGGTGCACTCTCAGCTGATAGGATCTCCACGTGCTCCAATGCTCCGCGAAAAAACCTCACTACCAGTGATGAAGCACACCAGCCCCCAACATTAGAGGCATCTTCGGAGCTGCCATTCTCGTCATCAATGGCCCTACCAGTTCATGTCCAGTCTGATAACCACACCAGGAAGATGCCCAGGTTCAACTACCCCTGGTTAAGCACATCCATATTTTCGACATTTTGATTTTTGTCCCTACGTGGTCTTTCTATTTCTCGCTAATGGTGTTCAGTTGTTCGCATGTTCATTTTCGTCATGTCTGCATCCATCGCATCGAGTTCATGTTAGAATTTTCATATGTCATTTTTTTTTTGACGTAGGATGACGTCAGCGGATGTCCTACGGCGGGAGCGTGATCAGTCCGCCCTTCTCGGGGATGATCATCTCGGACTGCACATCCCGCTCTAGGTGGGGTGTCCCCGAAAGGTCCTGCGCGGGGTCCTCAATTCGTTGGGGCCCAGCGTGTCGCTATCACACATGATCTGCATTCCATAGATCATCGTTGAGGCATTGCTAGGCCCGATGACAAGTGGGCGGGGCTGTTCAGCCGGCCGGATGACGAAGACGGCGACGAACAGTATGGCGGTTTACGGCGGTCGAAGCAGCGACGGCAGCGGCCGAGGGCGGCGGCATGCGGCGGTGTCGGCAACCGGAGGCGACATCGTGCAGTGGTTCGGTGCGACGGCGGGCGGCGGCGGGCAGCGGCCGAGGGCAGCGACATGCGACATCCGAAGGCGACAGCAGTGACGGCTGAGGACGGCGGCGTGCGTTGGCCGAGGAGAGTGGCTAGCGCAGCCAAGGGTGGCGGCGAGCGCGGCCAAAGACGGCGACGAGCGGCGGCCAGATGTAGCGGCGAGCGGCGGCCGGGTGTAGCGGCCGGCAGCAGCCCCATACTGCGGTCGGCGGCCCCGGTGGCGGGTGGCGGCCCCGCTCGGCGGGCGGCGGCCCCGTGCGGCAGGCGGGAGCCAATCACTACGAGCAGCAGCCCCGTGCGGCGGGCAGCTGCCCCTGCGACGGGCGTGTGCCCCGAGCGGTGGGCGGCGCCCCGTGCGGCGGGCGGTGGCCCCGTAGGCGAGCGGGCGGCGGCCCCATGAAGCGGGCGGTGGCCCCGCGCGGTGGACGGCGGCCCCGCGACTTGGGAACCCGGTGCTGGCGGCGGCCGCCTAGGGTTTCATCGTCATAACCCGACAGAACAGGAGGGGGGGGGGCGGAATGGGACGGGCGGCCAAAGTCGGCCCCGTTCCGTTCCGCCCTACTCTCTCTCACCCTCTTTCTTTTTCTCTCTCCCTTTTTTGATTTCCTTTTTTTCCCAAAAATTCAAAGAAGACTACTCTCTTAGGGCCCCCTCTCCTTCCCTTATGTAGGGAGGATAATGGGCCCTAAGGAGGGACCAAAAGAGGGAGAACCCATTAGGAAAGGGTCCCCCTCTTAAGACCACTAGTACATAGTTTGGTTAAACATGAAATTTTAACTAAACCTAAAAAAGAAAAAAAACCTAGATAACTTGAGGGCATCACCCAGATTCCACAAATCTGAGATAATGTGCGTGAATTTCATAGTGAAATCTATAATGGAGTCAGTATTGGACATCACAAAAAGTTCATAATCACGCTTCAAGCCTTGGATGCGATATTGAATAACTCTATCTACACCCAGATTTCTCTGCCACAGGATCTCCCAGTTCTCTTTTGCCGTCTTCTTGGCATCCAGTATCATCAACTAATCTTACGCGACTGCACTGATGATTGCAGAGAGAGCCAGTCGATCCTTCTTCTTTGAAACATTTACTCCGATGATTGCCTGCCATAATTCATGCGTGCGTCAAGGTATACCTCCATCGACATGGACCAAACACGGTAGTTCATCCTCAAGAGCTTAATGGATGGGGTTGGAAACGCCAGCTCTTCATTTCGCTCCCCTAGCAAACTCGACTCCCTCGTCTTCTTTGCCATTGACAAGTCCCTTGGTGTGGCTGCTCTGGTACAACTTGTTCGCTTCAGCTTGGCTCAAACCTGATCTCATGGAAGCTCCTCCTTGAATGAGGTTCCCACCCTATCAATGTGCGGTAGAACCAAGACATAAAGAGAAAAAAAACACACACCCTAGTGAAAACATTATGTTCACAATTTGTCAAACATGTTGCCGCTTTTTATAGAGCAACCCCAAGTTAAGATGGGGAAGGAGTTCGTTAGATTTAATAACATAGATGCCAGGTCCTCGGCGGTCACGAGTCTGCTCAATTTGACGCCGCCACTTGTATTGCTGACTGATCCTATGAACAAACTAACTAACACGCGAAGGAGAGACAATTTTCAGTAAAAAAGGTCCACAACAAAGGACTGGATCAACTCCATCACACCACCCCAACATCTACACGCTAAGCAGCCATCATGATCACCTTGAAGACCTTCAACACAAGGAATTTGCACTGAGAATAAACAGGCACCCATTCCCCATTCTTGTAGAAGTCACTACGCGTCTTGAAGAGTTATGCCAAACTCCCACTGTCCACAATTGCCGACACTTGGATCCTTCCTCGAATATGATGTGCCGCTTTTTACAAAGCAACCCCAAATTGAGATGGGGAAGGAGTTCGTTAGATTTAACAGCACGGATGGCAGGTCCTCTGCGGTCACGAGTCTGCTCAGGCCGATGCCGCCACTTGTATTGCTGACTGATCCTATAAACAAACTAACTAACACGCGAAAGAGAGACAATTTTCAGTAAAAAACATTCACAACAAAGGATTGGATCAACTCCATCAGACCATCCCAACATCTACACGCCAAGCAGCCATCAGATCAACTCCATCAATTCCTGTAGAAGTCAATACGCGCCTTGAAGAGTTCTGCCAAACTCCCACTGTCCACCATTGCCGACACTTGGATCCTTCCTCGAATGTGATGTGCACGGCTATTACTCTAGTACATACTCTTTATGTCTGAACTTGCACTCTGGACTGGCCATTCTAACGCTTTACCACCTGGACACATCGGATGCTGGTCCCATCTCCTCGGTCGAAGTGATTTTCCACCAACCGTGGAAGATATTGGGCCATCCTACAACGGATTGCCTTCTCAACCATCCATCGACTTTGTCCTTAGACTTCTTTGCCCACCATCCTGGACTGGAGTGATTCACCTATCTACGGTCTTGAAAGAGCCGTTCATCCCAGGGTTACCCACTAAAGATTCTGTTTGCAAAATTGTGTCAAATGCTCCGACCGGGCCACATGTCACCCATCCGCTCTCTCCTACTTAGGGTATTATTATTTTCTTCATTGCTATCCTTGACTGCTCCACTACTAAGAGTTCTCGAGTTGTAGGAATAGTCGCTGTCTCTATGCCAAGAACTTATATTTGTCGGTGTCGGATCTGCTCATTTTCTGCGACGGACGAGACACTCTCGAACAAAGTTTGTCTTTCACTTTGTCGCCCTTTGAGCTGATCGCACGTGTAACTGGGAGCTTGGCCGTGTCACGACCCTTCCCGTATCATCAACTGGGTCATGCCTTGGATCACTCAGACTCCGACGTACTTCTTGTTAATTTTCTTAATCACATACATCATTTCATCTCATCACATCGTATTTTTTGTTTATTTCCCCTCTGATGTAGCACTAGCCACTCAATTCCAGCCGTCGTGTTACATATGTAACTTTCTTACATCTTAGATGATTTTGCTCATATTTATCATGAATTTATCATGTTTTTTTTGGATTGACCAAAAATTTATGCATCAGCATAAATTTTGATTCCTGCACATAATGGCTATTTTCAACTTACCTGATGGAGCACAAGATCCAGCTCTCCATTGAGGACAAAGCCAAAGCCCACACAGCCCCAATCCACACCCTGTTGGCTCGAGCCTTGCCAAGGCGAAGGCAAAGGTACCCTAGTAACTTTAATTTTTTGGGTCATATCCTCGCAATGGCCCTTTCATTTTGCTCCCTCTTTTAATTTCCTTTGTATTCCTCCTTTTTCTTTTCCCTTTTGTTTTTGGTTTTTTAAGGGCGCCCCTATCTAATAGGCCCCCTTGTTGGACCTCTTTGAAGAGCCCATTACCCTTCGCCACATGAGGGATGGAGTGGGAGTCCTAATGCCTTGGTCAAGATGAAAAGTCAAAGTTAAATTTTAAAAAGGACCCACCATCACTCACAAATGTGTAGAGAGTGAGAGAAAAGAAGGAAAAGAGAGAGGGGAGGACGCTAGTGGGGGCGCCTCCCGCCGCCCTACACCACCTCGATGGCCGCCGGCCCACGCGACCCCGAGGGCTACTGCCCTAGGCCTCCCCGAGGGCCACCGCCTTGCGCCTCCCCGATGGCCACCGCCTCCAGGGCCACTTCCCGGCGCTGCCCCAAGGGCCGGCCCCCCCTGCCACCCCATGCTAAGGCCGCTACCTGCGCTGCCCCGAGGTCACCGCTAGGCCGCCCTCGCCGCTGTCAGATCGTCGACTGCCTTCCTAGTCGAGTCCCCGATCGCTACTGCAAGGCTGCCTCCGCCGGTGTTGGGTTGTCAATTGCCACTACAGTCGGGTCTCTAACCCTGCCACCGTCCGATCACCGACTAGAGTCGCTGCTAGGTCTCTGACCACCACTGCTATAGGGCCGGCTTGCATCGCGGCGTTGCCGCTTTGCGCCACTGTCCACGCCGTCGCTTTCCCCAGCCCTTTTGGCTCTCCATCTGACGTCACTCGGCCTGTTGTGTCGTCCATGGACTGTCTGTCCACGTTGACCCATTCAACTATGGACCTACGCCGCCCGTCCCATTGCACCGTCCGCGGTTCCTTCCACCCACGCAAGCCCGTCTAGCTCGTCGTTCGACGCAAGCCGGTGCCTCGCGTTTGCGCTGCACCGCCTCGCTTCTTCTGAATCCACCCCTACATCACCGCACCTTAGTCACGTTCTGTTGCTAGTTGGGTGACAACGACTCCACCATTTCTGTCTACCGGCATCCTGCATCGACAAGGACGATGACTCTAGGGCGATGTCACCGAAGAGGTACCTCGCTCCCCTAGGTCCCCCGTTAATCTATCTTTTGTCGTATATCTTTTTGGTTGCACACCACCATGCTCGAGATAGATTAGGTGACAGTATAAACGGAGACGAGAGCGTCCGATGAGCGTCTTCCCTAGGTACAGGCTGAGCACATCCGTTACATGAGAGCACCAGCGGTTTAACCCGTTCGGCGCCGTAGACTCCTTCGTCTCTCCGACGAGGGTCTAGAGGTGACTGTCATCATCATCTGTCTCTTGCCCTGGAGCACGGAGCTCGGCAAACCCGACGAGTCGGGGCCTGCATGTACCGTTGCCTAGGATTTCATCACATCACGTAGTCGCATCTCCGTACGTCCACACTGACAGAGATGATCCGAGCATCACCTTGGTATCCTTGGGATGATGTCAGTGACGTCGTCCTGCATCAAGGTGAGGGGGTGGGGCAACAAAAATGAAAGTAGGGCGCGGCGACTTAGCGACAACAATGTACTATGGCACAGAAGTTGCAAGGCAGAAAGCACAAAAATTGCTGGATGTGACGGCGATGGCAGTGCATGGCGGCGGTGATAGGGCGCGGCATTGGCCTCGGCCATGGCGATTGCAAGGCACGGCGGTAACGACAAGGCACGCGTCAGACGGCTGGCCTCCACGACGGTATAGTTGTGGCTTGCGGCTGCGGCTGCAGTTGCGATCACAGCTAGCGCCTGCAATTGTGGTCGTGGCCGTGGTTGCAGCCAGCACTGCAATCTCTTAAAGATAACAAAAACTCAATAAAACTCTAAAAATCGGAAAAATCCTTAAACATCACTTTTTCTCTTCTCTTCCTATGGGCGGCGGCCACCTTTTTTAGGGGCAAATATTGGCCTTCCCTCTTAGAAATAAAGGGGTAAAGGCCTAATTAAGAGTAACTAGGACCCCTTAATAGGATAGAGAAACCCACTAACATGCCCAGGCATGAGCTCCCACACGCGCAAACAAACACATACTCATTCGACATATAACGCCTAAACAAGGGAAATAAGGAAAGATGATGTCAAACCTTTGTGGCCAATTGACTAGGCCAGGTACTCTAAAGGAATGGATCTCACGCTCGAGCCCTTTCTCGACGAAGTCATTCGTTGGGGTTTTTAAAGCTGCTTGGTCCCCCATCAAGCCCTCCCTTGCCCACTGGTGGTGCGAACATAGAGTCGTGTCCTTCTTTAGGGCATGGGAAGATTTTTGGCTAAGGCCTAAAGCATCCCGATCTGGTTCAGACTGATCCAAAGTGCATCAAACCAAGTAAGATGATTTAAATATTTTCCCACTTTTAAGCATTTTATAAATACATAAAAAAATATTTAATATTAATATAGTCAAATTTTAATGATTTTAAAATTCAAAAAATTCAAAAGAACTCTTATTAGCATTTTTTATTTCTAGTCGTTTTTGGTGGGAATTTGATTCCAGAAAAGTCCAACAATTTTTTTTTCTATTTCTGGAGTTAACTAAACTTCGCAAAATTAGTACAAAATACTTTGACTGTTTAAGCTTCAATTTAAATCGTGGAAAATTATATAAAAATACAAAATGCCAAAAATCGTAGAAATTATATTTCATCTTCGAAAGTCATTCCCCTTATTTCAAGCTCAAGAAAAAGTCTGAATTCATATGTCTACCTCCCTGTGGATCGGCCACTTACTTCCCCTATATATAATATAGAGTCTTTAACTCGAAATTTCCCTAGAAAAATGTTGGTTATGTCTGGATTGAACAACAACAATAAACCCATAAATTCGGACTTATCGGTCACCCTCTAACTCTTTCTACACATAATATGTGGTGCGCCAGGCCATTCCAGTCTGCTCATCTGCTACAGTATTTTGTTGTACATTCCACGGCCAATAAAATTTTGTCAAAAACGTCAATGATTGTTTGGTTCACTGCGATTCAGTTTCATTCACTTTACAACAAAACAAGTGAACAAAGTTTACGAAGCTCTCTCTTATATTAAAATCATATGTTTATTGACTCGTTACAAAAGTCAATATATATAGTTACTGTTCCATAATTTAGAATATTAATTGTATTGAAATAAATATTGAGTCGTGAATGGCGCAGATGTGTCTCTAATGGATAGATTATTTCAACCATTATAGCGTGAAAATTGATGATTAATTTACTTTGCGAATTATGTAAGTTACTTCATGGCCAGTATCCGAAAAAACTTTAGACTACAAACAATTCGTGGTCATCTATCTGCTATACAAGAGTGTTTGAAAATTCAAAAACTTTTTGAATTAGAATTCACGCGAAAAGATGATTTGTTTCATATCATTTTTTCGTCAGAGAGATTTAAACTGATAATCAACTAGATCAACATTCCCTCCTACCGACACTGGTAGAGATTGCACGACAAACCCAACCTCGACCGCGACATGAACGACCCGTGTTCTTGTCCGGTGGAGTAGAAACCGCCGCCACCCTCTTCCCCCGCTCTTCCCACTTTCTTCTTCCCCTATGAGGATCGATAAAATCCCAAACTTTTCTTGTTTAAATGGCGAATTGGGTTTTCGAAAAGAGTTTCCTTCGAGAAGATTTCGCCCATTGGTTCTTCTCAACCGCAGCTACTGCCGCCACCGATACCGCCGCCGCTGAGGATGCCTCATGCAGCCATTTCCCAAATCAACCAGCCCCTGCCCACCCTCTGTTCCTCTTTCTTTCTCTCTCCCACGCCACCCCTCTCTCTATCGCGCACGCTGTCTGGCATTCGCATTCTTTCTTTATCGGCCGTCGTTTCTCTGTCACGTTCCACCTCTCTCGCTGAATTGCGCGATCTCTCTCTTTACCGTCGTGCATCTTCCTCCCTACACCACTCTCTCTATCACTATCTCTGTTTCTCTATCTCTATCGCGCTCTCTTAATCGCCTGGATCCGCATTCGACTTGGACAGTAGACTGTGGATCCGCATCCGCGTGGCCGTCCGCATCCATAGCACTCTTCTAATGTGACTTATTCCAATCAGATTCACAAATAATGCATATACACTCATGATACCATAGGATGGCTAAATATTTGCGTTTGATACCAAGCCCGACCCTTTGCGGAGTATTTGAGATTTATTGGCGAAATGTGCAAGGTGAATTTATAAATATAACGAAAATCGACCGAGAAAATCAAGATAGCAGCCCCTTAAATGTTTGACTTAGTTGGTGTCAGGCATATCTGCGGAGCAAAGGCCAAGGGAAAATCGAATTAAAAAATGTAACGGAATTCGTATCTTTATTTCATTTAGTGTCTGTTAGGTCTAATCCCCACACTTGCAACGCCAATAGAATATGTATCGCAATAAAGGAAACGTACGGTTGGCTTGAGCCGGAGTAGGCGGGCGATTTTCGTAATGCAAGTACCGCCTCGTGTTGGTAACAAGGAGATGGCCCCTATTATTTCAGTTTTATAATCCCTGATTCATAATTTGACTCAAACACATTACGCTGTGATTGTCACTGTATACTCACGGTCACGTTCAGGAAGAAACGATAGAAACGAAATCGGTTGACGCAGAAACAAATAGTAAGAGGTTAACTCAACGCTAGCGTCGATATCATTTTCAACAATTCTCTGATAACCACTGGATGCTATATTTAATTAAATTAGTACAGTATATTTACTCTGCCTCGATGGCTAAATGAATTAAGACGGTGTTTCAACATTCGATAAAACCATGCGGAAAACAGATCCAACGGCCAATACAGCTGTAAGCCATGAAAATTGTGGCCGACGCATAGTCTCCTGACTCATTCAAACGAGAAATTTGGCGCCGTTTTTTCTGTTGGGACACTTGAGGAGGAGAGCGCGGTGTTTCCGTGCGCTAATTACGGAAAACTGTTAAGCTGCGGCAATAAAATCTTCACCTTACCTCCCGTTCCCATGTCTTCAAGCAGCCCGCTCTGATTCATATTCTCTCACTTTTCCCTGTCTACGTTTTCTTCCCCATCTCTTCTACCTCTATTCTTTCCTTCCTTGATACCTGCTGCCGGTCGTCGGGAGAACGACAGCAAGAGCAGACAAAGAGAAACGACATCCATCTGCGTTGGCGAGTGCCATGGCGCGGGCTTCCCACGCACGTGCGTTGGAGAACCTCGTTATCTTAGTTTTACATCTTTCTTAGCGTCCTGTGACGAATACGATAGTAGATACGGCGGCGACCCATTTCGTCTTCCATGTTTTAATTTCATCCAACACACGCTCCTATCTCCCTCCTAATTAATTCTGGTTTTCGTGTTTATTGACGTCCGAATGCTATTTATTTCAGCCCCCAGGAAGACGACTGCACGATCTTCGCGAGGGTGAAAAGCGGCGTGAGCGGGGATCTGAAAATCGATGTCGGGATTTCTGTCCAAGCTTAACTTTAATACGCTCGCTCGTCGCGGGTATTCTTTTTTTAACTTGGCTTCCTCGGTGGCTCTAATTACAGGGAGTGCGAGTCCTGCACCGATTTTCTGCCTCGTCAAACAGCGGATCTGCGCACAGAATCGCAGGGGTGTCCAGCCGCCACCGTGCACAGAGGACTACCCATGGCGATGTGAGGATCAGTCATTGCCTTCTCAAGAAAGATTTCTTTCAGCTCGATAGCTGTCCAGACACCCCAGTAAAAGATATATTTATCTATTAATGTTTCTTGGCTCGTATGTGTGTGCAGGAGATTATCCATATCGAGGAAATCCGGCATCCCTGCCGCCGACATACGTGGGTCAACGCCAGTCGACGACGCCATCGCAACGAGCTTGCGGATGGCTCGACTGGTGACCGACCACACTCTCAGGTAAGAGACCCACGATGCGTATTTTTCTTCACTTAGGATGGGCTCGTTCTCTCGTCCGCCGCGATCAGGTCTTCCGCGTTGACCCGTGTTCTTGCTCCAGGTGAAACGAGTAGCCGGCTCTGGGCGGACGGAAGAAGACATCCTGCGGCTTCTATGGACAGTAAATTACGGGGCCGTCAGCGGAAAAGATGCGGAGTCTTGCTCCATTTGCTTGGTACAAAGAATAACCGTGCCGTCTCCTTTGCGTTCCTATCGTAATAATGTGTTTTCTTACCGTAGCTCTCTCTCTCTGTGTGATGCTGCAGCAAGACTATAAGATTGGGGAAGAGGTGGCGACACTGCCGTGCATCCACAAGTTCCACACCAGATGCATTGCAAGGTGGCTGACGCGAACCAATGCTTGCCCAATGTGCAAGAACGTGGCCCTGCCACCCTCAAGCTGAGACTCAGACTAAACGTGTACTAGATGACGCCTGATGTAACCCAAAAATGGTGCAATGAAGTATTCTTTTTCTTCTGATATAGAAATATCACATTCGGAAAAAATTTGGAATGCAAGAGGTCCTTTGAGAGCATGTCACGTCATTCTGATTCCGTAGATGAACTGAATACCCAAAGAGCTTGTTGAGGCCATCCTTTCCGCTTCTTAGAAAATAGATCCCGATGAATCCCGTCCCTGGATTTGTGCATATTCTTATGCCCCCCTATTGCAGTCACGAGGGCTAAAGAATATCCTGAAGGAAGATACATAACTTTGTCTGATGTCTTCTTCTCTGTCAAAATATTACATACGTTCTTTAAAAATATAATACTTATGCTTTGAGTTACGCGTTCACTATCCCGGAGTCAGTTTGAGGAACTCTGCGCTGTTCGCAGAGGCTGTTGGAGTTAAGCGCCTCCCTGGTTATCAGATAATAGTGTTTATCTGATAATAGTGTCCTCGACCCTGGTTTCTGACGACCAGAGGTAACGTCGCTACTTATTCAACCGGCTTCTACTATTCACGTCGGGGAGAGCCCTAGTTCTAAGCGTACCCAGTTTTTATTCGGCAATACCACATTGGCTTATTGAGAAAGATGGTCTGCCGTTGTGAAAAAACAACGGTCTGACTCAACCGTATTCACCAGACTTATAGCTATCTTTAGGGTTTGTTATGGGATGGAGTAAAGTAAACTGGTTTTAGATAGGTTTGACCGATTCTACTGTAAAGGAGCGAGTTGCTCTCCGCATTACTGCATCTGAACTTTCGAGCCATCTGTTGCTGGCTCCGCTGACCGATAACCAACTCTCATCTTGTTGGCCAACCTCTCTGCACGTTGGCTCTACTTTGCCAACCCCATGGGAAGGAAGACCGCCTGATCCCAACTGAATCGCTTCGTGCGCAATTTAGACCGTCACTGTAAACTAGCCGGAGACCCGGGAAATTTTGTTGTTTCTATTGTAAAGCAAAAATGAATCATAACATCTCTATTTCTGTGTCCCGATAGCAAGTGCCCAAAACCATGATGGGACGTTTTCTGAGAATGGAATAAGAGACACGATATCGACTGGGATCCCTAATAAGATACATACTTAAAGGTATTATGATTCAAAGAATGTTTTTTATAACATATTTGTGCCTATTAGTAATTATAACATTTTTTAGGTGCACTAAGCCAGTTAATAAAAAACATATTTATATTATAGGTAACTTAGCTGAATATTTTAAAGAAAAATCCCTACTAGCTGGGGAAAATACCAAAATGATGATATCATGAATAAGACACCTTTATATGTGTTTGTCCTTCTTAAGAGAGTCCACTGCTAAGAATTTCAGTTACCGCAATGTCATTGAGCGACTCTCATATATCAATCAAATCCAGACAGCATTCATTTGCCGTATAATACTCTGCACATTGTCTTCAATTTGTTTGAATAATAGGTAGTGAAAATACTAAAAAAAAGGGGGTCGAATGGACATTTCTAAAACTCGATTTTCTCTCATACCTTTTCTAGGTTCACACTTTATATTTCCTGTTCCGGTACCGTCTTTTGTTAGTATGAGACACTGTTTTACCATTGATTGTAAACCAACCTACTTGGTTCTGTAATCCAGCCCTTGGGAGACATCGAGACTCTTGAACCATCAGTAGCTTCAAACTCTAGATCATGAAAGGGTACAGATTCAATATGTGCTCCTTTAATACCCATTTTCTACCACTATAGGAGATTTCTATAAAACTGGGATGTCATCAACTCTTCCTCTCTTAGGATTCTTTAGTAGCACTTGTAACTGGTTACTCCTTTGTGTTTGAAGGTCCTTGATTATTCTACCTCTCCAATTCCCCATCGCGACTTCTCAAGCTACTTAATTCCAATCTCGGTGCCATAACCAGTAAAGTGAGTGCAAACTCCGTAGACGCATGTCATCTTGATTTTAACAATAGTGACAAAACAATTTTATAAGGGCAGTGTAAGTTTCATAAAAAACAAACGTAGAATTTTTTTGGAAAAAAAAAGTAAAAAATTTCTTATTTTATGAAATGTGATGATTTTAACTATAACAACAATTCTTATCAAACATTATCCGCATTTTGTTAAATGAAAAAATCATAGGATATCACATTTTTACTCTATCCGATTTTTCACAAACGGTACCAGAAATTTCTTAAGTTTTTTAAAAGAACTTCAAGTTAAATTCCTATATTACAATTGCTGAAACAGGTTTTAGACTTGAATACGCTAGACAAGTTTTAAGTTAAATTCAGATTTTCGCTACACACTGATGCAGGACGGCTCACGAACATGGCGGAAGAGAGAGATAGAGAGAGAGAGAGAGACGGGCGAGAAGATTGAGAGAGAGAGAGAGTGGACGAGAAGATTGAGAGAGATAACGGGAAAGAGAGCAATTGAGAAAGAACTAGAAAGAGAGACGACTTTTAGAGAGACGGGAAATGAGACGGTGAATGAGAGGGAGATCTACAAAGGGTGACGATTGAGAGAGCTAACGAGGAAAGAGAGAACAATTGGGAGAGAGCTATAAAGAGAGACTATCGAGAGAGAACGGGAAGAGAGAGGTCGAATGAGAAAGAGAAAGAGACAAGAAGAAATATCAAACGAACCGTGGCTGGTTGGCTGAAGGAAACAGCAGAGGAGGGTGTTCCTCTGCGGCAGCAGCAGCACTCCGGCAGCGATAGCAGCAGCGGCTTAGGAGAAACCGATGGGCAATATTTGTCGAAGGAGACTTTTCTTCAAGTCAAATTCACTGCCAATAGATATGAAAGTTTTGGGATCTTACAGATCCATGGAGGGGAAGAGGGTGGCGGCGGGTGCTACTCCGACGGCCACAAACGTGGGATCGTTGGTCGCGCAATCTCCAGCTCATATGATTCCTACATAACTTGTTTTAAAATTTTAGGATATGAATTTTTTTTCATATTTAATAGAGATCTTTACTTTCGGTTATCTTCCACCAAACATATACAAACATTATTATATTGGAAGAATTTCAAGTAAAATTCATATTTTTGGGGTAGGTAGCTTTGGAGAAGCTGAAATGTAGAATTTAGTAAAAAATAAAATGATTTAAACTTCAAATTCAGATAAAATGGAAAATTTTGTTTTAGATGATTTTGCAACAATATGTAGGAATCCTAACCCAGTGAAAATTCCAAATCCACAGACCAAGTGATTTTCATTGGAATGACATTACACAAAACCTGTACAGTTAGGGTTTCGATATGGATTTATTAGTCTTATAGTATCGGAGGCTATGTTCTTTTTATATCTTCTATGGGTTTCCTCTAATTTTCCTTGGCACCTACTGCGAATGGTTAGAGGGATTTGGACCCCCAAAGGGATTGGGGTTCTAGATCCGCGGGGAATCCTTTTTCTTAAGACCCATATTCTCCCTTCATCCCTCTGTCCTAACTCGGGCTCGTATAAGATCATAAATTTCATTAAGTAATTCCAATAAAGAAAAATAATAGACATCTTGAAAGCATCTCTTACATCAAAATTCATTTCCACCATCAAACTATCCGATAATAATATCTGTAAAACCAAGTATCAAAGATTTAATTAAATTTTATATGGTGCGGTTGAGTATAACAATAAAGATTATACTAATATTCAGGAATGAGATGTCTATCGCCTATGATAAGCTATTTAGTAACAGTCCCAACATGTAATAAAGAAAAAACTAAAACTGGATTAAAGAGAATACAGAAATCAAACCAGTTGTAATATTATCAAAATGTTCTGTTACTTGTAGAAGGAATTATCATACCAAAACTAGACAACTTTCTTAAGAAAAACTTTAATACATCATACAGTTTCTTTATAAGAACTTCAGAGTCCAAAACTTATTCCTCGGTGCTGCTTTAAAACATTTGCATAACGAACAACTAAATACATCATTTTTGCTTGAAGGTATTAGTAGATCCAATAACCCAACAGCTAATTCAAAGAACATTAGTATATATGATTGGCCCAAAAATTAAAACCGAGTTCAATAAATAATTGCCCGAATCCGGATACGAGTGGATTGAAGTTTTACGGATTTTAAAACTTACCATCAACATCAGAGTCATGGTCATACTAAAATTTAGGAATAACGTGTAAATAATTCCAAACAAGCAACTAAGTAAAAATAAGAATTCATTTCATGATTGGTTCTATAAAATGCATATAAAATTGGGTCACCATAATCCATTCATCTAAAGTATTCATGTTTATACGCCACAAATCGTAAATTAGAACCACTTCGTGGAGTGGTCTAACAAAGCGGAAAACATACAAATTTTGAATTGAAAATTCCAGAATAAGATACTGTGATAAGGGTATACAATTTGAGTTCCTTAAACAGTCCAGAAAAAATATTCCCACAAACTCAAAGTACCTATCGTGTAGTTCAAAATATTAGTTTCCTGAAATAAATCTGGTAAATTTCAGATACATCTACTTAACTGTAATACTGTAAAACAGTATGAAGGACAATAAGATTAGATTCGGTACATATCCATTTTTGTGTACCACGTCCATGCACCAATGGAGAATGTCACTAATGACAAAGTATATGAAACTTGGAACACCGTTATCTGATCATGAATAAATGAATTCCTTGAATTTTTTGCAGCATTTTAAAATATTGGAATAGGATAGGAGAACCCACTAACATGCCCACACATGGGTTCACACACGCGCAAGCATGTAGGTCCATACGGCGGTCCAAACACCTGCGAACAAACAGAAAACAAACACATGCGCCGCCGACATATAAGGCATACTAAACAAGGAAAATAAGGAAAGATGACCTCAAACCTTTGTGGCCCGTTGACTAGGCCGAGTACTCCGAAGGCTGGGTTTCGCGCGTGAGCATCGCTCAACGAAGTCCTTCGCCGGGGTCTTTAAAACTGGATGCTCCCGCATGAAGCCCTCGTTTGACCCTGGTCGTGCACGCATAGCGTCGTGCCCTTCTTCAGGACTTAGGAGAATTTTCAGCTAAGTCCGGATGCGATCAGATCCGCTTCGAACCAGTCCAAACCGGATCAAACCAACTTAGGTGATTTATTTAAATATTCTTCCCTTTTTTACCATTGTATAAATACTTGAAAATATCAAAACTAATATAGTGAATTTGTAATGATTTGAAAATTCGAGAAATTCAAAAAACTCTAATTATCATTTTTTATTTCTTGCGGGTTTTGCTGTATATTTGATTCCAGAAAAATCTAACAATTATTTATTCTATTTCTGGAGTTAGCTAAACTTAAGAAAATCAGTGCAAAATATTTTGAGTGTTTTTTCTTTGTATTTAAGCTTCAATTTAAATCGTGGAAAATTATATAAAAATACAAAATGCCAAAAATCGTAGAAATTATATTTCATCTTCGAAAGTCATTCCCCTTATTTCAAGCTCAAGAAAAAGTCTGAATTCATATGTCTACCTCCCTGTGGATCGGCCACTTACTTCCCCTATATATAATATAGAGTCTTTAACTCGAAATTTCCCTAGAAAAATGTTGGTTATGTCTGGATTGAACAACAACAATAAACCCATAAATTCGGACTTATCGGTCACCCTCTAACTCTTTCTACACATAATATGTGGTGCGCCAGGCCATTCCAGTCTGCTCATCTGCTACAGTATTTTGTTGTACATTCCACGGCCAATAAAATTTTGTCAAAAACGTCAATGATTGTTTGGTTCACTGCGATTCAGTTTCATTCACTTTACAACAAAACAAGTGAACAAAGTTTACGAAGCTCTCTCTTATATTAAAATCATATGTTTATTGACTCGTTACAAAAGTCAATATATATAGTTACTGTTCCATAATTTAGAATATTAATTGTATTGAAATAAATATTGAGTCGTGAATGGCGCAGATGTGTCTCTAATGGATAGATTATTTCAACCATTATAGCGTGAAAATTGATGATTAATTTACTTTTTGCGAATTATGTAAGTTACTTCATGGCCAGTATCCGAAAAAAAAAACTTTAGACTACAAACAATTCGTGGTCATCTATCTGCTATACAAGAGTGTTTGAAAATTCAAAAAACTTTTTTGAATTAGAATTCACGCGAAAAAGATGATTTGTTTCATATCATTTTTTTCGTCAGAGAGATTTAAACTGATAATCAACTAGATCAACATTCCCTCCTACCGACACTGGTAGAGATTGCACGACAAACCCAACCTCGACCGCGACATGAACGACCCGTGTTCTTGTCCGGTGGAGTAGAAACCGCCGCCACCCTCTTCCCCCGCTCTTCCCACTTTCTTCTTCCCCTATGAGGATCGATAAAATCCCAAACTTTTCTTGTTTAAATGGCGAATTGGGTTTTTCGAAAAGAGTTTCCCTTCGAGAAGATTTCGCCCATTGGTTCTTCTCAACCGCAGCTACTGCCGCCACCGATACCGCCGCCGCTGAGGGGATGCCCTCATGCAGCCATTTCCCAAATCAACCAGCCCCTGCCCACCCTCTGTTCCTCTTTCTTTCTCTCTCCCACGCCACCCCTCTCTCTATCGCGCACGCTGTCTGGCATTCGCATTCTTTCTTTATCGGCCGTCGTTTCTCTGTCACGTTCCACCTCTCTCGCTGAATTGCGCGATCTCTCTCTTTACCGTCGTGCATCTTCCTCCCTACACCACTCTCTCTATCACTATCTCTGTTTCTCTATCTCTATCGCGCTCTCTTAATCGCCTGGATCCGCATTCGACTTGGACAGTAGACTGTGGATCTGCATCCGTAACCGTCCCGCATCCATAGCACTCTTCTAATGTGACTTATTCCAATCAGATTCACAAATAATGCATATACACTCATGATACCATAGGATGGCTAAATATTTGCGTTTGATACCAAGCCCGACCCTTTGCGGAGTATTTGAGATTTATTGGCGAAATGTGCAAGGTGAATTTATAAATATAACGAAAATCGACCGAGAAAATCAAGATAGCAGCCCCTTAAATGTTTGACTTAGTTGGTGTCAGGCATATCTGCGGAGCAAAGGCCAAGGGAAAATCGAATTAAAAAATGTAACGGAATTCGTATCTTTATTTCATTTAGTGTCTGTTAGGTCTAATCCCCACACTTGCAACGCCAATAGAATATGTATCGCAATAAAGGAAACGTACGGTTGGCTTGAGCCGGAGTAGGCGGGCGATTTTCGTAATGCAAGTACCGCCTCGTGTTGGTAACAAGGAGATGGCCCCTATTATTTCAGTTTTATAATCCCTGATTCATAATTTGACTCAAACGCATTACGCTGTGATTGTCACTGTATACTCACCGGGTCACGTTCAGGAAGAAACGATAGAAACGAAATCGGTTGACGCAGAAACAAATAGTAAGAGGTTAACTCAACGCTAGCGTCGATATCATTTTCAACAATTCTCTGATAACCACTGGATGCTATATTTAATTAAATTAGTACAGTATATTTACTCTGCCTCGATGGCTAAATGAATTAAGACGGTGTTTCAACATTCGATAAAACCATGCGGAAAACAGATCCAACGGCCAATACAGCTGTAAGCCATGAAAATTGTGGCCGACGCATAGTCTCCTGACTCATTCAAAACGAGAAATTTGGCGCCGTTTTTTTTTCTGTTGGGACACTTGAGGAGGAGAGCGCGGTGTTTCCGTGCGTTAATTACGGAAAACTGTTAAGCTGCGGCAATAAAATCTTCACCTTACCTCCCGTTCCCATGTCTTCAAGCAGCCCGCTCTGATTCATATTCTCTCACTTTTCCCTGTCTACGTTTTCTTCCCCATCTCTTCTACCTCTATTCTTTCCTTCCTTGATACCTGCTGCCGGTCGTCGGGAGAATGACAGCAAGAGCAGACAAAGAGAAACGACATCCATCTGCGTTGGCGAGTGCCATGGAGCGGGGCTTCCCACGCACGTGCGTTGGAGAACCTCGTTATCTTAGTTTTACATCTTTCTTAGCGTCCTGTGACGAATACGATAGTAGATACGGCGGCGACCCATTTCGTCTTCCATGTTTTAATTTCATCCAACACACGCTCCTATCTCCCTCCTAATTAATTCTGGTTTTCGTGTTTATTGACGTCCGAATGCTATTTATTTCAGCCCCCAGGAAGACGACTGCACGATCTTCATGAGGGTGAAAAGCGGCGTGAGCGTGGATCTGAAAATCGATGTCGGGATTTCTGTCCAAGCTTAACTTTAATACGCTCGCTCGTCGCGGGTATTCTTTTTTTAACTTGGCTTCCTCGGTGGCTCTAATTACAGGGAGTGCGAGTCCTGCACCGATTTTCTGCCTCGTCAAACAGCGGATCTGCGCACAGAATCGCAGGGGTGTCCAGCCGCCGCCGTGCACAGAGGACTACCCATGGCGATGTGAGGATCAGTCATTGCCTTCTCAAGAAAGATTTCTTTCAGCTCGATAGCTGTCCAGACACCCCAGTAAAAGATATATTTATCTATTAATGTTTCTTGGCTCGTATGTGTGGTGTGCAGGAGATTATCCATATCGAGGAAATCCCGGCATCCCTGCCGCCGACATACGTGGGTCAACGCCACAGTCGACGACGCCATCGCAACGAGCTTGCGGATGGCTCGACTGGTGACCGACCACACTCTCAGGTAAGAGACCCACGATGCGTATTTTTCTTCACTTAGGATGGGCTCGTTCTCTCGTCCGCCGCGATCAGGTCTTCCCGCGTTGACCCGTGTTCTTGCTCCAGGTGAAACGAGTAGCCGGCTCTGGGCGGACGGAAGAAGACATCCTGCGGCTTCTATGGACAGTAAATTACGGGGCCGTCAGCGGAAAAGATGCGGAGTCTTGCTCCATTTGCTTGGTACAAAGAATAACCGTGCCGTCTCCTTTGCGTTCCTATCGTAATAATGTGTTTTCTTACCGTATCTCTCTCTCTCTCTCTGTGTGATGCTGCAGCAAGACTATAAGATTGGGGAAGAGGTGGCGACACTGCCGTGCATCCACAAGTTCCACACCAGATGCATTGCAAGGTGGCTGACGCGAACCAATGCTTGCCCAATGTGCAAGAACGTGGCCCTGCCACCTCAAGCTGAGACTCAGACTAAACGTGTACTAGATGACGCCTGATGTAACCCAAAAAATGGTGCAATGAAGTATTCTTTTTCTTCTGATATAGAAATATCACATTCCGGAAAAAAATTTGGAATGCAAGAGGTCCTTTGAGAGCATGTCACGTCATTCTGATTCCGTAGATGAACTGAATACCCAAAGAGCTTGTTGAGGCCATCCTTTCCGCTTCTTAGAAAATAGATCCTGATGAATCCTGTCCTGGATTTGTGCATATTCTTATGCCCCTATTGCAGTCACGAGGGCTAAAGAATATCCTGAAGGAAGATACATAACTTTTTCTGATGTCTTCTTCTCTGTCAAAATATTACATACGTTCTTTAAAAAATATAATACTTATGCTTTGAGTTACGCGTTCACTATCCCGGAGTCAGTTTGAGGAACTCTGCGCTGTTCGCAGAGGCTGTTGGAGTTAAGCGCCTACCCCTGGTTATCAGATAATAGTGTTTATCTGATAATAGTGTCCTCGACCCTGGTTTCTGACGACCAGAGGTAACGTCGCTACTTAGTCAACCGGCTTCTACTATTCACGTCGGGGGAGAGCCCCTAGTTCTAAGCGTACCCAGTTTTTATTCGGCAATACCACATTGGCTTATTGTGAGAAAGATGGTCTGCCGTTGTGAAAAAAACAACGGTCTGACTCAACCGTATTCACCAGACTTATAGCTATCTTTAGGGTTTGTTATGGGATGGAGTAAAGTAAACTGGTTTTAGATAGGTTTGACCGATTCTACTGTAAAGGAGTGAGTTGCTCTCCGCATTACTGCATCTGAACTTTCGGAGCCATCTGTTGCTGGCTCCTGTTGACCGATAACCAACTCTCATCTTGTTGGCCAACCTCTCTGCACGTTGGCTCTACTTTGCCAACCCCATGGGAAGGAAGACCGCCTGGATCCCAACTGAATCGCTTCGTGCGCAATTTAGACCGTCACTGTAAACTAGCCGGAGACCCGGGAAATTTTGTTGTTTCTATTGTAAAGCAAAAATGAATCATAACATCTCTATTTCTGTGTCCCGATAGCAAGTGCCCAAAACCATGATGGGACGTTTTCTGAGAATGGAATAAGAGACACGATATCGACCGGGATCCCTAATAAGATACATACTTAAAGGTATTATGATTCAAAGAATGTTTTTTATAACATATTTGTGCCTATTAGTAATTATAACATTTTTTAGGTGCACTAAGCCAGTTAATAAAAAACATATTTATATTATAGGTAACTTAGCTGAATATTTTAAAGAAAATCCCTACTGGCTGGGGAAAATACCAAAATGATGATATCATGAATAAGACACCTTTATATGTGTTTGTCCTTCTTAAGAGAGTCCACTGCTAAGAATTTCAGTTACCGCAATGTCATTGAGCGACTCTCATATATCAATCAAATCCAGACAGCATTCATTTGCCGTATAATACTCTGCACATTGTCTTCAATTTGTTTGAATAATAGGTAGTGAAAATACTAAAAAAAAGGGGGTCGAATGGACATTTCTAAAACTCGATTTTCTCTCATACCTTTTCTAGGTTCACACTTTATATTTCCTGTTCCGGTACCGTCTTTTGTTAGTATGAGACACTGTTTTACCATTGATTGTAAACCAACCTACTTGGTTCTGTAATCCAGCCCTTGGGAGACATCGAGACTCTTGAACCATCTGTAGCTTCAAACTCTAGATCATGAAAGGGTACAGATTCAATATGTGCTCCTTTAATACCCATTTTCTACCACTATAGGAGATTTCTATAAAACTGGGATGTCATCAACTCTTCCTCTCTTAGGATTCTTTAGTAGCACTTGTAACTGGTTACTCCTTTGTGTTTGAAGGTCCTTGAATATTCTACCTCTCCAATTCCCCATCGCGACTTCTCAAGATACTTAATTCCAATCTCGGTGCCATAACCTGTAATGTGAGTGCAAACTCCGTAGACACATGTCATCTTGATTTTAACTATAGTGTCAAAACAATTTTATAAGGGCAGTGTAAGTTTCATATAAAACAAATGTAGAATTTTTTTGGAAAAAAAAAGTAAAAAATTTCTTATTTTATGAAATGTGATGATTTTAACTATAACAACAATTCTTATCAAACATTATCCGCATTTTGTTAAATGAAAAATCATAGGATATCACATTTTACTCTATCCGATTTTTCACAAACGGTACCAGAAATTTCTTAAGTTTTTTTAAAAGAACTTCAAGTTAAATTCCTATATTACAATTGCTGAAACAGGTTTTAGACTTGAATACGCTAGACAAGTTTTAAGTTAAATTCAGATTTTCGCTACACACTGATGCAGGACGGCTCACGAACATGGCGGAAAGAGAGAGATAGAGAGAGAGAGAGAGACGGCGAGAAGATTGAGAGAGAGAGAGAGTGACGAGAAGATTGAGAGAGATAACGGGAAAGAGAGAGCAATTGAGAAAGAACTAGAAAGAGAGACGACTTTTAGAGAGACGGGAAATGAGACGGTGAATGAGAGGAGATCTACAAAGGGTGACGATTGAGAGAGCTAACGAGGAAAGAGAGAACAATTGGGAGAGAGCTATAAAGAGAGACTATCGAGAGAACGGGAAGAGAGAGGTCGAATGAGAAAGAGAAAGAGACAAGAAGAAATATCAAGCGAACCGTGGCTGGTTGGCTGAAGGGAAACAGCAGTAGGAGGGTGTTCCTCTCTGCGGCAGCAGCAGCACTTCCGGCAGCGATAGCAGCAGCGGCTTAGGAGAAACCGATGGGCAATATTTGTCGAAGGAGACTTTTCTTCAAGTCAAATTCACTGCCAATAGATATGAAAGTTTTGGGATCTTACAGATCCATGGAGGAAGAGAGGGTGGCGGGTGCTACTCCGGCCACAAACGTGGGATCGTTGGTCGCAATCTCCAGCTCATATGATTCCTACATAACTTGTTTTAAAATTTTAGGATATGAATTTTTTTTCATATTTAATAGAGATCTTTACTTTCGGTTATCTTCCACCAAACATATACAAACATTATTATATTTGAAGAATTTCAAGTAAAATTCATATTTTTGGGGTAGGTAGCTTTGGAGAAGCTGAAATGTAGAATTTAGTAAAAATAAAATGATTTAAACTTCAAATTCAGATAAAATGGAAAATTTTGTTTTAGATGATTTTGCAACAATATGTAGGAATCCTAACCCAGTGAAAATTCCAAATCCACAGACCAAGTGATTTTCATTGGAATGACATTACACAAAACCTGTACAGTTAGGGTTTCGATATGGATTTATTAGTCTTATAGTATCGGAGGCTATGTTCTTTTATATCTTCTATGGGTTTCCTCTAATTTTCCTTGGCACCTACGAATGGTTAGAGGATTTGGACCCCCAAAGGGATTGGGGTTCTAGATCCGCGGGGAATCCTTTTTCTTAAGACCCATATTCTCCCTTCATCCCTCTGTCCTAACTCGGGCTCGTATAAGATCATAAATTTCATTAAGTAATTCCAATAAAGAAAAATAATAGACATCTTGAAAGCATCTCTTACATCAAAATTCATTTCCACCATCAAACTATCCGATAATAATATCTGTAAAACCAAGTATCAAAGATTTAATTAAATTTTATATGGTGCGGTTGAGTATAACAATAAAGATTATACTAATATTCAGGAATGAGATGTCTATCGCCTATGATAAGCTATTTAGTAACAGTCCCAACATGTAATAAAGAAAAAACTAAAACTGGATTAAAGAGAATACAGAAATCAAACCAGTTGTAATATTATCAAAATGTTCTGTTACTTGTAGAAGGAATTATCATACCAAAACTAGACAACTTTCTTAAGAAAAACTTTAATACATCATACAGTTTCTTTATAAGAACTTCAGAGTCCAAAACTTATTCCCTCGGTGCTGCTTTAAAACATTTGCATAAACGAACAACTAAATACATCATTTTTTGCTTGAAGGTATTAGTAGATCCAATAACCCAACAGCTAATTCAAAGAACATTAGTATATATGATTGGCCCAAAAAAATTAAAACCGAGTTCAATAAATAATTGCCCGAATCCGGATACGAGTGGATTGAAGTTTTTACGGGATTTTAAAAACTTACCATCAACATCAGAGTCATGGTCATACTAAAATTTAGGAATAACGTGTAAATAATTCCAAACAAGCAACTAAGTAAAAATAAGAATTCATTTCATGATTGGTTCTATAAAATGCATATAAAATTGGGTCACCATAATCCATTCATCTAAAGTATTCATGTTTATACGCCACAAATCGTAAATTAGAACCACTTCGTGGAGTGGTCTAACAAAGCGGAAAACATACAAATTTTGAATTGAAAATTCCAGAATAAGATACTGTGATAAGGGTATACAATTTGAGTTCCTTAAACAGTCCAGAAAAAATATTCCCACAAACTCAAAGTACCTATCGTGTAGTTCAAAATATTAGTTTCCTGAAATAAATCTGGTAAATTTCAGATACATCTACTTAACTGTAATACTGTAAAACAGTATGAAGGACAATAAGATTAGATTCGGTACATATCCATTTTTGTGTACCACGTCCATGCACCAATGGAGAATGTCACTAATGACAAAGTATATGAAACTTGGAACACCGTTATCTGATCATGAATAAATGAATTCCTTGAATTTTTTGCAGCATTTTAAAATATTGGAATAGGATAGGAGAACCCACTAACATGCCCACACATGGGTTCACACACGCGCAAGCATGTAGGTCCATACGGCGGTCCAAACACCTGCGAACAAACAGAAAACAAACACATGCGCCGCCGACATATAAGGCATACTAAACAAGGAAAATAAGGAAAGATGACCTCAAACCTTTGTGGCCCGTTGACTAGGCCGAGTACTCCGAAGGCTGGGTTTCGCGCGTGAGCATCGCTCAACGAAGTCCTTCGCCGGGGTCTTTAAAACTGGATGCTCCCGCATGAAGCCCTCGTTTGACCCTGGTCGTGCACGCATAGCGTCGTGCCCTTCTTCAGGACTTAGGAGAATTTTCAGCTAAGTCCGGATGCGATCAGATCCGCTTCGAACCAGTCCAAACCGGATCAAACCAACTTAGGTGATTTATTTAAATATTTTTCCCTTTTTTACCATTGTATAAATACTTGAAAAATATCAAAAACTAATATAGTGAATTTGTAATGATTTGAAAATTCGAGAAATTCAAAAAACTCTAATTATCATTTTTTATTTCTTGCGGGTTTTGCTGTATATTTGATTCCAGAAAAATCTAACAATTATTTATTCTATTTCTGGAGTTAGCTAAACTTAAGAAAATCAGTGCAAAATATTTTGAGTGTTTTTTCTTTGTATTTAAGCTTCAATTTAAATCGTGGAAAATTATATAAAAATACAAAATGCCAAAAATCGTAGAAATTATATTTCATCTTCGAAAGTCATTCCCCTTATTTCAAGCTCAAGAAAAAGTCTGAATTCATATGTCTACCTCCCTGTGGATCGGCCACTTACTTCCCCTATATATAATATAGAGTCTTTAACTCGAAATTTCCCTAGAAAAATGTTGGTTATGTCTGGATTGAACAACAACAATAAACCCATAAATTCGGACTTATCGGTCACCCTCTAACTCTTTCTACACATAATATGTGGTGCGCCAGGCCATTCCAGTCTGCTCATCTGCTACAGTATTTTGTTGTACATTCCACGGCCAATAAAATTTTGTCAAAAACGTCAATGATTGTTTGGTTCACTGCGATTCAGTTTCATTCACTTTACAACAAAACAAGTGAACAAAGTTTACGAAGCTCTCTCTTATATTAAAATCATATGTTTATTGACTCGTTACAAAAGTCAATATATATAGTTACTGTTCCATAATTTAGAATATTAATTGTATTGAAATAAATATTGAGTCGTGAATGGCGCAGATGTGTCTCTAATGGATAGATTATTTCAACCATTATAGCGTGAAAATTGATGATTAATTTACTTTTGCGAATTATGTAAGTTACTTCATGGCCAGTATCCGAAAAAAACTTTAGACTACAAACAATTCGTGGTCATCTATCTGCTATACAAGAGTGTTTGAAAATTCAAAAACTTTTTTGAATTAGAATTCACGCGAAAAGATGATTTGTTTCATATCATTTTTTCGTCAGAGAGATTTAAACTGATAATCAACTAGATCAACATTCCTCCTACCGACACTGGTAGAGATTGCACGACAAACCCAACCTCGACCGCGACATGAACGACCCGTGTTCTTGTCCGGTGGAGTAAAACCGCCGCCACCCTCTTCCCCCGCTCTTCCCACTTTCTTCTTCCCTATGAGGATCGATAAAATCCCAAACTTTTCTTGTTTAAATGGCGAATTGGGTTTTTCGAAAGAGTTTCCCTTCGAAGATTTCGCCCATTGGTTCTTCTCAACCGCAGCTACTGCCGCCACCGATACCGCCGCCGCTGAGGATGCCCTCATGCAGCCATTTCCCAAATCAACCAGCCCCTGCCCACCCTCTGTTCCTCTTTCTTTCTCTCTCCCACGCCACCCCTCTCTCTATCGCGCACGCTGTCTGGCATTCGCATTCTTTCTTTATCGGCCGTCGTTTCTCTGTCACGTTCCACCTCTCTCGCTGAATTGCGCGATCTCTCTCTTTACCGTCGTGCATCTTCCTCCCTACACCACTCTCTCTATCACTATCTCTGTTTCTCTATCTCTATCGCGCTCTCTTAATCGCCTGGATCCGCATTCGACTTGGACAGTAGACTGTGGATCCGCATCCGCGTGGCCGTCCCGCATCCATAGCACTCTTCTAATGTGACTTATTCCAATCAGATTCACAAATAATGCATATACACTCATGATACCATAGGATGGCTAAATATTTGCGTTTGATACCAAGCCCGACCCTTTGCGGAGTATTTGAGATTTATTGGCGAAATGTGCAAGGTGAATTTATAAATATAACGAAAATCGACCGAGAAAATCAAGATAGCAGCCCCTTAAATGTTTGACTTAGTTGGTGTCAGGCATATCTGCGGAGCAAAGGCCAAGGGAAAATCGAATTAAAAAATGTAACGGAATTCGTATCTTTATTTCATTTAGTGTCTGTTAGGTCTAATCCCCACACTTGCAACGCCAATAGAATATGTATCGCAATAAAGGAAACGTACGGTTGGCTTGAGCCGGAGTAGGCGGGCGATTTTCGTAATGCAAGTACCGCCTCGTGTTGGTAACAAGGAGATGGCCCCTATTATTTCAGTTTTATAATCCCTGATTCATAATTTGACTCAAACACATTACGCTGTGATTGTCACTGTATACTCACCGGGTCACGTTCAGGAAGAAACGATAGAAACGAAATCGGTTGACGCAGAAACAAATAGTAAGAGGTTAACTCAACGCTAGCGTCGATATCATTTTCAACAATTCTCTGATAACCACTGGATGCTATATTTAATTAAATTAGTACAGTATATTTACTCTGCCTCGATGGCTAAATGAATTAAGACGGTGTTTCAACATTCGATAAAACCATGCGGAAAACAGATCCAACGGCCAATACAGCTGTAAGCCATGAAAATTGTGGCCGACGCATAGTCTCCTGACTCATTCAAAACGAGAAATTTGGCGCCGTTTTTTTTTCTGTTGGGACACTTGAGGAGGAGAGCGCGGTGTTTCCGTGCGTTAATTACGGAAAACTGTTAAGCTGCGGCAATAAAATCTTCACCTTACCTCCCGTTCCCATGTCTTCAAGCAGCCCGCTCTGATTCATATTCTCTCACTTTTCCCTGTCTACGTTTTCTTCCCCATCTCTTCTACCTCTATTCTTTCCTTCCTTGATACCTGCTGCCGGTCGTCGGGAGAATGACAGCAAGAGCAGACAAAGAGAAACGACATCCATCTGCGTTGGCGAGTGCCATGGAGCGGGGCTTCCCACGCACGTGCGTTGGAGAACCTCGTTATCTTAGTTTTACATCTTTCTTAGCGTCCTGTGACGAATACGATAGTAGATACGGCGGCGACCCATTTCGTCTTCCATGTTTTAATTTCATCCAACACACGCTCCTATCTCCCTCCTAATTAATTCTGGTTTTCGTGTTTATTGACGTCCGAATGCTATTTATTTCAGCCCCCAGGAAGACGACTGCACGATCTTCATGAGGTGAAAAGCGGCGTGAGCGTGGATCTGAAAATCGATGTCGGGATTTCTGTCAAGCTTAACTTTAATACGCTCGCTCGTCGCGGGTATTCTTTTTTTAACTTGGCTTCCTCGGTGGCTCTAATTACAGGGAGTGCGAGTCCTGCACCGATTTTCTGCCTCGTCAAACAGCGGATCTGCGCACAGAATCGCAGGGGTGTCCAGCCGCCGCCGTGCACAGAGGACTACCCATGGCGATGTGAGGATCAGTCATTGCCTTCTCAAGAAAGATTTCTTTCAGCTCGATAGCTGTCCAGACACCCCAGTAAAAGATATATTTATCTATTAATGTTTCTTGGCTCGTATGTGTGGTGTGCAGGAGATTATCCATATCGAGAAATCCCGGCATCCCTGCCGCCGACATACGTGGGTCAACGCCACAGTCGACGACGCCATCGCAACGAGCTTGCGGATGGCTCGACTGGTGACCGACCACACTCTCAGGTAAGAGACCCACGATGCGTATTTTTCTTCACTTAGGATGGGCTCGTTCTCTCGTCCGCCGCGATCAGGTCTTCCCGCGTTGACCCGTGTTCTTGCTCCAGGTGAAACGAGTAGCCGGCTCTGGGCGGACGGAAGAAGACATCCTGCGGCTTCTATGGACAGTAAATTACGGGGCCGTCAGCGGAAAAGATGCGGAGTCTTGCTCCATTTGCTTGGTACAAAGAATAACCGTGCCGTCTCCTTTGCGTTCCTATCGTAATAATGTGTTTTCTTACCGTATCTCTCTCTCTCTCTCTGTGTGATGCTGCAGCAAGACTATAAGATTGGGGAAGAGGTGGCGACACTGCCGTGCATCCACAAGTTCCACACCAGATGCATTGCAAGGTGGCTGACGCGAACCAATGCTTGCCCAATGTGCAAGAACGTGGCCCTGCCACCCTCAAGCTGAGACTCAGACTAAACGTGTACTAGATGACGCCTGATGTAACCCAAAAAATGGTGCAATGAAGTATTCTTTTTCTTCTGATATAGAAATATCACATTCCGGAAAAAAATTTGGAATGCAAGAGGTCCTTTGAGAGCATGTCACGTCATTCTGATTCCGTAGATGAACTGAATACCCAAAGAGCTTGTTGAGGCCATCCTTTCCGCTTCTTAGAAAATAGATCCCGATGAATCCCGTCCCTGGATTTGTGCATATTCTTATGCCCCCCTATTGCAGTCACGAGGGCTAAAGAATATCCTGAAGGAAGATACATAACTTTTTCTGATGTCTTCTTCTCTGTCAAAATATTACATACGTTCTTTAAAAAATATAATACTTATGCTTTGAGTTACGCGTTCACTATCCCGGAGTCAGTTTGAGGAACTCTGCGCTGTTCGCAGAGGCTGTTGGAGTTAAGCGCCTACCCCTGGTTATCAGATAATAGTGTTTATCTGATAATAGTGTCCCTCGACCCCTGGTTTCTGACGACCAGAGGTAACGTCGCTACTTATTCAACCGGCTTCTACTATTCACGTCGGGGGAGAGCCCCTAGTTCTAAGCGTACCCAGTTTTTATTCGGCAATACCACATTGGCTTATTGTGAGAAAGATGGTCTGCCGTTGTGAAAAAAACAACGGTCTGACTCAACCGTATTCACCAGACTTATAGCTATCTTTAGGGTTTGTTATGGGATGGAGTAAAGTAAACTGGTTTTAGATAGGTTTGACCGATTCTACTGTAAAGGAGCGAGTTGCTCTCCGCATTACTGCATCTGAACTTTCGGAGCCATCTGTTGCTGGCTCCCGTTGACCGATAACCAACTCTCATCTTGTTGGCCAACCCCTCTCTGCACGTTGGCTCTACTTTGCCAACCCCATGGGAAGGAAGACCGCCTGGATCCCAACTGAATCGCTTCGTGCGCAATTTAGACCGTCACTCGTAAACTAGCCGGAGACCAGGAAATTTTGTTGTTTCTATTGTAAAGCAAAAAATGAATCATAACATCTCTATTTCTGTGTCCCGATAGCAAGTGCCCAAAAACCATGATGGGACGTTTTCTGAGAATGGAATAAGAGACACGATATCGACCGGGGATCCCTAATAAGATACATACTTAAAGGTATTATGATTCAAAGAATGTTTTTTATAACATATTTGTGCCTATTAGTAATTATAACATTTTTTAGGTGCACTAAGCCAGTTAATAAAAAACATATTTATATTATAGGTAACTTAGCTGAATATTTTAAAGAAAAATCCATACTGGCTGGGAAAATACCAAAATGACGATATCATGAATAAGACACCTTTATATGTGTTTGTCCTTCTTAAGAGAGTCCACTGCTAAGAATTTCAGTTACCGCAATGTCATTGAGCGACTCTCATATATCAATCAAATCCAGACAGCATTCATTTGCCGTATAATACTCTGCACATTGTCTTCAATTTGTTTGAATAATAGGTAGTGAAAATACTAAAAAAAAGGGGGTCGAATGGACATTTCTAAAACTCGATTTTCTCTCATACCTTTTCTAGGTTCACACTTTATATTTCCTGTTCCGGTACCGTCTTTTGTTAGTATGAGACACTGTTTTACCATTGATTGTAAACCAACCTACTTGGTTCTGTAATCCAGCCCTTGGGAGACATCGAGACTCTTGAACCATCTGTAGCTTCAAACTCTAGATCATGAAAGGGTACAGATTCAATATGTGCTCCTTTAATACCCATTTTCTACCACTATAGGAGATTTCTATAAAACTGGGATGTCATCAACTCTTCCTCTCTTAGGATTCTTTAGTAGCACTTGTAACTGGTTACTCCTTTGTGTTTGAAGGTCCTTGAATATTCTACCTCTCCAATTCCCCATCGCGACTTCTCAAGATACTTAATTCCAATCTCGGTGCCATAACCTGTAATGTGAGTGCAAACTCCGTAGACGCATGTCATCTTGATTTTAACTATAGTGTCAAAACAATTTTATAAGGGCAGTGTAAGTTTCATATAAAACAAATGTAGAATTTTTTTGGAAAAAAAAAGTAAAAAATTTCTTATTTTATGAAATGTGATGATTTTAACTATAACAACAATTCTTATCAAACATTATCCGCATTTTGTTAAATGAAAAAAAATCATAGGATATCACATTTTTACTCTATCCGATTTTTCACAAACGGTACCAGAAATTTCTTAAGTTTTTTTTTAAAAGAACTTCAAGTTAAATTCCTATATTACAATTGCTGAAACAGGTTTTAGACTTCGAATACGCTAGACAAGTTTTAAGTTAAATTCAGATTTTCGCTACACACTGATGCAGGACGGCTCACGAACATGGCCCGGAAAGAGAGAGATAGAGAGAGAGAGAGAGACGAAGCGAGAAGATTGAGAGAGAGAGAGAGTGACGAAGCGAGAAGATTGAGAGAGATAACGGGGAAAGAGAGAGCAATTGAGAAAGAACTAGAAAGAGAGACGACTTTTAGAGAGACGGGAAATGAGACGGTGAATGAGAGGGAGATCTACAAAGGGTGACGATTGAGAGAGCTAACGAGGAAAGAGAGAACAATTGGGAGAGAGCTATAAAGAGAGACTATCGAGAGAGAACGGGAAGAGAGAGGTCGAATGAGAAAGAGAAAGAGACAAGAAGAAATATCAAACGAACCGTGGCTGGTTGGCTGAAGGGAAACAGCAGTAGGAGGGTGTTCCCTCTGCGGCGGCAGCAGCAGCACTTCCGGCAGCGATAGCAGCAGCGGCTTAGGAGAAACCGATGGGCAATATTTGTCGAAGGAGACTTTTCTTCAAGTCAAATTCACTGCCAATAGATATGAAAGTTTTGGGATCTTACAGATCCATGGAGGGGAAGAGGGTGGCGGCGGGTGCTACTCCGACGGCCACAAACGTGGGATCGTTGGTCGCGCAATCTCCAGCTCATATGATTCCTACATAACTTGTTTTAAAATTTTAGGATATGAATTTTTTTTCATATTTAATAGAGATCTTTACTTTCGGTTATCTTCCACCAAACATATACAAACATTATTATATTGGAAGAATTTCAAGTAAAATTCATATTTTTGGGGTAGGTAGCTTTGGAGAAGCTGAAATGTAGAATTTAGTAAAAAATAAAATGATTTAAACTTCAAATTCAGATAAAATGGAAAATTTTGTTTTAGATGATTTTGCAACAATATGTAGGAATCCTAACCCAGTGAAAATTCCAAATCCACAGACCAAGTGATTTTCATTGGAATGACATTACACAAAACCTGTACAGTTAGGGTTTGATATGGATTTATTAGTCTTATAGTATCGGAGGCTATGTTCTTTTATATCTTCTATGGGTTTCCTCTAATTTTCCTTGGCACCTACTGCGAATGGTTAGAGGGATTTGGACCCCCAAAGGGATTGGGGTTCTAGATCCGCGGGGAATCCTTTTTCTTAAGACCCATATTCTCCCTTCATCCCTCTGTCCTAACTCGGGCTCGTATAAGATCATAAATTTCATTAAGTAATTCCAATAAAGAAAAATAATAGACATCTTGAAAGCATCTCTTACATCAAAATTCATTTCCACCATCAAACTATCCGATAATAATATCTGTAAAACCAAGTATCAAAGATTTAATTAAATTTTATATGGTGCGGTTGAGTATAACAATAAAGATTATACTAATATTCAGGAATGAGATGTCTATCGCCTATGATAAGCTATTTAGTAACAGTCCCAACATGTAATAAAGAAAAAACTAAAACTGGATTAAAGAGAATACAGAAATCAAACCAGTTGTAATATTATCAAAATGTTCTGTTACTTGTAGAAGGAATTATCATACCAAAACTAGACAACTTTCTTAAGAAAAACTTTAATACATCATACAGTTTCTTTATAAGAACTTCAGAGTCCAAAACTTATTCCCTCGGTGCTGCTTTAAAACATTTGCATAAACGAACAACTAAATACATCATTTTTGCTTGAAGGTATTAGTAGATCCAATAACCCAACAGCTAATTCAAAGAACATTAGTATATATGATTGGCCCAAAAATTAAAACCGAGTTCAATAAATAATTGCCCGAATCCGGATACGAGTGGATTGAAGTTTTTACGGGATTTTAAAAACTTACCATCAACATCAGAGTCATGGTCATACTAAAATTTAGGAATAACGTGTAAATAATTCCAAACAAGCAACTAAGTAAAAATAAGAATTCATTTCATGATTGGTTCTATAAAATGCATATAAAATTGGGTCACCATAATCCATTCATCTAAAGTATTCATGTTTATACGCCATACAAATCGTAAATTAGAACCACTTAGTGGAGTGGTCTAACAAAGCGGAAAACATACAAATTTTGAATTGAAAATTCCAGAATAAGATACTGTGATAAGGGTATACAATTTGAGTTCCTTAAACAGTCCAGAAAAAATATTCCCACAAACTCAAAGTACCTATCGTGTAGTTCAAAATATTAGTTTCCTGAAATAAATCTGGTAAATTTCAGATACATCTACTTAACTGTAATACTGTAAAACAGTATGAAGGACAATAAGATTAGATTCGGTACATATCCATTTTTGTGTACCACGTCCATGCACCAATGGAGAATGTCACTAATGACAAAGTATATGAAACTTGGAACACCGTTATCTGATCATGAATAAATGAATTCCTTGAATTTTTTGCAGCATTTTAAAATATTGGAATAGGATAGGAGAACCCACTAACATGCCCACACATGGGTTCACACACGCGCAAGCATGTAGGTCCATACGGCGGTCCAAACACCTGCGAACAAACAGAAAACAAACACATGCGCCGCCGACATATAAGGCATACTAAACAAGGAAAATAAGGAAAGATGACCTCAAACCTTTGTGGCCCGTTGACTAGGCCGAGTACTCCGAAGGCTGGGTTTCGCGCGTGAGCATCGCTCAACGAAGTCCTTCGCCGGGGTCTTTAAAACTGGATGCTCCCGCATGAAGCCCTCGTTTGACCCTGGTCGTGCACGCATAGCGTCGTGCCCTTCTTCAGGACTTAGGAGAATTTTCAGCTAAGTCCGGATGCGATCAGATCCGCTTCGAACCAGTCCAAACCGGATCAAACCAACTTAGGTGATTTATTTAAATATTTTTCCCTTTTTTACCATTGTATAAATACTTGAAAAATATCAAAAACTAATATAGTGAATTTGTAATGATTTGAAAATTCGAGAAATTCAAAAAACTCTAATTATCATTTTTTATTTCTTGCGGGTTTTGCTGTATATTTGATTCCAGAAAAATCTAACAATTATTTATTCTATTTCTGGAGTTAGCTAAACTTAAGAAAATCAGTGCAAAATATTTTGAGTGTTTTTTCTTTGTATTTAAGCTTCAATTTAAATCGTGGAAAATTATATAAAAATACAAAATGCCAAAAATCGTAGAAATTATATTTCATCTTCGAAAGTCATTCCCCTTATTTCAAGCTCAAGAAAAAGTCTAAATTCATATGTCTACCTCCCTGTGGATCGGCCACTTACTTCCCCTATATATAATATAGAGTCTTTAACTCGAAATTTCCCTAGAAAAATGTTGGTTATGTCTGGATTGAACAACAACAATAAACCCATAAATTCGGACTTATCGGTCACCCTCTAACTCTTTCTACACATAATATGTGGTGCGCCAGGCCATTCCAGTCTGCTCATCTGCTACAGTATTTTGTTGTACATTCCACGGCCAATAAAATTTTGTCAAAAACGTCAATGATTGTTTGGTTCACTGCGATTCAGTTTCATTCACTTTACAACAAAACAAGTGAACAAAGTTTACGAAGCTCTCTCTTATATTAAAATCATATGTTTATTGACTCGTTACAAAAGTCAATATATATAGTTACTGTTCCATAATTTAGAATATTAATTGTATTGAAATAAATATTGAGTCGTGAATGGCGCAGATGTGTCTCTAATGGATAGATTATTTCAACCATTATAGCGTGAAAATTGATGATTAATTTACTTTTTGCGAATTATGTAAGTTACTTCATGGCCAGTATCCGAAAAAAAAAACTTTAGACTACAAACAATTCGTGGTCATCTATCTGCTATACAAGAGTGTTTGAAAATTCAAAAAACTTTTTTGAATTAGAATTCACGCGAAAAAGATGATTTGTTTCATATCATTTTTTTCGTCAGAGAGATTTAAACTGATAATCAACTAGATCAACATTCCCTCCTACCGACACTGGTAGAGATTGCACGACAAACCCAACCTCGACCGCGACATGAACGACCCGTGTTCTTGTCCGGTGGAGTAGAAACCGCCGCCACCCTCTTCCCCGCTCTTCCCACTTTCTTCTTCCCCTATGAGGATCGATAAAATCCCAAACTTTTCTTGTTTAAATGGCGAATTGGGTTTTTCGAAAAGAGTTTCCCTTCGAGAAGATTTCGCCCATTGGTTCTTCTCAACCGCAGCTACTGCCGCCACCGATACCGCCGCCGCTGAGGGGATGCCCTCATGCAGCCATTTCCCAAATCAACCAGCCCCTGCCCACCCTCTGTTCCTCTTTCTTTCTCTCTCCCACGCCACCCCTCTCTCTATCGCGCACGCTGTCTGGCATTCGCATTCTTTCTTTATCGGCCGTCGTTTCTCTGTCACGTTCCACCTCTCTCGCTGAATTGCGCGATCTCTCTCTTTACCGTCGTGCATCTTCCTCCCTACACCACTCTCTCTATCACTATCTCTGTTTCTCTATCTCTATCGCGCTCTCTTAATCGCCTGGATCCGCATTCGACTTGGACAGTAGACTGTGGATCCGCATCCGCGTGGCCGTCCCGCATCCATAACACTCTTCTAATGTGACTTATTCCAATCAGATTCACAAATAATGCATATACACTCATGATACCATAGGATGGCTAAATATTTGCGTTTGATACCAAGCCCGACCCTTTGCGGAGTATTTGAGATTTATTGGCGAAATGTGCAAGGTGAATTTATAAATATAACGAAAATCGACCGAGAAAATCAAGATAGCAGCCCCTTAAATGTTTGACTTAGTTGGTGTCAGGCATATCTGCGGAGCAAAGGCCAAGGGAAAATCGAATTAAAAAATGTAACGGAATTCGTATCTTTATTTCATTTAGTGTCTGTTAGGTCTAATCCCCACACTTGCAACGCCAATAGAATATGTATCGCAATAAAGGAAACGTACGGTTGGCTTGAGCCGGAGTAGGCGGGCGATTTTCGTAATGCAAGTACCGCCTCGTGTTGGTAACAAGGAGATGGCCCCTATTATTTCAGTTTTATAATCCCTGATTCATAATTTGACTCAAACGCATTACGCTGTGATTGTCACTGTATACTCACCGGGTCACGTTCAGGAAGAAACGATAGAAACGAAATCGGTTGACGCAGAAACAAATAGTAAGAGGTTAACTCAACGCTAGCGTCGATATCATTTTCAACAATTCTCTGATAACCACTGGATGCTATATTTAATTAAATTAGTACAGTATATTTACTCTGCCTCGATGGCTAAATGAATTAAGACGGTGTTTCAACATTCGATAAAACCATGCGGAAAACAGATCCAACGGCTAATACAGCTGTAAGCCATGAAAATTGTGGCCGACGCATAGTCTCCTGACTCATTCAAAACGAGAAATTTGGCGCCGTTTTTTTTTCTGTTGGGACACTTGAGGAGGAGAGCGCGGTGTTTCCGTGCGCTAATTACGGAAAACTGTTAAGCTGCGGCAATAAAATCTTCACCTTACCTCCTGTTCCCATGTCTTCAAGCAGTCCGCTCTGATTCATATTCTCTCACTTTTCCCTGTCTACGTTTTCTTCCCCATCTCTTCTACCTCTATTCTTTCCTTCCTTGATACCTGCTGCCGGTCGTCAGGAGAACGACAGCAAGAGCAGACAAAGAGAAACGACATCCATCTGCGTTGGCGAGTGCCATGGAGCGGGGCTTCCCACGCACGTGCGTTGGAGAACCTCGTTATCTTAGTTTTACATCTTTCTTAGCGTCCTGTGACGAATACGATAGTAGATACGGCGGCGACCCATTTCGTCTTCCATGTTTTAATTTCATCCAACACACGCTCCTATCTCCCTCCTAATTAATTCTGGTTTTCGTGTTTATTGACGTCCGAATGCTATTTATTTCAGCCCCCAGGAAGACGACTGCACGATCTTCATGAGGGTGAAAAGCGGCGTGAGCGTGGATCTGAAAATCGATGTCGGGATTTCTGTCCAAGCTTAACTTTAATACGCTCGCTCGTCGCGGGTATTCTTTTTTTAACTTGGCTTCCTCGGTGGCTCTAATTACAGGGAGTGCGAGTCCTGCACCGATTTTCTGCCTCGTCAAACAGCGGATCTGCGCACAGAATCGCAGGGGTGTCCAGCCGCCGCCGTGCACAGAGGACTACCCATGGCGATGTGAGGATCAGTCATTGCCTTCTCAAGAAAGATTTCTTTCAGCTCGATAGCTGTCCAGACACCCCAGTAAAAGATATATTTATCTATTAATGTTTCTTGGCTCGTATGTGTGGTGTGCAGGAGATTATCCATATCGAGGAAATCCCGGCATCCCTGCCGCCGACATACGTGGGTCAACGCCACAGTCGACGACGCCATCGCAACGAGCTTGCGGATGGCTCGACTGGTGACCGACCACACTCTCAGGTAAGAGACCCACGATGCGTATTTTCTTCACTTAGGATGGGCTCGTTCTCTCGTCCGCCGCGATCAGGTCTTCCCGCGTTGACCCGTGTTCTTGCTCCAGGTGAAACGAGTAGCCGGCTCTGGGCGGACGGAAGAAGACATCCTGCGGCTTCTATGGACAGTAAATTACGGGGCCGTCAGCGGAAAAGATGCGGAGTCTTGCTCCATTTGCTTGGTACAAAGAATAACCGTGCCGTCTCCTTTGCGTTCCTATCGTAATAATGTGTTTTCTTACCGTATCTCTCTCTCTCTGTGTGATGCTGCAGCAAGACTATAAGATTGGGGAAGAGGTGGCGACACTGCCGTGCATCCACAAGTTCCACACCAGATGCATTGCAAGGTGGCTGACGCGAACCAATGCTTGCCCAATGTGCAAGAACGTGGCCCTGCCACCCTCAAGCTGAGACTCAGACTAAACGTGTACTAGATGACGCCTGATGTAACCCAAAAAATGGTGCAATGAAGTATTCTTTTTCTTCTGATATAGAAATATCACATTCCGGAAAAAAATTTGGAATGCAAGAGGTCCTTTGAGAGCATGTCACGTCATTCTGATTCCGTAGATGAACTGAATACCCAAAGAGCTTGTTGAGGCCATCCTTTCCGCTTCTTAGAAAATAGATCCCGATGAATCCTGTCCTGGATTTGTGCATATTCTTATGCCCCTATTGCAGTCACGAGGGCTAAAGAATATCCTGAAGGAAGATACATAACTTTTTCTGATGTCTTCTTCTCTGTCAAAATATTACATACGTTCTTTAAAAATATAATACATATGCTTTGAGTTACGCGTTCACTATCCCGGAGTCAGTTTGAGGAACTCTGCGCTGTTCGCAGAGGCTGTTGGAGTTAAGCGCCTACCCCTGGTTATCAGATAATAGTGTTTATCTGATAATAGTGTCCCTCGACCCCTGGTTTCTGACGACCAGAGGTAACGTCGCTACTTATTCAACCGGCTTCTACTATTCACGTCGGGGGAGAGCCCCTAGTTCTAAGCGTACCCAGTTTTTATTCGGCAATACCACATTGGCTTATTGTGAGAAAGATGGTCTGCCGTTGTGAAAAAAACAACGGTCTGACTCAACCGTATTCACCAGACTTATAGCTATCTTTAGGGTTTGTTATGGGATGGAGTAAAGTAAACTGGTTTTAGATAGGTTTGACCGATTCTACTGTAAAGGAGCGAGTTGCTCTCCGCATTACTGCATCTGAACTTTCGGAGCCATCTGTTGCTGGCTCCCGTTGACCGATAACCAACTCTCATCTTGTTGGCCAACCCCTCTCTGCACGTTGGCTCTACTTTGCCAACCCCATGGGAAGGAAGACCGCCTGGATCCCAACTGAATCGCTTCGTGCGCAATTTAGACCGTCACTCGTAAACTAGCCGGAGACCCGGGAAATTTTGTTGTTTCTATTGTAAAGCAAAAAATGAATCATAACATCTCTATTTCTGTGTCCCGATAGCAAGTGCCCAAAAACCATGATGGGACGTTTTCTGAGAATGGAATAAGAGACACGATATCGACCGGGGATCCCTAATAAGATACATACTTAAAGGTATTATGATTCAAAGAATGTTTTTTATAACATATTTGTGCCTATTAGTAATTATAACATTTTTTAGGTGCACTAAGCCAGTTAATAAAAAACATATTTATATTATAGGTAACTTAGCTGAATATTTTAAAGAAAAATCCCTACTGGCTGGGGAAAATACCAAAATGACGATATCATGAATAAGACACCTTTATATGTGTTTGTCCTTCTTAAGAGAGTCCACTGCTAAGAATTTCAGTTACCGCAATGTCATTGAGCGACTCTCATATATCAATCAAATCCAGACAGCATTCATTTGCCGTATAATACTCTGCACATTGTCTTCAATTTGTTTGAATAATAGGTAGTGAAAATACTAAAAAAAAGGGGGTCGAATGGACATTTCTAAAACTCGATTTTCTCTCATACCTTTTCTAGGTTCACACTTTATATTTCCTGTTCCGGTACCGTCTTTTGTTAGTATGAGACACTGTTTTACCATTGATTGTAAACCAACCTACTTGGTTCTGTAATCCAGCCCTTGGGAGACATCGAGACTCTTGAACCATCTGTAGCTTCAAACTCTAGATCATGAAAGGGTACAGATTCAATATGTGCTCCTTTAATACCCATTTTCTACCACTATAGGAGATTTCTATAAAACTGGGATGTCATCAATTCTTCCTCTCTTAGGATTCTTTAGTAGCACTTGTAACTGGTTACTCCTTTGTGTTTGAAGGTCCTTGAATATTCTACCTCTCCAATTCCCCATTGCGACTTCTCAAGATACTTAATTCCAATCTCGGTGCCATAACCTGTAATGTGAGTGCAAACTCCGTAGACACATGTCATCTTGATTTTAACTATAGTGTCAAAACAATTTTATAAGGGCAGTGTAAGTTTCATATAAAGCAAATGTAGAATTTTTTTGGAAAAAAAAAGTAAAAATTTTCTTATTTTATGAAATGTGATGATTTTAACTATAACAACAATTCTTATCAAACATTATCCGCATTTTGTTAAATGAAAAAAAATCATAGGATATCACATTTTTACTCTATCCGATTTTTCACAAACGGTACCAGAAATTTCTTAAGTTTTTTTTTAAAAAAACTTCAAGTTAAATTCCTATATTACAATTGCTGAAACAGGTTTTAGACTTCGAATACGCTAGACAAGTTTTAAGTTAAATTCAGATTTTTAGGTTATCTTTTACCAAACATATGAAAACATTAGTATAGTGGAAGAATTTCAAGTAAAATTCATATTTTTTGGGGTAGGTAACTTTGCAGAAACTGAAATGTAGAATTTAGTAAAAAATAAAATGATTTCAACTTCAAATTCAGATAAAATGGAAATTTTTGTATAGACTATTTTGCAGTAATATGCAGGATTCCTAACCCAGTGAAAAGTCCAAATTCAGATACGAAGTGATTTCGCTGGAATGACATCATACAAAACCTGTACAATGAGGGCTTTTATATGGGTTTATAAGTCATATAGTATCGGAGGCTATGTTCTTTTTTTATCTTTTATGGGTTTCCTCTCATTCTTCCTTGGCATCTACTGCTAAAGGTTAGAGGCTAAATTTTAGATAAGTTTATTTAAATGTAATATGGTAAAACAGTATGAAGGTCCATAAAATTTGATTTGGTACAGATCCATTTTTGTTTACCACATCCATGCACAAATGGAGAACAACACTAATGAAAAAGTATATGGAAACTTGGAACACCATTATCTGATCATGAATAAATGAATTCGTTGGACTTGTGGCAGCATATTATGATATTTTAATCTTCTTCTTTGTCAGTTCATCTGAAACAATGTATGTTAATAGGAGCATAAAAAGCATATCACAGTAGTTCCCACAATAAAAAGCTTTTAGTTACATTCTATCATACTGAAAGTTTCTTAAAATGACAAAAAAATTTAAGCAATTTTATAAGTTTTCTAATTTTCTTCATCTTTTACATTTTTGTGACATTCATTCCATGAAACGGTTTCTGGTTGTCACAAAATATATTTTTCGAATTGTTAAAGGGGATCCATTTTTTTGGACGTACGTCTACTTTTCCTTCATCATTGACAGAATAAACAAGTGAGAAAATTAATTTATATATTTATTTTTGAGTTTTAATAATTTAATTGGCGCTCACGATCTGGAGACCTAAGAGAATCAGTGATTAATTTACCTTATCACTCTTTTCCACATCATTTTTATCTTCCTGGTTCGGAGAAAAAATGATATACAAACCAAATGATTGGCATGTATTGAATTTCGTAGGGCATAAGTGGCGGAGAGTAGTGAATTCATTTGACCTGAAATTAATGCTTACAGGTGAAAAGAGAAGGAATCTTTTTTAGAAAATGCACCCCAGCTTCCAGAATCATATGAAATGATTAAATATTGATTTGGTTATCTTTTGTATCCAAGGCATGCATTTATTGATAAAGACGAGGACAGATAGCATACTCTAAGATAGTTAAGTTCAAGAATACAATATGCAAATCTAAGGAATTAGATACCTGGTAGGGTAATTTTAGTCGTCGCATGTTAACTGCTTGATTTTGTTAATATTAGATTCACTCAAGATCCCTGGAACTTTGAAAGTGTGGTCTTTCCAAATGGAAAATAGAAGCTAAAATTGGAAGTGATTCCGAAAGTAGGAATAAGGTTAAGCACTGACAATAGCCATCCCTTATTTTGGTACTTTTCTTGATGTATTTGTTACTGGAATGCTCAATCATAATACACATAATTTTTTAAGTTATATACTTATATTGTTTCTTAAGATGTTATATGTAGAATATTATCATACAGACACCAATAACATTACCTGATGTTTTATAGAAATCCATAGTCTACTAGCAATATAACTTACTTCTCGTAAGTTAATAAACACTTAATATATGTACTCAAATCTTTAATCATTTATGATTTTGTGGTATATCTTCTAGACATTCTGAGGCATTGAGTCATATTAATAAATTATTTCTCCAAATGTTTTTAAGGCACTATAACTCATGATAAATACTAATATAATCTACACTATGGAAAATGGGATGAGGGATACTTTGGAACTTGAGTCAATCATTTGGTATTTAGGCTTAAATATCATGTCTAAGATAACATTGAATGTAAATTTATTAAGTATATACGTGTTGGACTAATGAAAGCAAAAAGGCTAAATTATAATAACATCTAACTATAGAATAATAAACGAGTGGATAGTCATATTCTAATAAATTCACATAATACATACAGTATTTCTCAATAATATATCTTAACATATACCTAACAAAAGTATATGTTTCCGATCACACATTTCATATCTCATTCTATGATCATTAATAGAACATATTTGTCATATTCCACATGTGATGCTTATAATGAAGCCTATGAACACATGATCAAGTGCAATGAATTATGATTAGTTCGTAATACGGAGATCAGTAGTCTTTAAGCATGTGCTCTAAATGTTCTTATTCGAATGATACTAGAGAAGGACATCAACGTATCATGTATAAAACCACTATCTAGCCTTACTAATATGATGAGTATGGTCGATCTTGTAGCCATCGGTGTGGAGACACTATGATGTCGGACGTTGTCTAGGACATCTCCGGTTGACACCGAGTATGATGGCTTGGTGCCAATAAGGGATGATGGTATAGAACGTCGATGGTGTCGTCGTCCGATGAGTAACCCTAATGGGCCGATGTAACTACGATGCGCAAAAGGAGTGCCCTACGCGTCGTACATGCATGCTCTGACTCGAGGGAGGCGCCAAGCTCCAAACTTGGACAGGGTTGCCAGCTGGTGGCGACGGTGGCCTCTCAAACCTCATCGGAGTGATGAAGGCGTCTATGACCTAACAGATTCTTTCCGTAAGGCTCGCACGTAACGGACATACCCGTCCATACCGGTAAGACACTCAAATGTCGTAGTTTTCTCTCAAAGCCTCTCTCACCTATCTAGCCCGAGCGCAGTGGAGTCAAGACAAAAGTAAACTGTAAAAGGTAAATAAACGAGCATCGGGAGAGGACGGCGTACCTCGTCGGTGGGCTCGTGGTGCAGAATTTGATGACAGTCGGCGACGGTCAGAGCGGGTGTGGCGGATAGGCGTCGGAGAGTGTACGGCGGCTTGACGAGTGGTGATATTGCCAGAGCAATGAGTAAAGGGGTGGAGGAGAGGAAGCCGCAAGGCGACCACAAAGGCGACGCAGCTCAAGCAGCTCTGCTGGGTTCGTCAGGGCTAGCGTGCGCTAGTCGCTGGGGTAAGTCGACTAGCAGGTGCGAGTGGCGGTGTTCTTCCACAGGCAGGAGCGGGGTCCCGGCAGCGACCAATACCGGAGGCAGGTCAAACCGTCACGAGCAGGCAGAAGGGGGGGGCTGGGCGGTCGCCCCCATACCAGGAGCTAGGTGGGTCATTCTCAAGTTGAGTAGCCCGATGGGTTTCTCACCCAAGGTGGCCCGAATAGGAGGACGCGTCCAAGGGAAGGGCTGCTCATCGATTCCCCATTGGTCAGCTTTCACAATCAGGGCGCCTCCCCCAGATCTCGAATTCTCGGCCAAGGCAAGTGTAGCCTGGTGAGCTATCAGTCATGGCGAGCCTGGGCGAGGGAACCGCCATCGGCTGACCCCGAGCTAGAGAATTCACGGCCAGGGAATCTCCTGATCTAGCGAAAATCCCAATCGAGCAATTCTAGCTTGATGAGTTGGCGACTAGTGTAAACTCTGGCCGTGAGATTCGCGTACGGGATGATCTCCAACCTGTAGAATTAGCAATTTCAGCCAATCGGCAGAGTTCCCATCAATGGCGGATTGGGATCGGTCTGAGTCCTGGCCACCCACGGCTTGTAGAAAATTCACAACTGTGACATTCTCAAGCCAAGGAGAGCTCAAATTTGGGGTCTGAGTCTTCAGCGTTGCACCTGGAGTGCGATCGATTTCACCCGTTGATCGGCAGGACGTGAGTAGGACGGTAGGATTTGCGACGATTTGGGGTTGTTGATCTTCTACGGTAGGGGAGTGGGTTCCAGGGAAGAGGAATTAGAGGGGGAACGGGGAGGAGTTCAATGGGTCTCCCCTTCTTTCCCTTGGCAAATTCTCCTTCCTAGAGGCTTCACGGATTCCTCTCTTCCCCCCTCTTTGTTGATTTCTCTCGATGGATGGGTGAGACCAGAACACAAAATCACACGATTCTTCTTGTTTTTTCCTGGTCTGATTCTTTAGGAAATGGACCCCCCAATTTGGGTCAACCAAGGGGAAAAAAGGGGTCCATTAAGGGGGCCCTTATAAAATGGGCCCCCTCGGTACAAAATGAAGAGGAAAAGTGAAATAACAAAGGAAAAGGGGAAAAGGCTAGAGGCCCCTTCCCGTGATGATGAAAACACAGGCACGATACATGTTGTGGTGCGACAAAATTGGGATGATGAATATGAACAAAACACAAAACACGGCAAACAAAACGATGAAAATAAGATAGGATATTCGAGCATTATCACCAGATCTTAGACGACGGTAACAGGCGGCCCAGACGGCGTCGTGGATGATCCTTGATCACACTAAGGGTATAAATTGGGTGCTTGATAACTTAAAAATTAACATGTTTAATTGATGAATTTTATACTATAGTTATGTGTTTTAATGACCATATTTGCATGTTATCATATACAAATAGAGATAAATGATATACATTTTGATTTTATTGTTATTTCTAAATTTATAGTATTTTTACATGGTATTTAACCTCATTTCATTGAAGAAATATTTTTAACAGGGCCTTAAATACTTGGCTAAAAGTTGGTGAGAGCTTTCCTAATTTTTATGGATTTTTTCCATATTCTTTTTATAATTTTTTTACCATTATTTAGTCAAGAAATGAATTTAGAATTAAAATAATTGATATTTAATTATTTATTTAATATTTAAATACGATTTTTGTATTAAACAGGTGGCGTTCACGTCATTTGCCCGAAAATTCAGGCAAATGATTGGAAGCGCCAAAATTAGTTAATGATAGGCTCATTATGGCATCGCGCATCGCGATGCCATAATGAGTGAATCATGTACGCATGGTGCGGTAGGCGAGAACAAGAAAAAAAATCTTTTTTTAATGATTCTTTTTGCACGTGTATTAAAAAAGAATCCTCGTACAGTCAAGTATCTGCGTGCATTGATTGCACGCGGCTACCGACGCACGAGATTTAATAAAAGAGCGTTTATTAAATATTCACCCACAATTGATTCGTCGCATGCATTAAATCCATGCGGAAATTAATTGTGTGTCATTCATTCTAACGCAAGCTCTTTTGTCTTTTTCTTTTTTAAAAAAAATACAGGGTGACATGGCGCTTTTCTAGCCGTTTAAACACAACAATCATTCTCCAATGATTGCGTGCTACGGATGCGCACAACGACGTGTCAGAACGTGATCCGAGAAGGTGGGAAACGAGAAAAAAAGGCGGCAACCAATCAGAAAACACCATTTCCTAGCCTATTGGAGGAGAGATAAATTAATCCAATGGCTAGGATTAATCCTCAATAAAACGACGATATCTTGAGATCTACCCGTCCAATTGGGCTGAAATTTTGAGGGCATGTTTGTCTCTCCCCCCCTACAATCCCTATGATTGGATTTTTAAATAAAGGCCTGGAAAAAGGCAAAATTCACTTTTTGAAGCTCTCCCCAAGGATTTGGCCTGGAAGGACACAAGAGTTGCTTTGGAAGTCGACAGATCTTGATTCTGCATTCAAAGTTTTAAGTTTCTGATTTCAAATTAATTGTTTAGAAATTTAATTCAATATATAAAAAACCTAAATATAAAAATTCATCCAAAAATTCATCCATCTTGAAGTCCAATTTCAGAACCCCTTTCTTGATTATTAACTTCCCAATTTTAATTCATAAAAATTGTCTTAAAATTTAATAATAATTGGAAAATTAATAATCCAAATTAATCTGATCTTATAATTAAAATTATCCTATTTTGAGTGTTCTGACCAAAAATATTATAAATCAAAATTAAGTTTTTACTTAATTTCCAAACATGAAAGAGAGAGAGAGAGAGAGAGACCAAGAAATAGATGGAGAGAGCATGTTGTAACAGGGAGAGGGAGATAGAGGGATAGGTAGTTAAAGATAAGGGGAAATCATGAGAGACAGATAAAGGGATCTAGAAACAAAGGGAGAGAGAGAGACTTCAACATAGACATGAAAAGAGAGAAACAAAGAGTCCTAAGGAGAGACGTACAGAGAAAGAAACATTTTGGGACTGCACTAGAGGTACAAATAGTGAGAAACTGATAGAAAGAGACCAATAGAGAGAAAGAGATACCCTGAAAGAGAAGCCAAGAGGTAGAAAGTCAGAACTGGTGAGATACCAAAATAGAGTAAAAGAAAACCACGAACAAAAGAGACAAAGGATAATGGACATATTTAGGACCAAGTGAGAGGGATTCAGAGAGACTATACCAGAAAGTAATATTTTAATGTAAAATTTAAGTTTCAATTATTGATCAGAACAAGATTTATTTGTTTATAATTTTGAGTTAATTGTATCGTTAGGGTGCACACTTTTATAATAATATTTACAAAATCCCCTTTTTAAAACATAAAACTATAGGATGATACAGAGGTCGATCCCTAGAGTGAACATAATGGTAAAGCTAAAATTTAATATACAGTTTTATTAAATATAAATTAATTACAAGCAAAGAGAATGTCTGATGAAATAATGAAAAGGTTAAAGTTTTCTGCTCCTTATGAAAATTCTGACACATGAAAGATTGACAACAATGATACTTTGGTTTGTTTGAATCCCCCGTGAATGATCAAGGCTGCAAAGAAGAAATTGAGGGATAGAAGTTCAAACCCTTCTTGATCTTGCTCCTTACTTGGAGAGGAAAAAGATTCTGAAGCAAAATTTAAGACAGCAGCCGAACAAGTATGGACATCAATAGATTGATCCTAACTTTTATCATTGAAATGAGGAAATATTATCTTTTTTTTTTTAATCTTACTATGTACTCTCGAAAAGTGACGCTCCCCAAAATAATATCTCCCATAATATGACTAATTCATCGATGCTTCAACTTTTTGCTAAAAACAAACCGGGAAGAAGAAATAAGTCATTGGTTCACGTCACCTCCTGTGGAAATGTATCAGTTGGCATGTTACATAATAATTGGCACATTATTGCATTGTGATCTGCAATGCCATAAGTGTGCCTTTTGCAATAATTAGAGAAGCTAACCAGTGTGGAAATATGTGATTGGTTGCCATTCAACAACTGCAATGGTGACACGTGGCGGGCACATGTCATAAAAATAAAATAAAATTATATTTTGACTTAAAAAATTTGTATCCATCTGAATATAATTCCAAAAAAATTTTAAAAAAACTTATTGATGATTTTAAAATGAGTATCTTTAATAATATAATGTTGGAAAACTATTTTATAATCCACATAAATCAGGATATCAATCTTAAATTAGATTTAAGCCTATTAAACTTGATAACACACATATTTAACTATTTTAATCCATAAAAATATGTAAATAGTGTAGAATGAAGCCTCTAATTGGTTGGCTATCTTACGCATTTTATTTCAGAAGAAAAGATATCTTGATGTTGGTTGATATGGCATAGTTGAAAGTCCCTTTTGTTGCGCTAGGTGCTCCATCTTTATCATCAATTTGATCTACCATTTGGTGTGGAATGGCGGATGTAGAAAACATCAAAGAGAGTGATAATTTTTTATGATTGTCCCCAATTTAATTTTTAGTTCTATTTATATGATATATTTTTTGAAAACAAATATATGAATCGACAGACTATACATTGCTGGTCCCCGTTTTATCAACATGTAGAATTTAGAACATTAACATGTTAAATTTTATAACATTCAAAAATTTTCTCATTCTTAATGGTTTTTCTTACTCCGAACCAATAGATATGTAGAAGATGAATTAAAAACACCACATTTGGCCCTAATTGGTGTGACAAAATAGACTTCTGGGCTTTCTTGAATTTGAAATATAGTCCTTTCATAGTTTTGATTGGTTATTGTTATGAGATATAGCTTAGACCATTCTCTTGAGGCCAATTTTACCATTCATTTATTCATGAAAATCCACTACTTCACAACTCAACATGTAAGTAAATAAAAACTATTTATTTTAAATTAAAGTATTTTTTCAATATTTGTTAAATTTATTTTATAAATTTAAAAGTCAAGTCAAAATTATTAAGAATACATTCGAATTGATTAATCATTTTAAGTGTTTTTATTTAGTTCATTTGAATTTTTTAAAATAAAATTATAGATTAAACAAATTTAAAAAATTGTGGAATTGTTAATTTATGGAAACACTAAAGCCTGCTTTACATGGATTCCAAAAAATACACTTATTAGAAGTCAAATAGAATAGAAATTTTTATGAGAACAGAAAATAAGTGTGTTATAATACCAGGTAACCCCACGTATCATAGACAGACAGGACAGGATCTGTAAGAACAAAACACCCCTTGCAACCAGGTATTTAGACATAATGATAATGACAGTATAAAATCAGCACTTTTACGATGAAATTAGCCATAATGAAGTACAGGATTTAGAGGTGCAGGCAATAAGTTTAAATATATTATATTAGAAAATTTTAAATTGTAAATGAGAAAGCAAGGATTGGCTGTGAGGCTTCGCCGATTGAGAAATCCTAAGCTCAGTACTTGGAGGCTTCGCCAATTGAGAACTCCTCAGCTCAGTCCAAGGAGGCGTCGCTGATTGAGAACACCTCAGCCAAAAGGCAATGGAGGCTTCGCCGATGGAGAACACCTTAGAGGCTTCACTGATTGAGAACACCTAGAGGCATCGCCGATTGAGATCACCTCAGGCTTTAGAGGCTTTGCCAATTGAGAACACCTAGTTTACTCTTGGTTAAGCAAAACCCTTATTTTTACAAGGGCAAGTTTCGGTCCTTTATATTTTGTATATATACTTGAAAATGAGTGTAAAAGTTAGTTATTATTCTCAAAGATGTGAATTAGGAAGAATTGGGCGGCGAAATATCAACCAAAGATCAAATCTTGATATACATGAGAACAATACATTTTTGTTACCACGAGATGTATTGGCTGCTGTCGATCATTTGATTGGAATGAAATTTGGAATTTAGGGATCAGGAAAAGCAAAAAACGGGGAAGAGCAGTCAATCCTTTCTAAGGAGCTTAGCTTCCCAACCACAGAACAACCTGGTGATTCCTCCTCCTTCCGCCGGGGAACTACTTTTCATAGCGAATTAGGCTTAGGCTTTTTAGGTCTTCTACGCGTAGGCATACCCTTTTTTCTTCTAGCTAGGGTGGGGACTTCTGTGGTAGTCCTAGTCTTATGTTCATATTCTTCTTTCCAATCCGTAGTTTTTTCCAATCTATTCGGAAATTGGCTTCAGTGGACATCTGCTTCGACATTGCATGCTGATTATAAATTATAGAATTATTATAAATTTTGTTGCTTGAAAACATGTTTTACATCCAAATATCTAGTTCATCAAGTGACTTGAACAACGTTCATGGATTTTGCCCTTGTCTCTCGGAATTCACCATGAAGGTGAGTGGATGCAATTGATTCAAAGCAGAGGATTCATTCTTAACTTTAATATTTCATGGGTGTAATCAAGGGAACTCTAAGAGACAAGGGCTTCCATTGATTAAGCAGTAAATTTGTATTGCAATTGACTTTGTAGGAGTTCCCTTCATTAAGCGGTAAATTGTATTCCTCCTCAATATTTGAGGGAGGGTCAAACTACAGAGAGAACTACATCAACTCTGAGTGAATTTGTTCTAAACAGTTGTGTAAGAATTTTAGGAATTATGTTCATTTTGTTTTTGATAAATGGAGTGTAATTGACTGCAAATTATTAAATTCCCATTTAAATAATTTTGAATAAATGTCAAAAAATTCAGGTAAGTTTATAATATGTTTGAGTGATATTATGTGTTATATATATTTATTATCTAATTTAAGTCATCAGAATTAAATCAGGAAAAATAAAGAAGAAAATGAATTTCGAATTGTTCTTCTTGATAAAATCTTAGTGAAAAATTAATTTCGACCAAGATTGCAAGATTCTATGTTACCCAATACTTGGGATATCCCCCAAGTGTTGTGAATGGAATTGGGTGTGTTCTTGGTCCAAGAACACCCAATTCCCCCATGGTAGGTGGTCTACAGAGAGAAATAACTACTAATCTTTGTTTCTACCACAAGAAATCAAGATTAATCAAGAAGAAGGGTAGAAAGAGAAAGAATTGGCTTACGTGGCTGGTAGGCCTCTCCTTCCACCTCCACACGCCAAGGACACTTCCCACTTCTTGGATCCTTTGGTATCTATATATATATATATATATATATATATATATATAGAGAGAGAGAGAGAGAGAGAGAGATAGAGAGAGAGAGAGATGAAGGAACCCTTGGGAGGGGAGTAGAGAGATATGGGCTACTCTCTCCCACCTAGGCCTTGTCAACTCACCTTTCATTTGGCAAATGAAAGTTCAAGATATCTTTACAAAGGATACTAAAACCCTTTATAGACATGCCTTAGATAATGGATCAATTTGATGAGTGAGACTTGGGCCAAAGGGCCGTTAGTGCCCTTCCAGAAGATCTGAATCCTTTAAAAGTGTCTCTTTGAGTTCCTTCTTGGGTCTCATCTCAAGAAGGAGGCCCATTAGACTGATGAGATCTCCTTTGGCTTTATGAAGAGTCCCTTTGTCCTTTCATAAGAGCAATTTTCCTAGTGCTGCAAAATTGCCAAAATTTCTGAAGAAGAGGTCAAATTCAGCATTTGGCTGATTGGTCAAGTGGGGGGCATTAAGTACAAAACTTATACCTTTATTTTGTTTAAAAGATGAGTATAAATGAGAGTTCTAACATGTTATTTCACTAAATAAGAATTGTCCAAGTTAGAATTTAATATGTAATTTGAATAAAATGTGCCTTAGTGAACTCTCATCTAATACATTTATATTGAGTTATCAGGGTGCCAGAATATCTCCACTAGTCAGAAAAGTAATTAGTAATGGAACGTCTAATTAGTATTCAACTAATTTATTATTGAAAAGATTATTCCCATTGAGAGCTCTAATGACACTTGTAGTTTGACCAATAAGCATCATTTTTTCTTGGAGAGATCAATTTTTTTCCACAATTCCAATTATCTAAAAATCCTACACACAACTTAATGTATAAAAATGAATATCAAAACTTTTATTGGAGTAATAATGTTCAACTGTAAATATCGATAGTTGTAGAACCATGAGACAAGGATGATGTTTCTTAATCAGGTGGTGACGGCACACGGCACACGGTATGCAAGCGGGCAGGCATGGCACGGGTAGGTGTGGTGCACGGGTAGGCATGGTGCGGGGTTCCCCATTGTGGTGGCCGCGGCGTGCAGTGGCAGAGCGAGGGGCCGCTGCTTACGGTGGCCGCACGGGTGGGCGTGACACGCGGTGGCTATGCAGGCAGGCGCAATGACTACAGGAAGGAAGTCTTCCTCTCAAAGGCAGCAACGGTGGCAAACATCGATGGTGGTGACAGAGTAGAGACTAGGGAAACTTTCTTTAGAAGAAAAGTTTAATTCCATAGAAAAACCACTAAGTAGTCCAATTCAGCATTGGCCTATGTATAGGCCTTCGAGGAAAGAAAAACTTGAAATAGCTGTACAAATGCAAATCTAATTTAAAATATCGCTCGGGTGCCACATCTAAAGTTGGCGTTGGCGATGTGTCATTACACGAGACATCTCCTGTGGTAGCGCTGTCACGTCCGGTGATAGTACGTGGTTGTGTGCACCATCAATAATATTATATATTATCATAGATGAGAGAAGAGAAAAATTTTGTGTATTGCGCAAGTTTAATTTGCCAATTTATTATGTTGGCATATATGATATATTTGTATTAACTTTGAAATAAAAAATAAAAATAGAGTATAACATAAAAAAACATAATAACTTGCAAGTCATCGAAGTGTCTAAAACCCACAAAAACGTAATAACATAATAATGTGTCTAAAATTAGAGCGAGAGATTTTGCATTTCACAAATTCTTATGGAGAGAAACAATGTGACTGTCAAAATTTTCAGGGATACAATTTGGGTATCTCAATTTTGAAGTAAATTTTAATGTGTATAGTTATGAAATTACTCATTGTAATTATATAAAAGTTATGAGATGCAAGTTGGGATAAAACATGGGTTTCATAAAAATTTAGGACTTCCCTTCCATCTAGGCAGTGGATATTTATAAAAAGCATTATAGCAACTACATTTAAGCTAAATCCATAGTTCTGATAATAATTAGTTAAAATTCACTTTAGCAGAACTACATTTAAGCTAATTATTATCAGAACTATGGATTTAGCTTAAATGTAGTTACTATAATGCTTATTATAAATATCCACTGCCTAGATGGAAGGGAAGTCCTAATTTTTTATGAAACCCATGTTTTATCCCAACTTGCATCTCATAACTTTTATATAATTACAATGAGTAATTTCGTAACTATACACATTAAAATTTACTTCAAAATTGAGATACCCAAATTGTATCCCTGACAATTTTGACAGTCACATTGTTTCTCTCCATAAGAATTTCCTTTTTTACCCCGTTCCATGTATCCTAATAAATTTCAAAGAACCAAACCAATTAATTGTCATTATGTTTAATCATGATCTGGACATAGTTTTGTATGAAGCAGCAAGCACAAATGGATTGCTTGCGTAATTTGTACTTCAAACAGTATAACTGCCACCAGAATTGGGTTCCCTGTGGTACATGGGTCTAGATAGTCACACCTAAGAAGTTTTTAGAGGTCATAAAATATCTTTAAAACCCCATTAAGCATACAAAAATGAAGGGCCCAAATAAAATATTGCATGCAGTTCATACATTCAACACAGATTCTCTATTCCTTGGAATGGCCTCCCTTCGTGGTGTGGGCAGCATGCGAAAAGTATCATCACTTATTAAAATAAAACATTATATGTGTATAATCTTTTAATTATACATTATAATTATAATTATTTTTAATCTTCCGTAAATCCGTCTAATAGTGACTTCATATTGCTGTCTCAACTCAATAAACACAATTGGTTCAGAAATTATCGTCTCTATATCTCAAATGAAATACAAAATGCAAAAAATTAATAGTTGTGACAGAATAATGCATTTAATTATATTATTTAGTCAAGACGTTTAATCTGTTTTAGGTGCACTAAAAACAATCTAAACTGATGTGCGCAAGCATGTTAAGGATAAATGTATAAGTGCAAGAAATATTTTTAGTATTATAACAGTTTAACATAATTCAGCACTATCAAATATAGCACACCGCACCAATCACCATACAATGATAAAGGTGTTACCTATTTTATCATATTTTTCAAAAAAGTAAACTAACACTCATTATAAAATCTGACAAAACCAAAAGATGAAATCCTCTACAAAATATATATATCATAAAAGCTTAGAGAAAAAATTTAAATGAAGTACAAAATAATACATAAAAATATGTAAATTTAGAATCCTCTCTTCATTACTGATCACGTAAATATTCATAATAGCAATAGAAAGACAATTAAAGTTACTAACTTTAAATGTTTATTATTCACTTGAGCCATTAGTTTTATAATAATTTCCTGGTCAACGATTTAAAATAATTCCAAATTGGAATTATCAATTCAACTAACTTTTAAAAAATTTAGATTATTTTATTTGATTAATAAAAAAGGTATATATTTCTATTATGAATAGTTACGTGATCTATATCAATTCAACTTAAGGGTTGAATCAACTAATGTAAGGGTCGACCCATTCAGGAAGATAAAAATTGATTTGAACTGAACCATTCGCCTGTCTCGTTAGCATATTTAGTTGCTGGGACATAATCTTGGCCATCCAATATTCTTAAAGAAGATTGAACGATGAGATTTATATTGCAAGACTTAATTTTCTTTCTTTCTTTTCTAGGCCTCTGATTGGTTTCGGCAATTGATGAGGATGGTGGGACCCTTCCCTAAATGAATCAGGGGTGCAGTTAATTATGGGGCAGCTCATATGGCTGCTGATGAGACTGGGGACATGGCAAATGTCAATGCATCAAATTTAACTACGTCCACATCTGCAATTTTACTGTGGCCATTGGACCATTTATCAAGGAAGTTGTTGCCCAGGAGCAGATCCATCCATCTCTGCCCCAAGCCATCACCTTTGACGGCTAGGTGGCATTTTTTGTCCACAGCGGACTGCCTAGGGCAATCCAGCGGTCCCTAGGGGACCCACATGGCCAAACTATTCCATCGATGGACACCGGAGACCTTTGTAAGGCCTTAAAAGGGCCTCAAATGCCCCTAATGTCATGTCTTCCAATCCATATTCACATCAACAAAGGGAGACCCGTCCTGTGCTCGTTCAGCCAAATTGGAGCCTGTGACAACTCTAGTGAGGCTAACGAAAGGGCCGGATGAGATATAGAATGCCAGGGAACGTGCTTGCAATGAGGAAGATGAGCCGAGTCACCCACCAGATGACATCTGCCCCACATCCTCAGGTTGCCAGAATCAGGGTGTCTCTGTAGCGTTTCTGAACTTTATCCGGTGGACAGTAAGTTTACCAACACATCCAAATGCATAGATTTAGATCCTACACAATTTGAAGTGAAAATTTATCCTATTTTAGTAAATCGGCTTCTTTGAGGCATTCAATCGGACACCTATCAAGCACTGGAAGAGTCATTCGATTATAAATAAATTTTCTCATATCAATAATATATTAAAATAATTATTAATTAGACAGACTGCATTCTATCATCATAAAATAACTATTAACCATATAATATAACTCACCTCTTCATTCATGTTATTATGGTCCACTACTCTCCCCCTCTCTATCCAATTAGGTAACTCTAAAATTAATTAAAATACATTCACCCCTTTATTTATATTAATCTTAAATTCTCATCATATATATATATCTATGCCTATCTCCGCCTCATTAATTTTACATATTGTTAAATAATGCATTTATACTACATAAATCTACAATCACGTCATCCAATTAATATATACACCTTTAAATATCCTTTCTTATCATCATTAGTATTTTCATATCCTATCTATTTTCTTCCTTATCTTACATCTCACTGAAGCAAAACCCCATTCACTACTCACCTCAATCTAGCATCCGTATACTAATTATATATTTCTATCTTTCTTACATTAGTTAAAATAAATAATCACAGTAAGAATCTCACCTGCTAATGATGGTTTCTTTATTAATTACTTCACCTAAATCTTGGGTCCCTTTACTTATTATATCTTTGATAGACATTGCATAATAGTCTGAAATTTCCAACAATAGTCAAGAGTTTTTGTGAATTAAGCTTATCACATCATTTTTCTTCATTTGAACCATGTAGGACAATTTATCAATAGAAAAATAGACGGATATCCCATACTGGCATCTGCCATATCCTGAGTCCAAGGATATCCATCCCAGTATCGAACATCAGCTGATATCGATCATCTGGTGTCTGAAATTGCCTTGATTTCATCTTAATATCGGGTATCAGTTGTCCCACATGGGATCTCGGAGGGGCAAACATTTTTTGTCAGGGAATTACATCCATGATATGTCAAGAACTCAGCTGACCAAAATTGAGAAAGAATCCATGGCAAAAAAATGAGAATGTTAAAACTAACTACGAGTAATATTTTCATCCTTGCACTAAACAAAAATGTAATGTATCCTGGACAGTCCAAGCATATGGACACTCGATATCACTGCATCTGCTCCAGTATTAAACAAAAACAAGAAGGCTGACCTGAGAACATCTGGACAACATCTTCAAGAGAAAATCAAGGGAGGCCTAAAATTTATGAGACATAAATTTCCCACTTTTCTTAAAAGACTGGATCATCTGATTTTCTAGGGCCCAGGGAGGGACCCATTTAACCAGGACATGGGGGAGGAGATGACGGGGCAGCAGGTAATTGGCTGAGGTAATTCTCTGTGGCTGCCCGATGATCTTCAGCTTAGCTGATGAGCATGGCCGCACTCTTTGCAGCAGAGAGTCCTCCTCGAGAAGATGGCGGGTCTCGGTTGTTTTGCCATCTCTTCTCCTCACAGGTATGGATGATGGCGGATTAGGGTTTCGGATGGCAGATCAATGACGATATCAGGTGGTTTTCAGGGTTGCCTTGGGCGGATTGCTCAGTGTTAAGCAGAGAAGAGCCATGGCGTGGAAAAATTACCCAAAGAAGCGTCCTCTGGTTAGGGCGGAGGTGAACTTCGTCAACGCGGAGGAGGCCAAGAGGCTCGTCGACGAGGAAGGCTACGCCGTGCTCGACGTGCGGGATCAGACTCAGCACGACAGAGCTCACATTCAATCCTCTTATCATGTTCCTTTGTTCATAGAGAACAAGGATAACGACCCCGGTATGGCTTCGTGCTGTCTCTCTGTTCTTAGATTTTGATTTCTTCCGTCTTGATCGTTTTTTGGGGGATGCATTCCGCAGGAACGATTGTCAAGAGGACTCTGCATAACAATTTCTCTGGGATATTGTACGGATTGCCGTTCACGAAGCCCAATCCAGACTTTGTTCCGTCCATCAAGGGCCAGTTTTCCCCACAGAGCAAAATCTTGTTGGTCTGTCAGGAGGGTCTGAGGTCAGCTTACTTCCAATCCTTCTCTCCCAATATATATTCTACATATATGTGGCAGTCTCTTTCTCTGATCGAGTGGGTGTCAGATTTTAATCTGCAAACTTCATATCTCTCTCCCTCAATGAATTTGTATATATTTCTCTTTTCAGGTGGGATGTCAACATTTTTTTTTTGAATCATGGGATGTCAACCTTTCAATCAGCAGACTTGAAATCTCTCTCTCTCTCAATATATAAATCAGCAAACTTGTTCTTCTGGTTTTGTGGGAGAAGCTTCCGGCCGGTTGATAACACCAATTTGTGTGGTTTTTTTCAGGTCTGCTGCGGCTGCTAACCAGCTGGACAAAGAAGGGTTTGAGAATGTTTCTTGCCTTACATCTGGCCTCCAGTCTGTAAAACCAGGTCATTCTTTAATCCCCATTGCTGATTCTTCTTCTCTTCATTATTTCTGGTCTTTTTTTTCGTCTTTTGTTGTAAATCTGTGTCTAAACCCTCTTTTCTGATCCCACTTTCTCCTTCGACTGCAGGAGCGTTTCCTTCAGTTGGTCCTAAGCAACTCCAAGATGCAGGAAAGGCTGGGTTGGTCACAATTCAGGGGAAGGTATCAGCTATTCTGGGAACAGTATTGATATGTAAGTCCTCCATTTGCTTGATCCCTGCTTTCTTTCCCTCTCTTGAGTCTTGAGTATTATGCCTTTCTCTCTTACCTGGTCTTGGGGTCTTTCCTTTGTCCAGTTGCATATCTCTTCATAACCTTCTTCCCCGATCAAGCTGAAAAGCTCATCCAGATGAGTCCCATCAGTTAGCCGCCAGAAGCGTCGATGATGAATGCTGGGGCTGATCTATTCCGTGATGTAGGAGAAGTTTCTCAGGTTAGCTTTCAATTTTGAGGTATGCAATAAAAATTGGTGAGCACTGGCTGTATCCCCTGTGCAGTGAGAGGAAAAATAGGCATTTAATCTATAAGTAAAAATAATACATAACAATTGGAGTTTCATTTTTCTGCGAGATTAGTTCTGAATTTTTTTTAGCAGGACCATTAAACGCAGTGAAACTAATCTGGCTCTTCTTGCTGCTGAAGAAAAATAAGTGAATCGATTATATCATGGCGGCTGTAGGAGTTACAGACATATTTATCTCGGCTGATGATATCATCAGCCTCACCTTTTTCCGGACGAGCAGAATGTCCAAGGTCAGTCATAAGTCTGCAGTGAATCAGCACGGCCAGTTCCAGCGAGTTGAAATCTTCCCATGTTTGAGGTTTCATTCTCACCTACTTCACTCTCCCTGGACACAGTAGAGCTGGCGCACATTCCCAGATGCTGCAAAAATGTTGAAAGCAGATGAGGGGCTGAGTTGAATATAAACCATGCATCAATGAAATTATAAGGCCTTTCGAGAAAAAAAACTTAAATGTGATAGAGATGAAAAAAAGGGTTTTCACATGAGTTGAGCCGTCTGAGTGTATTACCGTAAAGCCAGTCCTTGAAATGTAAATGAAGAGCTGATGCCAATTCCCTTTTCCGATGCTCCTCCAACTGCGCATTTTTCAGGGCTTGTTGGATATCTTCAAGTGCTGAAAGCTGGAGATAAAGGAGTACACAATTTTACGTCAGTTGAGAAAATAGTAAGAGCAACTCATTCTCGAGCTATCTGGTGAAACAATTGTGAGCCGGACGAATCAATTTTAGGACTACGTTCATACCCGTTTCCTCTGGGATACAAAGTAAGCTTCTGGAAGTCGAAATGGGTTGTCTTTAGTGAGATGGGTAGAATCGTCCCCGGCCCCTCCAGGGATCTATGAAGTAAAAATAACAAAGGCACATGAATGACAGTGACATGATTGAAACATCACGAAAGATAGAAGATACATGTTTACCAAGAAATTGGTGAAGTGGTCAGGATCAAGACTCGTGGCAGATTGCGCTGGGACCTCAGAGAGCCCAGCGGGATGAGATAAAGAGTCGTGCGGATCCACCATTCCCAGTGCCAACGGCTCGTTCCATCTATTGACAGCAGGATTTAAGCCAGCTTGCTCCATATGCTTGATTAAAAGTGGATAGAACGTATTATAAGGTGCAACCTGCCAAAAATCACAGTAAGTTCTCAGTTGAAAATCAAATCATTATTTCAGTAATACTATGGGTGAAATAAGACGAACCTTTAACTTATGGTTATCCCCGAGAATCAGCGGGCGCTGGGTTACCCCTAAAAAGAAAGAGCACTCTCTACACGTAGCTATACATATACGACTTGTGGCAGCAATAACTTGTACCCTTTCACAGTGTTCAACTTTTACAGCCTGAAAAAGCGAAGGTAATATTCATATATGATAGAATAAAAAACTACAGGAAAAACAGTTTAGTTTGACGTTCATATTTATCTTATAAAACCCCTCAGCTAGAAATTATTAGTTTTAACGCCATCTTCGGCTTTATAAGAGATTTATATCATTCTATTAGAGGACGAGCTACGTTGTGCAAGACGGGAGAAATCACTGGATGCAATTAGTCGATACTTTCTTCCACGTTGACAAGTATCATTGATTTTTTATTGTTTTTAAACGCCGGTCGTTTATTCTTATAGCATCTGGAATTCGACATTCAGCTGAATGCACTCAATTCATATTAATCTAAGCAGATGAATAATCGTCATTCGTTCACTTGCATACCTTCCCAACGGCACCGAGAACAACAGTTATGTCAGAACAACCATAGATTGTGGCATATCCCACAGGTGCAAGTACATAAATAACGGAATCATGGCAGTTCAGAACCTGAGAGACAAATAGTAAGTCAATGTTGAATAATGGCGATTTTAATCTTCAGGTAGATAGATAGATACGTAGTGAGAGTGAGAGACTGCGAACTTGAAACAGATTCAGGTATTCCAATGACAGATGACATTGATATGACAACGACAGATAGATTTCAGGCATGATACTTATTTAGTTCTAAAGATGCATGATTACACACAAACATTTGTAGAGTTGAGGGAGCAGGGGTGAGAGAGGTATTGTACTTGGTTCACTTAAGTTACACTGGCTAGTGTTCCCTTCTTTTCTTACGCATGTTCTTCGATGATAAGATCTAGGATGGTACCAGTTTTTCTTAAGATAGGATAGTATCAGTTATCTTTAAACATAAGATGATGAGACATAAAATATGCCAAACGGAAACTGACAGAGAAGAGAATACATTTCTAACAAGAATGGAATTAAACATAGGTCACACTAATTAGACCAAAAGCGGGGATAAGTGAATTAAATCCCGACATGAAAGACAAAGTCTGAAAGTTAATAGTTTTTCTGATCTTTTAAAGAATAGAAAATTTCGGATGTACTTCAAATGAGGAATCAGTAGATGTATAGATAGATTCATACATGACTTTTAAGTCAATGGTTTACAAGAGAAAATATAAAGTTGCCCAAAACTCCCCTCAAGACACACGTCCATAACTTCTTTTTCCGCTAAATATTCAGTGAGAACCCAAAATGTGACTTTTTAAGTCAGTGGTTTACATTCTTTCAAAATAAAGGTCGGTGGCTTACAAGTACTACACATCTAATGAAGAATATACTTCAAGGAAATATACCTCTGATGAGGAAATAACAGATGAATAAATAGATGTAATACGTGACTTTTAAGTTAGTGTTTTACATGATTTATGCGTTTGCATGGAAAAGATCACGTTTCCTTAGAAAAACCCTCCGTTTTACTACCAGGATCTAACTTTTGTGCGAAACATGTATTCCAATCAGTTTTTTTTTACGACAATGGCTCACCTTAACGGAGTTTCCTTTGATATCACTGGGGTGCTTTATGACAGAGGCTTTAGAGATACCCTCAACAAAAGTCTGGCCTCCAGAGTGCCCCAATGTCCGTGAACCATGGCTATAGTTGGGATTGGAAACATCCATATCAGAGCTACTGAATTGTCTTTCTTCCTTGGTGGACATTCTCAAGGCAGCATTTGCCAATGAAGTAGACACGCTTTGCAGAAGCCAGTCCAGAGCTTGATGAACTGGTACTGGAGAATTGGGCATGTCAGGATCAGAGTCAGCAAAAAACTGCGCTACGTGACTGAGACGAAATCCAGGACTCTTATCTCCAAAATGAATCAGAAACTCAAGGCGGTCAAATTTTTCTTGAGTCAAAACCTGCCCACAAAAAAAGCCCATGTTCAGTAAATTATTCAGATTTTAAGAATTTTCAATTATATCATGAGCCCATGTCCGAGGCAGATAGTTCGTGGTAAGAAATTAAAAAAAAGAGATTTTGTATTCTGCTGACCCGGGAGTAATTGTCATTCTCTTCAGCCAGCTCTGTCAAGAGAAGAATTATATTAGTCAGATGCTTCTGTAAGTAGGAAAGCTGGTGGGCCTCTTCATCAGCTTGGGATGGCATGAAGCGGCGTGTACTGTTTCGAACAAGCTTGTAAAACAAAAAAAGGGATATTTTAGGTGGACACTGTACCATCAAATTCTTTATTTTGGAAGAAAAAAAATGCTCGTCAAACAAAGAAAAGACATTTTAAATGGGCAGTATACCATCAAAGACGCAACAATGGCAAATCATTACTGGAAGACCAAAAAATGTTAGAATTGCATGACCAGTAAAATCAAATAAAATGCATCAATTGAACATTGAAGGGTGAAATTCGCAAAAAATCTAACAACACTTCGGACTACATCGACAGAGAATCCTAAGTATTTCAATTCGGACAATTATCACAGAGCTGAAAGAATCAACCGTCGACACGAAAGGAATAGAAAATTACGGGGATCGGAGAAAGGGCCGAGAGATATCCGTCAAATGCAGAGGCACGGGGCCACACATCCCCAACAGACGTGGAATCCTTGTACCCTTTCGGGAGAAGCCTCTTATACGACTGGACGTAGAGGAATATAACAAGATAATACACATCAACAGTCCTTTTCAAAGGGTCAGAATCTAGCTGAAAAGGGAGCACAGAGGCAAGCGTGTCGACGACGAGCAAAGCATGATCCATCGGAATTTCCAGAACTTCCGCGATACCGCGGGCGTCGATTTGGGCGTCTTCCGTGACAGTTCTCCCGAGCAATTTCCTCTTAATACCCTCCAATGTCGATATGCCATCGTTGAAGATGAGCTTGGGCAGGGGAAGAAGCCCGAACTCGAACACTTCTCTGCGAGGGCGGAGGTGGAACGGAGCAACAGCGCTCGTCGTGGCCTCCTCGATCATATTCCCGATCTCTCTTCGCATCAATCAGAGAAGAAAATCCACCCGCTACACAGATCGAATCGAACGCAGCGACGATCTCCCCCGATAGATCCTCCCTTCTTCAGAGCTTCCTCACCATGATTTTCGCGGGCCAGCTATTTAAAGCCCCCCCAAAATGGGCTCATCTATCAGATCTCACGCTTTTCTGGGCTTCCCAAAACTTTACAGTAGAATCGGGACTTTTCCATAAATATGTTCCGAAATTCTCTCACAAAAACTGCCTCTCTCCTTTTCTGTGCATTTCGCAACGTAGCATACTTATTTTCTTTATTACGATGAGTTTAGGAGTTAATACGAATTAACAAATAAGTTGCTTTTGTTTAGTTTTAATTTGTAAGAAAGACCACGTCAGCCGTCTGACACGCCCAATAGCGTCGTCGGCAGAAGTTGTCGTAGACGGGCTCTCACGTGCGGTGGACTGTACGGCCACAGGAGGTTGTCGGTTGAGATGGCTCCCACGTGTTAGATAACACGTGTGAGGGCATACCGTGAGCTGGACACGTGTGAACTTGGTTGCGTAGGATTTGTTTGAACTCGAAGCTGGCGTGCATTTCTCGCCGTCGGCCTCTCCGCAACTTTTCTTTTACTTTTTGCTCCGATTTTCCACTTCAGATCTCGACTCGCTTCCCAGTCGAGCGATTTCGTTCTAAGCTCGCGGCCGGTAGACTACCTTTGATCCGATTCTCGACGGTCTGTTCTTTTCTTTCCTTGTTTTTTTCTCTTATTTTTTATGCTTGATTCGGTGGAGAACTTGCTCTTCGTTCCTCTGCTCTCTTTAATACTCTGATTCCTGAGTTCATCTTCTCTTCACGGCGAGTCGATTCCGTGAATCGATCTGAGATGTGGTGAATCCGAGGCATTGTTTACTAATTGATTGCTCGCAGGGGTTATACAGATCTCGGATCCGCCCCCTTTCGATCGATTTTCTGGAATCGACGCGATGCAGAAGCCGCAAGGCGATGATTTCTCTCTCAAGTCCTTCCCCCGCTTGGGGAACTACTGGATGGGGGGAGGGGAGAAGGCGACGAGCACCTACGATCTCGTCGAGAAGATGCAGTACTTGTACGTGCGGGTAGTCAAGGCCATGGATTTGCCGGCAAAGGACATCACGGGGAGCTGCGACCCCTACGTGGAAGTGAAACTGGGGAACTACAAAGGCGCTACCCGCCACTTCGAGAAGAACAAGAACCCAGAATTCAACCAAGTCTTCGCCTTCTCCAAGGACAGGATCCAGGCAACATCGGTGGAGATCGTGGTGAAGGACAAGGATCTGATCAAGGATGATTTCATCGGGAAGGTGTCCTTCGATCTGAACGAGGTGCCCAGGCGAGTTCCTCCGGACAGCCCGTTGGCGCCGCAGTGGTACAGACTGGAAAATCAAAAGGGGGAAAAATCCAAGGGGGAGATTATGCTGGCGGTATGGATGGGCACTCAAGCAGACGAGGCGTTTGCGGAAGCGTGGCATTCGGAGGCGGCCAACGTGGGTGGCGACGGCGTCGCCAATCTCCGATCGAAGGTCTACCTCTCGCCCAAGCTGTGGTACCTCCGAGTTAACGTGATCGAAGCGCAAGATCTTCAAGCGAGCGACAAGGGCAGATTCCCCAATCTCACCGTCAGGGCGATCATCGGCGGGCAGGCGCTAAGGACCAAGCCGGCGCAGTTGAGAACCGCTTCCCCGCTCTGGAACGAGGATCTGATGTTCGTGGTGGCCGAGCCCTTTGAAGATCAGCTTATCCTGGCCGTGGAAGACAGAGTGGAACCCAACAAAGACGAGATCTTGGGCAAGGCCGCGATCCCTCTTCAGAGCGTGGAGAAGCGGCTGGACTACCGCGCGGTCGCCAGCAAATGGTTCCACCTGGAGAAGCACGGCGGGGGCGGTGGCGAGGGGGAGAAGAAGGAGACGAAGTTCGCGGGGCGGATACACGTTCGGATCTGCTTCGACGGGGGGTATCATGTACTGGACGAGTCGACCCATTACAGCAGCGATCTACGGCCGTCGGCGAGGCAGCTCTGGAAGCCCAGCATTGGCGTGCTCGAGCTGGGGATTCTGTCTGCGCAGGGGCTCGTCCCGATCAAGGCCAAGGACGGCCGCGGCTGCACCGACGCTTACTGCGTGGCCAAGTACGGGCACAAGTGGGTTCGGACCCGGACCATCTTCGGCAGCTTCTCGCCCAAGTGGAACGAGCAGTACCACTGGGAGGTTTACGACCCCTGCACCGTGGTCACGATCGGGGTGTTCGACAATTCCCAGCTGCAGGACAAGAACGCCAAGGACACCCGGATCGGCAAGGTTCGGATCCGGCTCTCGACCCTGGAAACGGATCGGGTCTACACCCACTCGTACCCGCTGCTGATGTTGCACCCGTCTGGGCTGAAGAAGATGGGCGAGCTGCAAATCGCTGTCCGGTTCGCCTACTCCTCGCTGCTGAACCTCATGCACGTTTATGCTCAGCCCCTGCTGCCCAAGATGCACTACCTGCACCCGCTGTCGGTGGCGCAGCTCGACCACCTCCGGCACCAGGCCACGCACATCGTGTCGAGCCGACTGGCCCGGGCCGAGCCGCCGCTCCGGAAGGAGGTGGTTGAGTACATGCTCGACGTGGACTCCCACATGTGGAGCATGCGGAAGAGCAAGGCCAACTTCTTCCGGGTGGTCGGCGTGCTGGGGGGGCTCATCGCCATGGCCCGGTGGTTCGAGCAGGTCCGGCACTGGAAGAACCCGGTCACCACCGTGCTGATCCACGTCCTGTTCGTCATCCTCGTCCTCTACCCGGAGCTGATCCTGCCCACCGCCTTCCTCTACCCCTTCATCGTGGGGGTGTTCTACTTCAGGTACCGCCCTTGTTATCAGCTATAGCTTTTAGCACAGTTGGTAAGCGCTTGAATTGGACATAATTCAGGTACCGGCCGCGGCGGCCGCCGCACATGGACACGCGGCTGTCGTACGCGGAGACGGTGCACCCGGACGAGCTGGACGAGGAATTCGACTCGTTCCCGTCCAGCCGTCCGATGGACATCGTGCGGATGAGGTACGATAGGCTGAGGAGCGTGGCGGGGAAGGTGCAGACGGTGGTGGGGGACTTGGCCACGCAGGGGGAGAGGTTGCAGGCGCTGCTCAGCTGGAGGGACCCGAGGGCGACGGGGCTGTTCCTCACCTTCTGCCTCTTGGCCGCTGTGGTGCTCTATGTGACGCCATTCAGCGTAGTCATCTTACTGGGGGGCCTCTACTATCTCAGGCACCCCAAGTTTCGGTCCAAGCTTCCGTCCCCACTGCTCAACTTCTTCAGGAGACTGCCTGCCAGAACCGACAGCATGCTGTGAGAATTTGATCGCCCTCTCTCTCCCTCATTCACTTGTCGTCGACTCTTTCTGTATCTGGGTCGCATCCTTCTTTTTAGCCTACTTTTATTGACCTCCCTTTGTCCTGTGTATCTCTTCTCTGGTCGTCCGTGTTTGATGCTCTCATGCCTAATTTTTCTTGCCTCTTTTTGTATTATAATCTCCGTCTTTTTCTACTTCTTTCCCCGTAAGCAATCTCTCTCTGTCATCTGTCTGTCTCTGTCTCCCAGTACGACCGGGAAACAGGGCCGACTAAAAACCGAAGGCATTTGACCACAAATTGGGCATCAATAGGTAAAGAAGTGCGATAATTCCTTCTAATAGGCATACGATGAAAAATAAAGCAAGAGTATATGGTGCAGACGTTGCTTTAAGATAAGACTATATGATCTTTGTCATCCTCGCAGAAGTAATGGTACATTTCAGCCACGGGATGGTTTTATTTTGTTTTGCATCCTCATGTCAACATACATAGATGTTTTGTGGAAAGTATCAAATATTGATAAAAAACGAGGACGCAATTATGCCATCATGATAACCCTAATTACCTTGAGCGTGCGTCTAATTAAGTTAGAAATAATAAATAGTCCTTACAAAGCTGAAAAAACATAGTAGACACCAAAAAAGTAATAAGGAAAATAACAAAGAATTCAAAACAAATTTGAGGTAATAATTACGGCTCAAATTGAAACCTGGATTAGTTAAATATAGTGGAGGGGGATTCCATAGTTTCATAATTTAAGTTTTGTTTAGTAAACCTGGGTTAGTTAAATAAAATGATCCGGATCCCCCAAAGTAGTTCTTGCCTGTCCTGAACTGATAACGGATGATGATATCAGGATGAAGGCTGAACCAGATATCGGAAATAGGCTATCTAGCATCCAGATGTGGGATGAAGATGTTGGATATAACTTGCCATAGTACTCATATCCGATACGGCTATCTGTCCCGATATCGGCATCCATCTTCGTCTTGATGGTTGGAAGATGATATCAGATATTGGTGTCAAATATCGGTTTTTTTTACATCAGACATGTAAATAGAAATTCAGCTTAAATATTTTTTGTTTTACTGGGGTACATAAAAATGCATAATTAAGCTATATGAGTCATATATTTACTCTGTTTGAGTAGAATTAGTATTTATTAATGGATTTTATCAAGATTCAATTAAATAAGACTACATAAAACAATAGGAGTTAATAATTAGTGTGGCCCAGCCCAAAATCCCCCAGTATTGTGGACACCAAAGTATGACTTGAGGAGCCATATTTTATTACACAATGAGGGAGGTACAGTGTTTTTTACTTTTCTATTTTTCCTTGTGGCACAATGTCTGCTTATTTTTAAGCCAATATCTGGATATCAGATAGCAATTTTTGATACAGATTCTTATATCCTATATTTGGATATTGGATCTGATGTCCAGTCCTGACATCTACCATGTCCTGACCCCCACGACATCCGTCCAAATATCTGGTATGGGGTGGCTATCTGATATCCCTCCGTTATCTGACATATGGTATATAAAATTATATAGATTTCATTTGGATATTGGATATCAGTTTTCTAAAATTAAAGTCAAATGGATTTTGGATGAACGAACACTACCACCAATCTAATGCTACCTAAGAAACAATGGTCTGAAAAAGAAGGCATCATTGAAGCAAGGAAATGTCAATTATCCAAGATTAGAAAACAAAAAATCAAAGAAATTAAATCATCAGAAGTAGGACATGTTACCTCTCTTCTTGTCTGGTGCAGTAAAGTTTTGAAGAGGAAATCAACAGTTAAAATCTTATATACATAATATAGGCCAGGCCTTCTCCAGTAGTCTAGTGCAGTTAATTTTTCAAGAGCAGAACCTTCCATTTACCTCACAAGGTAACACTATCATGCACTCCATGGGATTGGATTCTTCCACCACTACGCTCTCTCATATTTTGAGGTTGACCTTCACATATGATCTTTATCCACTTTTCTATTTCTCTTTCCTCTCTCTTAAAATCGCCTCACTTATATGTGGTTTTCTATATTTTTTCAGTCTCTGATACTACAGCTGCTTCTCCACTTTTAAATTATTTTATTTTCCAGAATTAGTTCAGCTTGTGTCCATCATTCTCATTCAAACTCCATTGTCCTTATACTTCATTTTATAGCTTTTTTTCTCTCCACCTTCATGCTTCTGTATGCCTCTCTCACTTTTTTTATCTCCGTCAATATTTCTAAAATTCACTCTGATTCTCTTTCTTTCTTCTTTTCATATGTGTTCATGTTCTCTCTCTCTCTCTCTCTCTCTCTCTCTCTCTCTCTCTGTATTTACCTTCATGCCACGCCTCTCTTTTCTTCCTATCTAAAGTGGGGCCTCTCCTTCCCTATTTAAAGGAGATTTTCATTGGATTTAACCCTAAGTAAAAGAAGCGCAAATTACTCATTGGGAGCCTCTCTTCCTTTCTTACTTTCTCCCTAATGTCTCTCCCCTTTGTTTTATCCCTTTCTCCTTAGTTCTCTATTTGGTTATTCCTTTGGGATTACTCCCTTGTCATGGAAGTTCAAAGTTATTAAGTGGTATTCGCACAAACATGGTTAGGGCTCATATCCCTAGTGGCATTAAGGACTAGCCTAACCTATCAAGAAAATAATGAATATACTTAGGTAGTATATCATATAGTCAACTATATTAAAATAAGTAAAATTTAAAGGACCAAATTCATCGCCTCTTAGGTCATACCTTGGCCCCTTTTTATAAATGTCTTGGCCACTTAATCTAATTGTAAACATCTATCTGGTTCCCTCACTTGTGATACTAAGAAAGTGAACGTGTCTCCCTCAAAGTGCATACACTATTTCAACGTTTAATCCTTGAATACCATAACTCAAAGTCTTTTTGTCTCTTACATATTCTTCCCTTTGAGATATACATGAAGCTCCTTAGGGATATTCTGCAAGTGCTTCCAAAACACTATCATCACCAAAGTGCTCCTGCACTCTTAACTGACATCACAGAATCATGGGATTCTCAACTCCTTGCCTCAATTGCTTGTATTGCTCACTCCACTAAATTTGGTTTCTAGTCCTCCAGATCTGTTTTCATATCCTTCATCTTCTCGATGTGCATCACTAGCTGCCTCACCACAATTTGACTATACACCACATATCAGGCCCCAAAGTATGCAACATTCCTGCACAGAGGCCTGCATCCTTACTGTGGGGACATGTCCCTGTACTGGACTCATTATTAGAGATTGAGTTCTTAAATGCGAACACTACAAGCACGCATTGTGGGTGGTGATGCCCAACCCCAATCTTTAAATCCAACGCCCTTATGGTGCGCGTACTTGTTAGCACTCAAGTGCGGCTGATCAGGGGAGGCCCACCAATGCTGGGCACGTAGACTGTCATTAGCGTGTGCGCATGTGCCGAGCACTGCGTGCATGCATGGGACACGCAGCTTGGGCGGCAAAGGTACTAGCGACATGCACGGGAACCGTGTGTGCGCTGTGGGGATGACACATGCACGCTGCACACATTGCGTATGCAGGGCACAGGGGTGAAGGGGGGAGACTTCCCACTAGGAGACTAAGGCATCAGTGCACAAGGGGTCCCAGGACGATTGTGGGTTTCATGGCGCTCCTGCGGGTAGTGTGGGGCACACTACTACTAGTTTGGGGTGCAAAGGAGGGAAGGACATGGTCTGACCGAAGTTCGGTCAGGCCGGACCAAACTGGACCGTCGGTCAGCCTTTATAGGGCTGACCGAACCTTCCAGTTGGTCCGGTTCGCACATCCGACCGGGCCGAAGATGATTCCTCTCTCTCTCTCCCACTTGCTCCTGCTCCCGCTCCCTCTCCCCCTCTCTCCCTCTGTTGTCTCCCATTCTCTCTCCCTCTCTCTTTTGTCCTCTCTCCCTCTCCCCTGCTCGTTCTCTCTCTCTCTCTTTGTCACCCTCTTTCCCTCTCTTCTGTGCATTCTCTCTTTCCCTCTCTCTCTCATCCTCTCGTCGTCTCTCCCTCTCTCCCGGTCGTTCTCGGACACTCTTCCATTCATTCTCTCTCCCCCTTTTTCCCTCCCTCTGTTCTGGTCTCACTCTCCCTCTCGTTTGCTCTCCCTTCCTCCCCTCATTTTTCCCTCTGCCCCGTTCACACTCTCTCTATCTTGTTTTCTTTCCCTCTACCCATCTCCCTATTGCATTCTCTCCCTCTCTTTCTCTCGCCCTCTCTCCCGCTCTCCCTCCTCTCTTCCTCTCTCTCTCATTCGCTCTCCATTCCTTGCTCCCTCCTTCCATTGCTCCGGTTCTCACTCTCTCCCACTCATTTTCTTTCCCTCTATCCCTCTCTCTATCTCGTTCTCTCCCCCTCTATCTCACCTTCTCTCCCGATATCCCTCTCCTCCTCTCTCTATCTCGTTTTCTCCCTCTCTCTCACCCTCTCCTGCTCTCCCTCTCTTCTCTCTCTCACTCGCACACCCGTTATCCCTCTGCTCCTGTCTCCCTCTCTCTCAAGTCCCTCTCTCCCGCTCTCTCTCTGCTCCGCTCTCCCTCTCTCTCAAGGCCCTTTCTCTCTCTCTCTCTCTCTCTCTCTCTCTCTCTCCCTCTCCTCCTCTCTCTCTCTCACCCCCTCTCCTGCTCCCCCTCCTCCTCTCTTCCTCTCTCTCTCGCCCTTTCTCCATCTCTCCCCCTCTCTCTCAAAATCTCTCCTGCTCTCCCTTTCCTCCTCTCTCCCTCTCTCTCAAGCCCTCTCATCGTCTCTCCCACTCTCTGTCACCCCCTCTCTCTCCCTCTATCTATCACCCTCGCTCCCTCTCTCACTCTCTGCCTCTCTCCCTCGTCCTCTCACTTGCTCGCCCTCTCTTTTGCTCTCTCTCTCTCTCTCTCCTTTTCTCATTCTCTCAGACACACTCTCTTCCTCTCTCAATCTCTCCATTGAACTCACTCCCTCTTGCATGCTCCCTCTCTTTCTCTCCCCCTCACTTCCCACACCGGCTCCCCCCCTCTTGTTCCCCCTCTATCCATCTCTCACTCTCTTCCTCTTTCTCTCTTGTACTATCCTTCTTACCCGCTCCCTCTCTCCCTCCGTCACTCTCTCCCTCTCGCACTCTCGCTCTCAGTCTCGCCCCGTCACTCTCTCTCTCTCAGTCTCTCCCTATGGTATTCTCTCTAACTTTGCACTATCTCAGTGTCACTCTCTCCCTCTTCCATTCTCACACTCCACTATCCCGCTCTCACTCTCTCATTATTCAACACTTCTTCAGCACCACAGGTGGCATTAGATGCAGTGATATGACCAAGTCAACTTAACATTGACTAGTCAACATGACTGACCAAAGACAGGACTGGACCGAGCCCGGACCAAGACTGAGACCAGACAGAACTTCAGGTCTAGGTTTAGGTTTTTAATGTCCAACTAATTGAATTATTATGTGATCATAATAGGGAGATCACTAGACTTTAAGCATGTGTTCTCAAAATTCCTATTTGAAGGATATTTGTAAAGGATATCAAAGTATCTAGATACAATAGAACTATCTGGTCCCACTAATATGATGAGTATGGCCGATCATATAGCCATTCATGTAGACACACTAATGATAGTGGGCGCTCTTAGTAGAAAGAGTTCACTAAATTTATCAATATGAATCCCTTAATAGTGGCACACCAAAATTTGGTCAAGTTGATTTAAATCATGATTTTGTAAGCGTTTCTTAGGCCTAAGGCACCAAAGATCCATTTTGAATGGACAATTGTACTCTCACTATGACCTATGATTTTCTAATCATGGAATTCTAAACACTATTTAGTGGTCAACTTGTGATCTTTCACCCTCGATATAAGAATAGACAAATCAAGGAAGACAATACGATTGAAGTCCTTGGCCAAGGTATTGAAAGATGGGAGAATCATTTGATATTTTCAAGGGCATCAGTACTAAATTGGATGGCCCACTGGGTTTTGATAGTTCATCATTCCCAATGGCTATACGTTTATGATAATCGGGCACAAATATTTTTCATGAGTTAGTCAATACACTCCTTTGTATCTTATAGAGCACAAAGTGTAGCTTGGCAACCCAGGGGCTAGAAACTTGATCTATCATATGGTTTAAATAGATTATCATTAATTAATAGATATCGATGATATAATTGATTAATGCGGGAAGCCAATGAAGGTTATTGGACCACTAGAGTCATTAACTAGATTGATACATTGTTCGAGGATCAGATGCAAATAGTCTTTGGGATGCCGTAAGATATAATTAAAGTTTAGGTATTTTCATAAAAAATCCCTACTTAGTATAAATAGGAGAAGGCCCTAGAATGAAATTTACCCATGCCATAATTTTTGAAGGCCCTACGCTTCATCTCCCTACACCCTTTTGTTCATATCCATTCCAGATGAAATTGAAAAACACAATGACAATAGTGTAGCAAGAATAGGGCTCATCAAGATGAAGGAGGAGATTCAGTGTGCTTGGGATCACGTGTATAGGTCTAGGATCTGCGCACTTGAGTGCATCAACATGTCTCTCTCGAGGAAGTGAGACATCACAAATATGATTTATGCACAAGTGATTTGATCAATAGGTTTTCAATGTCATTATGATTATGTTCCATGTCTTTGTTGTAGGGATCCCTTTAGTTTCATCCAAGTTGATGCAATGGAGCCCAACACAACGTGGAGGCCGACTAGTAAAATATCACCATACCAGTTATCATGAACTTGGAAAATCAAAAGTAAGACACAAAGACACAATGTATCCAAGGGGTATTAACTTCTCTCAAAAAAAACTAATCACTAATAAGCTCATTTACATTATGATAATGGTATTTTAAATTAGACTTATGAGATAAATTTCATAGTTCGACATAAGCACCCGATATTGAGTATCCTAATGAGTAAGGGATCAATTTCCAAGGATCAAGGTTTGATCAATCTGAATATTTAATTCAAGAAAATATGGATGATAACACACATTTGTAATAGGTTAATACGACCATATTTAGTTGTTTATTTGTTTTAAACTGATTATATATGTGTGTTATCCAGCCTAAATATTATCGACTTTTTAGAATGGTATTTTTATCATTAATGGATTATTAAGTATTTTTAATAGTTTTTGTGACATCAACTTCTGAAATAACATATTTTTTAGTCGAAATATCTTTTCCTAAAGTCGAAACATTTTTATTAATTAATATTTTTTGAATTATTTAATGGCTCTTTGAATTTTTCTTGACTTCCAAAATCAGAGGAGAGAGGAACTCAAAGGCCGAGAATGATCCGAATTCAAATTGCAATATCTGATGAGCCAGAATGAGCTTTTGCTTGAAACTTTGATCAGAGCTTCCTTTTTCCTACTTTCTATCCATATGGTTGAATCTGTAAATAGAGCCTCAGATATTTAAAAAAACTATCATGAATCTCAGTTTTCCTAGAGAGGCATATTGAAAGAAATTGAAGTTTGAAGGTCCATCAAGAGTTTTCTTAGCGTCTTTACTGCTTGGGTAAGATCAGTAGAGAAGTAAAAAGGTTGATTTGTATCAATAAAGTACCTTGAGCCCAGCTGAACATAGATATCTAAAGTTAGTATGTCGCCTTACCTTGGTTTCTCTCCTTCACATCTCGTTAGTTAGATCGAAATCCTTATTTTCATCATCTCCTTCTCAGCAACATCTTCCATCATCTCACCCTATCATAGCCATCTCGAATCTCATTCTTGTCACTTTTGTTTCATACAAATACTCTAGATCATCTAGTCCATCATCATCTTCTCCATCTCAGAACCACTTATCCATTCTTCCATCACATCAATCAATCATATCATTTTTCCTCCACCATTCTATTTCACAGCCATCCATCAACATATACACACATCCATTCAACCAAATCATCATCCTATCTTCTTATACATCTTCTACATCCATCATCTTCATCTATCTCACTCTCTCATTTCTATTTGATCTATCCATGTCCACCTACCTATTCCTCCTATTACTATTCATATCATCCCCATTACATAATTATCATCACCCTCTCATCCCTCTTGAATTTTCATTTGAAGAGTATCTAAAAAACCTTAGTACCTTTCCATGTGGGGATGACCCTTTTTAGCCACTAACTAGTCAAATTATTTTATAATTGAAGGTTTATAAATTATTATTGATTAACTCAAATCCACAGAGATCTAAAATACTGTGGTGTTGCTTTGAGTAGAAAAATATCTAGATCAAGTTTTGGAGAATATAATATGAAGTTGTGATGGAAACCTAACAGAATTAATAGTATGATGGAAATCTCCTAACCAAGTTTTAAAAGTTTTTATTGTGATATAAGCAAACATAGAAGTTCTCTTGATTAAATGATTCACATGAGGCTTGTATATCTTTCCAAAAACTGGCATTCTGAAACATGCATCTGAGAATCAAAATAAAGAACAAGAAACCTTATCAGAATCAAAGCAGATCACAGAAAAATATATGCCACCTTCTATCACGCTGGCCAACTACTGCTGGAGGCAAAACTCAAAGATACATTCACATTTGGTCACTCCTACTTCAAGTATTCGAACACGAGACGATGATGAACATAGGATGATTATGTCCTCTTTTAATTTGATATAGGGCATTGACTTTTGCATCCATCGCAGTCACGACAAATGAGCTCAAATGATACAAACTTGTCCTTGCTCCTTCCTTTGGACCAATGGCAAATCGCAGCATGATACCTGCTCTGGTTGAATTCCTATTCTATGGGCTTCAAAAATCATGAAATTATAAATCCAAGGATGTACCAACAATTAGACTGGCGTCTAATGATTGATGTATGTTTAAGACATCTATTTCATATCAAGAAGTTCACGTCGATGTGAGTTTGCTCCAACAAATTGCATGAACACTTCAAAAATGAGGGAAAGTTCTAAACATGAAATTCAAAACTAAACAGTAACATACCACTGAAATTATTCTTAATACATTTCATAAATAAATATAGTTCACGTGAGGTTTATTCATGAATTTTTCTGTTGTCATGTATCCCCTACATAGTTCATTGGAAGTCCCTTAGAAATAGCCCTAAACTTTTCTTAAAGCCATCCCTCTTCATCTTTGAAATAAAAGACACTTGCCTTTATAAATACTTGCATGAAATGTTAGAAGCATAAATTGGATACGTGATATTAATAGATGAATTTGTGTGTTATCAATTGCCTTTATAAATAGGCATACCATCACTTGTATGACATCAAGTACATTACTCGAATCGTTCTTTGTTGTTTTCTCTCTCTCTCTCTCTCTCTCTCTCTCTCTCTCTCTCTCTCTCTCTCTCTCTCTCTCGCTCTCTCCTTGAGTTAAACAATTTTAGTCACTCTCTCTCAACTCTGCCTCTTTCATCTCTCTCATTTCTAGTTTCTCTGAGCAGTTAAAGTTGAACCTATGTTGGGCACAAACACTCGCAAAAGCGTACCTGGACATGAGCAACTGCAGAAGATTTCGAGGATGATCCTAAGACAATATGAGGAGAAACACCAAGGCATAATCGTTAGCCTCATCACGTCCCCACGTCATCACCGTCAAGAGAGCACCAACTTCAAGAGAGAGAAAGGGGAGGAGGAGGAGACTTCTAGTCCAAAAGAAATTTCAAGAAACTCTACTCAACTCAAAGGGAGAAAGGAGAATACATCAAGGGTGTGTTGGGGGTGGAGAAAACAAGAGAAATGGGGGTCCTTTTATAGGCACAACTCATGGCCTCAATGCCCTTAAAAAATAGGCACAATCCTATTTTCAAGGATGTGCTAAGTCATCCTACTTTCTAGGATGTACCAAGTCAACCCCCACAATCCTGAAACTTAGGGCTGGGGGTTTGACATTTTCAACAACCTGAGACCGCGAGGTAGATAAAAATGGAGACTCGGTATAAGAGTGAAAGAGAGCCAGAGAGAGACAGAGAAAGAGGAAGAGAGAGGGAGAGAGAGACAGAGAGAGATAAAAAAGAGGAAGAGAGAGGTGAGAGAGTTAGAGAGAGGAAAAAAGAGAGATAGAGAGAGAAAAAAGGGTGAGAGAGAGGCAGAGAGAGGGAGAGAGGGAGAATGAGAGAGAGAGAGGGAGAAAGAGGAAGAGAAAGAGGCAAAGAGAGAGGGTGAGAGAGGGAGAAAAAGGGGCGAGAGTGAGGGGAAAGAGGGGGAGAGAAAGGCAGAGAGAGAGATGGAGAGAAAGAGGGAAGAAAGAAAGAGAGAGAGAGAGAGGGAGAGAGAGAGAGGGAGAAAGAGGGAGAGAGACATAGACGGAGAGAGGGAGAAAGAAGGAAGAAAGAGGGAGAGAGAGACTGAGAGAGAGAGAGGTAGAGGGAGGGAGAAAGAGGGGGAGAGAGCCACAGAGAGAGAAAAAGGCAGAGAGAGGGAGAAAGAGGTTGAGAGAGAGAGAGAAAGAGGGAGAAAGAGGGAGAGAGCACCAGAGAGAGAAAGCGGCACATAGCGGGAGATGTTAAGGAAGTCGACACATCTGTCAAACGAAACGACAGAGAGCCGTCAGCAGAAGCATTGCGAAGGATCCTGCTGACATCATCTCTCAGATCCTTTGCTGCCACTTCCTCACTCGACCTTGTTGCCACAATAGGGATCTCGCCTCGTTCCAAGGACGCTACCCAGGGGATCTCACCTCGTCCCAAGAATGCCACCTAGGCAATCTCACCTCGTTCCAAGAAAGTCACCCAGACGATCTCGCCTCGTCTCCATGCAGCCGTGGTAGGGATCTCGTCGGATATTGCCGCCAAAATCATGGATACTGCCTCGATCCTAGGCAGCATTAACTGTATGGAAGATCTAACGCCATCGGGGATCATATAAATAGGACGCCACGTGTACTTAGAACATTCACTCTGCCTAATGGCACATATCGTTCCTCTTTCTGTTTATTTCATCTTCTCCCCAATTTGTATTCCACTTTCCCTTCTCTTTTGAGGTCTGAATACCAAATTCTATCATGGTATCAGAGCCGAAGACGGAGTCACTATTTGATGCGAGCCCTCAGAAGAAGAAAGTACGTCGGATCCGTCTTCCGTTGAAGACTCGCCGACAGTTCAAAGGTGAAGCAACGATCGTAAAGGTCTAGCCAGAATCTCAACAACCATGGTACCGACAATCAAGCTAACCAGAGAAAGCTACATTGTGTGGAAGACTTTAGTAATCCCTACACTTAAGTGTCACCACTTAATGCCTCACATACTGGCAGAACCCCCCCTGAGAGCAGTCGACCCTAAAGATGAGTGGTGGTACCACGAACAACACGTCCTAGCATTCCTCCTCTTATCCATGTCAGAAGTTGTCATAGAATGCATGACCGAACTGGCCAAAAACTTTGCCTCATCCGCAGAAGCAAGAATAAAAAAACTATTTGGAAAGCTCCATACTCAGACCAAGGGTAGTCTGAGTCTATAAGACTACATTTTGCACTTCCAGTCACTCGACAATGCACTTTCCAATTCAATAGAAAGGGTCGACCATCGAACGATGGTCCGAGCCCTCCTTTGGGGGCTGGGCACGCAATATGCCCCCGTTATCACCACGGCTCGAGCAGCGGTATTACCCATGCCGTTTGAAACGGCCATCTCACACCTTCGAGACCACGAAGCGATGCTCAGCCCTCACCAAGCCAGCAAGGAGCCAGCTGAGTTTCTAGCGACAGCCAACCTCACCCAAGCCAGCTCATGAAACAACAATTCAAGAAAATGTAAAAACGAACAGTCAAACCGTAAACGTGGAGGTTTTGGCAGGGGAAACGGATGTAGCAACGTGCGAGGAAATGCCAGTGACGCCGGCAGACCTCCCCCAAAGTGTCAAATATGCTCCCGAATCGGTCACCGGGCCTTGGAATATTATGAACGGTTCAACCGAATGTATATTCCTCAAGATCCTCATGCAAATCAAGCCCCATCCTACGACACACGTGACATCTACGGTCGCGCCTCTTCAACATTCGAGCAAACTTTTTGTCAGCAGCCACAAGCCCACATCATTACATCATCCACACCCTCCTCGTACTGGTACCCAGACAGATGTGCCACTCACCACGTCACCACTAACCCAAATCTGCTCGTTGATCCCCAAGTTTACTCCGGACATGACAAGATCTACATCGGCGTCGGGTCAGGTTTGGCTATTCACCACTCATGTCACACTATATTTCCCACAAGCTCTCGTAATTTAACTGTTAAACACATTCTACATGTTCATAGCATTACACGTAATATTCTATCAGTTCACCAATTCGCCGAGGATCATAATGTTTTCTTTGAGTTTCATCCTACACACTGTCCGGTTAAAGGCAGCTCTAACGGACAGGTTCTACTCAAGGGTCGCATTGAAGTGGGAATGTACCAACTCACGTCGCCATCTCCCCCAATGGCCCTCATCGGTGAACACAACTCTCCTGACATTTGGCACCACCATCTCGGTCACCCATCTCTTCGCATCCTGCAACAAACCATTTGTTGGTCGGTCTACCCTCAATCCAAGTCCCCAAAAACTATGTTTGCATGGCATGTGCCATGTCGAAAAGCCGCAAACTCCCCTTTTTCTCTACTCAATCTCGTACTCAAAAACCTTTACAACTTATCCACTCCCTGGGGACCCTCCCCCATTTGTTCCCATTTCTATTTTTCTTACTATGTGATTTTTATCGACGACTATAATCGCTACACATGGTTTTATCCGTTAAAGTCCATAAGCGACGTGTTTTCAACTTTTCTCACCTTTCAATCCTTGGTTGAGCGAAAATTTGCCTAAAAAATTGTCGCCTTCCAATCAGACTAGGGAGGCAAATTTCGAGCCCTGCACACCCATCTCAAACAAAGCGGGATTCATCACCATGTGTCATGCCTCTTTGCCTCCCAAATACTGGGACGAAGCTGGGACGACCGCCACCTATCTGATCAACCATATGCCACCGCCGGTCATTGCCAACAAGTCTCCCTTCGAACTCCTTCATAAAGCTAATCCCAATCTTACTTCTGTTAAAACCTTTGGTTGTTTATGCTTTCCTCACTTACGCTCCTATGTAGCCCACAAACTCTCCCTACGCTCCAGGCGGTGCATTTTTTTGGGCTATAGCGCACATCACCTGGGATATCGATGTCTCTCCATCACCTACACTAAACTGTTCATCTCCCCTGACGTTCGGTTTGATGGGTATACCTTTCTAGGCCTGCCAGGCGCCTCCAATCGATGCTCTCCCTCTTCGACCAGCATCCCCTGCCCCGCGCCTCAAATTGTACCCTTACCATTTGTCAACCACCCAACGACCGAATCCTAACTCTCTCTCTCAAAACCCACCACACCCATGCCTTCGACCTCACCCTCCATCACATCAACTCCTCGAACCCCAAACACTCTAGAATCCAATCCCCCCACCTCCTCACCCCTTGCCTCCTCGCCCTAAAGCCTCGCCACCCCATCTTGACCCCTCATTGTTAACACTGCTCGCACCCAACCCATTTCTCCTCACAGCTACAACCTCACTGTTAACACTGCTGCACCCATCTCCTACACCGAAGCCGTCACCCAACTTGTCTGGTGCAAGGCTATGCTCTCCGACTACCGCCTTCTCATCCTGAATGGTACCTGGACCCTTGTGCCCCCACCTCGGAACACTCACGACTCGGCTGCAAATGGATCTACCGGCTGAAACTTCATCCAGATAGGTCCATTCATCGTCATAAGGCTTTCTTGGTGGCCCGAGGCTACCATCAAACCCTTGGAGTTAACTTCGCTGAATCCTTCAGCCCTGTCGTCAAGATTACATCGATCCGCCTCCTCGCCATGACAATTTCCCTGCGCTTGTGCATCCACCAGTTGGATGTCTCCAATGCTTTCTTCATGGTGACCTCTAGGAGACCGTCTACATGCATCAGCCACCAGATTTTATTAACCCTAAACTCTACTCTCATGTGTGTCTTTTACGCAAGTCTCTCTATGGTTTGAAAAAAGCCCAGCACGCCTGGTTTTTAAAACTATCTACTCATCTCCTCTCCATCAGCTTTTCTAGTTCTCTAACCAATCCCTCACTCTTCTTCAAAATCACTTCCTCCTCGTATTTATCTTCCAATTTATGTTGACAACTTCTTAGTGCTCGGCTCGGATCACCAGGGGTCACTTCTCTTCTCACCTCCCTTCTAAACATGTTTGCCATCCGAAACCTCGGACCTACACGTCACTTTCTCAACATCCAACTCACCCCTCGTCCTCTCGATCTTGCCCTCCCTCAGTCTCACTATCTCTCTACCATTCTCCACTATGCCAACATGAGCAACTGCAATCCCACGGTCACTTTGGCTCCCTATGATGTCACTCATTACCGTCAAATTGTGGGGGGCCTTCAATACCTCACGCTCACACGCCCGGACATCTGTTATGCAGTCAACAAGGCATGTCAACACATGCACCAACCGCAACCTCACCACTGGAAAGCAATCAAACACTTACTGCGGTACCTCAAGGCACCACTAATTTTGGTTTAATCTACTAAAGAAATTCTAACCCGTGCTTAAGTATGTTTAGCGACTCAGATTGGGCAGGCGACTTAGAAGATCGCCACTCCAATAGAAAATACCTGATTTATCTTGGGACAAATCTTGTCTCTTGGAGTTTCAAGAAACAAACTACTGTCTCCCGCTCCAACACCAAAGCAGAGTACAAATCCATGGCCAACGCAACATGGGAATTCATTTGGATAAACTCTCTTTTGCAGGAACTGCAGCTTCCCACAAATGGCACTCTAGTCTTATGGTGTGATAACCTCGGTGCCACCTACCTTGCTCGCAACCCAGTATTCCATGCCTGCATGAAGCACGCGGAAATCAACCTCCATTTTGTTCGAGAAATGGTCATCGCCAACCAGGTCAAAATTCTATTCATGTCAAGTCACAATCAGGAAGCGGATATTCTCACGAAAAGCTTGCCCAAACAATCATTTCTGTGACTATGGTCCAAGCTCAACCTCATACCTCTGTTGAGCTTGCAGGGGTGTGTTGAGGAAGTCAACAAATCTGTCAGACGGAATGGCAGAGAGGCGTTAGCAGAAGCTTCGCAAGATCCTGCGGAGATCATCTCTCAGATCCTTCGCCGCCACTTCCATGCTCGACCTTGCCGCCACGGTAGGGATCTCACCTCGTCCCACGGATGCTACCCAGGCGATCTTGCCTCGTCCCAAGGACCCCACCCAGGCAATCTCGCCTCGTTCCAAGAAAGCCACCCAGAAGATCTCGCCTCGTCCCCATGCGGCCGTGGCAGGGATCTTGTCGGATATTTCTGCCACGTCAGGGATATTGCCTCGATCCTAAGCAGCATTAACTGCGTGGAAGATCTAAACACCATTGGGGATCCTATAAATAGGACCCCAAGTGTACTTAGAACATTCACTCTGCGTAACGACACATATTGTTCCTCTTTCTGTTTATTTCATCTTTTTCCCAATTTGTATTCCACTTTCCCTTCTCTTTCGTGGTCTGAATACAGAATTCTATCAGAAGAAAGAGGTTGAGAGAGAGAGAGAGAAAGAGAGGAGAAAGAGGGAGAGAGAGAGCCAGAGAGAGGAAAGAGACAGAGAGGGAGAGATAGAAACAAGGTGAGTGAGAGAGAGAACGAGGGAAGAAAGAGAGAGAGAGCCAGAGAGAAAGAGAGAGAAACAGGAAGAGAGGGAGAGAGATGCAGAGAGAGGCATAGAGATGGAGAAAGAGGTAGAGAGAGAGAGAGAAAGAGAGAAGAAAGAGGGAGAGAGAGAGAGAGACTCTGAGAGAGAGGGAGAAAGAGGGAGAGAGAGAGAAAGAGGGTGAGAGAGTGGGAGACAGAGGGAGAGAGAGAGAGAGAGGGAGAAAGAGGGAGAAAGAGGGAAGAAAGAGGGAGAGAGAGAGACTGAGAGCGAGAGAGGGGGGGAGAGAGAGTTAAAGAGAGTCCCGCTACGTCTGACCGGAAATTTATCGGAAAATTTAAACTTTTACTGACTCTTTCTTAAGACAGAACGATCTCCATCCCACAGGGCACTGAGGCAGGGCCGCAGGGGGCAGAGAGAAAGTCCAGGTCAAATTCTGAAAATCATACGAACCAAAGAAAAAAAGAGAAAAAATACCGCAACGAGTTTGAAGAACAGAGAGGACCTCCCTCGCACAAGACGAGCAGAGAGACTCCCTCCGATCACGGAAACTGAAAGCCGGTGCCGGCGGCGTGTGCGGCAGATCCCTTGTGAGGGTTGATGGCGATCCAGAGCAACGAGATAGTGATGGCCATAAGACCAGACCAGACGAAAACGATGGTGGGCGTCTTCCCTCTCCTCCCCATGAGCCCTTTAGCAAACGGGTAGAGATGGGCCAGCACCCAGAAGCTGAAGAAAGCCCCGCCCATGAGCTTGCTCCACTGCGGCGTCTCGCTGTTGATAGTCCTCGAGAATCCGACGGCTATGGCGATGATGTTCACCATCATGATGGTGATAGGCGGGATCATCAGAGACGTCCATTTCACCAGGTACAGCTCCGCGTACATGTCCTCGTTATCCTCCGCGGCGGACTTGGAAGTCAGCGTGAAGGAGATCTCTATACCGGCCATGACCTTGAGCAGGCCTTGCACGACCGCCGCGAGGTGCGCGCTGGTGCCGGAGATGAGCCAGAACTGCTCGTTGCGCCACCACTCCTCGAGGCCGACCCCGGACCACTTGACCTCCAGAAGGGCCAGCGCGGTCAGGGTGATAGTGATGATGAGGAGATAGACGAGGAAGGCGACGTCCAAGCTCTGAACGATGAAGTGACCGGAGAAGAGCGAGAGCGCGGGGATGAAGCAGTAAGTGAGGAGGAAGACGGAGGTGAAAGGGTAGATGCCCACGTTGAGATAGGCGATTCTCTGAAGCAGCTTCAGCTTGGAGGAGCCGAGCAGGGCGTTATTCCTGGAGAAGAAGATCTCCACCGAGCCGGTGGCCCAGCGGAGTACCTGGTGTAGCCGGTCAGTGAGATTGATGGGGGCTGACCCTCGGAACGCATCTCGCTTGGTAATGCAGTAAACCGAGTGCCACCCTCGGTTGTGCATCCGGTACCCGGTCACCACGTCCTCCGTCACCGACCCGTAGATCCATCCTATGCGCGTTCCCCACTCCGTCTTGTCCTCGTACCTGGCTCGAGCATTCAAGCAAGGAGTTTTTTTTTAGGGTTAGGGTTTTGAATGGAAGGACGATGAAGGAAGCTTGGGAACGAACCAGCAGGAGATGACGGAGACGGATTCGGCGACGGCGGTGGAGTCGAGGGGCTCACGGGGGAGGCGGAGGGCGCCGGGGGGCCGGCCGTGCTTGATGCCGGGGTGGTCGGCGAGGGGCCGGCCTTGAAACTCGGCGATGGCGACGGACTTGGCCAGGGCCGTGGAATTCCCGAAGCTCTTCTGCAACCTCGCCGCGTCCAGCTCGTCGTCTTCGTCGTCATCCGATCTTAGCGCACGCGTCTCTGCCTCCACGTCCTTGGCGGCGCCGCCGTCCTTCTTCTTCCTCCCTCTTTTCAGCCACGACTCCCGCTCCGCCGTCTTCGGCGGGTCGAACCCGTACAGCGCGAACCTCCTGAATAGGCACCCCGTGCCCACGTACACCGGCCCCTGCACAGATGAAGGTCCCGCATCGTCGATTCTAGAGAGAGAGATACGCACTGCCCGAGACCGCGCGTTGTAGAGAGATGGATGGATGGGTACGGACAGATGATAGATAGATAGATAGAGCGAGAGAGAAGGGGAGTGATAGATAGATAAATAGCCAGAGTGAGAGATTGAGCGATAAAGTGAAAGAGATATAAATAGATAGTATATTGGTAGATAAGAGTGAGAGAGAGATAGACAGATAGAAAGAGATAGAAATATAGCGTGAGAGAGATATAAATAAATAGTAAATAGGTGGATAGAGCGAGAGAGATATAAATAAATAGTAGATAGGTAGATAGAGCGAGAGAGATAAATAAATAGTAGATAGGTAGATAGAGTGAGAGAGATATAAATAAATAGTAGATAGGTAGATAGAGCGAGAGAGATAAATAAATAGTAGATAGGTAGATAGAGTGAGAGAGATATAAATAAATAGTAGATAGGTAGATAGAGTGAGAGAGATATAAATAAATAGTAGATAGGTAGATAGAACGAGAGAGATAAATAAATAGTAGATAGGTAGATAGCGTGAGAGAGAGATAAATAAATAGTAGATAGGTAGATAGCGTGAGAGAGAGATAAATAAATAGTAGATAGGTAGATAGCGTGAGAGAGATATAGAGATATATAAAGATAGATAGTAGATAGGTAGATAGCGTGAGAGATATATAGAAATATAGAAAGATTGATAGTAGATACGTAGATAGAGTGAGAGAGATATAGAAATATAGAAAGATAGATAGTAGATACGTAGATAGAGTGAGAGAGATATAGAAATATAGAAAGATAGATAGTTGATAGGTAGATAGAGTGAGAGAGATATAGAAATATAGAAAGATAGGTAGTAGATAGATAGATAGATAGATAGATAGATAGATAGATAGATAGATAGATAGATAGATAGATAGATAGATAGAGAGACAAACAGGCAGAGATCGATAGTTAGATAATTATTTAGCTATAGGGATAGAGAGATGGAGAGAGAGAGAGAGAGAGAGAGAGAGAGAGAGAGAGAGAGAGAGAGAGAGAGATGAAATGAGATGAGACCTGGACGCCGTCAAGGGCGCGCATGTTTCCGTCGAAGAAGACGGTGTTGTGGTTGGCGTAGCGGTCGGAGGGGTCGATGCCTTCGAAGCGCTGCGGGAATTGAATGTAGCAGATGCGCTCGCCATCCCGATCCAGCATGAAGCACATACCCTCGCGAATGGCCAGCGAATTGTAGATATAGTGGTCGCAGTCGAGGTTGAGGATGAAGGGCCCGTTCGAGAGCACCGCCGAGGCCCGCACCAGCGCGTTCATGGCGCCGGCCTTCTTGTTGTGGTCGTACCCCCGTCGCTTCTCCCTTGACATGTAAACCAGCATCGGCAGCCTCACGTCTACATCTGAGAAGTCGATGGCCCCGTCGTCGTCCAGCAAGCCCCGCACCGGCTCGGCCGGGGGCGGTCGGAGCATCACCTGCAGCACGCTGGCGTGGTCTCCGCGGCCGTGGTCCGGCGCGGCCACGGCCCACGTCCCGGGCCAGTGCGTCCCGTCGGCCATCCACGTCGCCTTCGCCACCTTCACCGGCTCGATCATCTCCCCCCCCGACTCGCGCATCCTCTTCAGCATCTTCATCTCCTCCCTCGCGTTGAACGCGTCGGACCGCCGCCGGATCGAGTCGGGCAGCCCGTTGATCCGCACCTTGAACTCGTCGTACTCGCGCTTCACTCTCCGCCGGTCCCGAACGAAGTCCTGGCGGCGCTTGTTCTTCGTCGGATCGCCCTTCACGGCGAAGTAGCTGTCCGGGTTCCTTGGCTCGATGTCGTGCTTCCTGCAGAAGGGCACCCACAGCGCGGCGAAGCTCGCGGCCTCCGCCATGGCTTCGAAGCTGAGCAGGGCGCCGCCGTCGTCAGAGACGTAGCAGGCGAGCTTCTCGACGGGGTAGTCCACGGCGAGGATGGAGAGAATGGTGTTGGCGGTGACCAGGGGGGGCTCCTTCTCGGGGTCGGCGGTGGAGACGAAGACGTCGATGCCGGGGAGGTCGGACCGGCCGCAGCCGGCCGGCTCGAACTTCTCCTGCAAGACGGCGAGGTCGGTGGCGCGGTTGATCGGGCAGAGCTTGGGGATCTGGTCGAGAATCCAGGAGAAGGCGAACCAGAGCTCGCAGACGGTGGACATGCCCCAGAGCCACATAGCCTCCTCGTTGGGGTGGCGGACGCGCCACTGGAGGAAGAAGGCCAGAGCAACCAGCCGGAGCACCACCAGCAGGCGGTAGGGGCTGATGATTGCCGCCGGCATCGGGATCCGACGGCTCAGCGGCTTCCAGCTCTCGTCGCCGGCGAGCGGGGGACCGCCGCCGCCGCCGCCGCCGCCGCCGCCGGCGTCCTCCTTGTCCCAGAAGGCGCTGCCGTAGCCGTAAGTGCCCTTGGTCTCGAACAGCCACCGGTTGGGGTCAAGCTCCCCGGTCTGGCCCCGCATCAGCAGCGACTTCTGTGGCACGGAGACGCGCCGGTCGGACTTTCCCGGCGCCGGCAGCGGCAGCGCGCCGGCGGCGAAGTCCGGCGGCCCGGCGCTGTCGTCGTCGTCGTCGTAGTCCCCGCCCCTGTAAGGCTCCTTGCACCCGGGACAGATCCCCCCGCTCTTCTGCGCGTCCACGTAGCACTCCCCGCATATCTTAAACCTGCATGAAACCCGCCCCGTGAGATCAAAACAAGCCTAGAGCGAGAGAGCACGCGCGCGAGAGAGAGACAAAGACACAGTGAGAGAGAGAGAGAGAGACACAGAGACAGAGAAAGAATGAGACAGAGAGAGAAGAGAGAGAGACATAGAGACAGAGAGAGAAGAGAGAGGAGAGAGAGGAGAGATAGATAGATAGATAGATAGATAGAGAGAAGAGAGAGAGAGAGAGACAGAGAGAGATATAGATAGAGAGAGACAGACAGAGATATAGATACAGAGAGACACAGAGGCAGAGAGAGAAGAGAGAGGAGAGATAGATAGAGACTTAGAGAGAGAGACATAGACACGGAGAGACAGAGAGACACAGAGATAGAGAGAGAGAGACACATAGAGACAGAGAGAGAAGAGATAGATAGATAGATAGATAGAGAGAGAGAGAGACATAGACAGAGAGACAGAGAGAGGAGAGATAGATAGAGAGAGAGACAGAGAGAGAGAGACATAGAGAAAGAGAGACACAGAGACAGAGAGACAGAGAGAGGAGAGATAGATAGCGAGAGAGAGACACAGAGACAGAAATACAGAGAGAGAGAGAGAGAGAGAGAGAGAGGAGAGGAGAGGAGAGGAGACCTGCACTCGCAGGGGTCGAGGTCGTCGCCGTTGTCGTCGGCGATGACCTTGCCGTCGCAGGCGGGCATGGCGCAGGACGAGCCGTGGAAGGACGGGGGGGGATGGCCGCCTTCGATGACCTTGTCCATGAGATGGGCGCGCGTCACGCTGTTGAACCCCCCCGTGAAGAGCGAGTTGGACACGTACTGCTCCTCCGCCTTCATCGCCACCGACGCCGCCTCGTCCATGGCATCGTCCATGGGCTGGTTGTCCGGCGTCGGCGGGATATGCACCGTGTAGTTCATGTAATCCCCCGACATGTCCCCCGACATGTCCATGTCCTCCCGCGACATGCTCACGTACCGCCCGCTCGACGTCCGCCGCGCGAACTTCACCGCCTGCGCCGCCCGCGCGCCGCTCTGCGCGCCGCTCCCGCCCGGCGCCCGCAGCGCCGTCTTCGACGGATTCTGCCCCTGCGAAGCCATCCTCTCTTTCGCCTCTCTAGTCTCTGTCTCGTCTCTCTATCGCCATGCGCAGACGTTAAAGACTGGAGAGAGACTCTCTCACCCGCTGGTTTAATCGCTCTTTTCGCTCCTTTGACGCGGCCTCGTTCTCTCTCTGCTGGGTCTTCCTAAGAATAGAAGCCCCTTGACGGTGCAGCGGAGGCGGGGGCGAGAGGAAGAGGGACGATGGGAAATCACTCGGAATCAAAATAAACCCATTGGGCCGTTTTGGGCCAATCTCTCGATTATCTGCTTGCTCTTCAAAAGGGTACCTTCGTACTCGGGTTCAGTAGAAACCCTAGTGAGGATCGTCTTCAAGCCCTCCTCAGATCGATCGCCGGAGGTTCGAAAGTCTTAATTTTTATCACCGATCATCCTCTCACTGTAAACTTCTTTTCGTGGATTCGCGATTTTTTTTTCAGATTTATCCGGCAATATTGTTTTCTGTTCGACCCACGTTCTTCTGATTTGCACTGCTCTGAGAATCGACTGCCTCTACCTCTATTTTGAAGGATAGATTTGCGGTTATGGCATCCGCGCCGTCTTTCCTTTTGTTCAGGATAAGCCAGCCGTCTTTACCGAGTGAGGAACTCTTCAGTTCCGGAGGTCGTCTCCAATGGCGGAGCACTTGGCATCGATCTTTGGCACCGAGAAGGACAGGGTGAACTGCCCGTTCTACTTCAAGATTGGGGCTTGCCGCCACGGAGATCGCTGCTCGAGACTCCACAACCGGCCCACCATCTCTCCCACCCTTCTGCTCTCCAACATGTACCAGAGGCCGGACATGATCACTCCTGGAGTGGACAGCCAGGGCCAGCCCATCGACCCCCGCAAGATCCAAGAACACTTTGAGGATTTCTACGAGGATATATACGAAGAGCTCGGCAAGTTCGGCGAGATTGAGAGCCTCAATATCTGCGACAACCTCGCCGATCACATGGTGGGAAATGTGTATGTCCAGTTCAAGGAAGAAGAGCAGGCCGACGCGGCGCTGCGCGCGCTTCAGGGCAGGTTCTACTCTGGCCGCCCGATCATCGCCGATTTCTCCCCAGTCACGGATTTCCGTGAGGCCACCTGCCGCCAATTTGAGGAGAACAATTGCAACCGTGGGGGGTACTGCAACTTCATGCATGTGAAGCAGATTGGAAGGGAATTGAGGAGGAAGCTCTACGGCTGGAGCCGGCGGTCGAAGAGCAGCCGGAGTCGAAGCCGGAGCCCGAGCCCCCTCCGCCGCCGAGAGCCGTCTCGTGACCGTGGGGACTTCAGAGATCGAGTGGAGTATCGTGACGGCAGCCGAGGCCGTCGAGACCGGCACGAAAGTGATGGCGGGCGGCGCCGCCATGGGAGCCCCCGGCGGCGGAGTCCGGCCAGGGGAGGCAGTGAAGAACGGCGGGCAAGGATAGAGCAGTGGAACAGAGAAAGAGAGCAGCAGGGATGAAGCCCTGACCAAGTCAATCTCTGCAAGTTAATTGGTGATACTGAATTGGAATACTCTGTTGGTGGATGTCGTAGTTGGGTCTGATCCAAGGTATCAGTTTGGCTATGGAAACTCCAATCCTTGATTGTTTTTCTGTTATGAATCTGAAGACTAACGGTCCTGTTGCTTGCTTGATCTAACATGTTTCTTTTATTTTTGAGCTCTGAAGGTTTGACTAATTGTCATTTGCTGGCATTGGTTTTGTTGGTATGTTTGGAATGAGATTGTGATGATCATGATGACGGTGAGACTACATAATCAACCGAAACTTGCAAGTGTTTTATCTAAGTTGACGAATAAAATGGTGATGATGTAATGTGAGGAACTAAAGTTTGAATAGAATAATGATTGGAAGTTTACCAGAAATGATGATTAGGACGAGTTTTTTGGCAGAAGACCAATGCTTATTTTTAAAAGTTATTCACTTATAATATAATGCCACCGTCTATAGTTTAGCGTTTTGATAGATGTCCAAAAGGTATTAGAGAGAAATGATGAGTTTTTTTGGCAGAAGACCAATGCTCCTTTTGAAGGAAAGGAAATTTAAAAAATATATTTATAGTAAAAATAGTTATTCATTTGAAATTGAATGCCCAAGTATATTATTGAGTGTTTTTTTAAATGTCCAAGATGTCAAATATATAGGTAAACCGTTGGACATTATGGTTTTACTTGTGATATAAGATTAGCGTCAATAACTTGTAGCATAAAAAGTCATCAAATCAACTTCTGGTAACAATAAGATTATTTCCATATCTTCCAAATAGTTTAAATTCTTAATGAAGAAATCAAATTTGAAAAGATATATATTTAATTTCTTCTTGTTATCTTGATGCCTATGCAGAAAAATGAACTTAGACAGTTTAATGACATAAGGGTTGTGTTTAAACCAGTGATAAATCTTCAATGTACATGGTGATGACCTACATCACCGTCCAAACTAGTTATATTGACATTCTTCGTATTATATCCAGGTCTCCTAAATAACTAAAATACTTAATAAATAAATTGTGTTTGAAAATAAATATATTTTAAAAATATATATATATATTGACTTTCTTCTTGTTATTTTGATGCCTAAGAATAAAAATGAATGTAGGCAGCTTAAATGGCATATGTGATGTAATTAAATTAGTTATAAATTGCCAACATACATGGTGTCATGGTGATGACTTCCATAATCGTCCAAATTTCGATCAGCCTGATATGATTCGATGATAAAAATAGCAAAGACATGTATTGAAAAAATCAAATACTTTCATGAGAGTAATATAATCAAAAGGCTATTGACTCAATTGAAGACATATAACTTGTTTACCTAGCATAATGTCTCTTTTTAGACCATAATTATATCAATAATGGATGTAATTTTCCTATTTTATGTAATCTGTAGGTTATTTATAAAACAAGGTTTATTCAAAAGAAAATGAGCGTGCCTGATGACATCATCGATTTTTTCCCCGTAATCAATTTCAAATAAATATTTGAAAGGACTACATTAATATAAATTTTCCATTGTCAAAAAAGGATAATTTTCAACTTATTTTAAAGAAATATTTTAATCGACGATCATTAATCCAATTACTGCGGTTACACACAATAGACGAGTGCAAAATTTTGCCTTATAGGTTAAAATACTTATAAAATAGACAAGTACCAATGTCTTTGCAATCCTAGATATATTTTTGGAAATTGACCTGGTTTAATCAACAAAAAATCATTGAAGGAAAATTTCTTCCAGCAACTAATCATTTCTAATGCTGAGAGTCATTTATTTGTCAAAGAAACTCATGAGATATAGCTTTTGTTTTTAAATCATTGGAGAAGCTCGACTAATCTCATCATAACAAATAAATTCATGTAAGATATCCTTCATATATTTTACTCTCTTTTTCCCATTACCTATAAATTATATCATCAAGACTAGCTGCCAGGAAATTCAAATCATAATACATCAAGAAAGAATTTGCTTGCGTTACCAAAGTGGGCATTGGGTTGGGTGTAGGAAACTCAAAACTTAGACATGTTATACAATGTGAAATTCGAAATGGGTGACCTCCAAGGAAATCCCCCATGTTCATCTATGATGCATTCTAGTTGATAACATGGAGTACCCTTATGCTTCAATTCATGAGGGCATGAAGAAATGGATTTCCAAAATAAAAACCTCAAAAGTTAAGAGTGCTTCACAGGAGCAGCTGCAAGATGGGTGGACACTTGGAAGTATCCATTGGGAAAACAATATGTGGATTAGTTTAACAACTATAATCACAAATGGAGTACTCTATATAATCTATTGGGAGGGTACGTGATATCATGCATACCTATGATGTATTCTCATTACATTTACCAACATTTTCATTACATTTACCAACATTTTTAATGAATATTTAGCAACATTGTGATTACATAATGGATTTTTAAATATTTTTATTATTCATCCATAAATTTTAATTTTTATTTAAAATTAATTTTAGATAGTTGAATATAAAATATTATGCATGAAATTCAAGTCAAACTTATTCCAGAGTTTATGTGGGGCCATTGTCATCTTATTGATTTTTAGGATTTTTAAATAAAAATTTCACAAATAAATGATCTATTTATGTCATAACTTATATTTATTTTTATTCTATGGGATACTCCAACTAAAAAGTAATCCTCACTCAGAGAAAAATCATTTTCCATGTTGTATCTTCTTGACGGTTTTTCTTAGTTTTAATTTATAGCCATGTATCATATTAGTGGATGTACCGCAGAGGACATTACAGCTGAAGATACATATATTTTCTGAATTGATACTTTTCCCCTCATCTGGAAAAAATTATGGACCGTATAGTTAAATCTTCCTGAAGTGGGTGGGAATCTATATCTTCCTTTATTTGAGATAACGCTTCATTCTTTCATTATTTAGTTAAATAAATCAATTATTTATTAGTATTATTATTATTAGTATTATTAAAAATGTCATATAAGTTTAAACTTATATGACATTTTTAGGAAAATGAAAGATTAAAAAATTAATAAAGAATAATATTTGAATTAATAATTATTTTATTGCAATATATCATATAACACAATAAAATAATTTTGTTAATCAAATCAGTTGAATGAATGTTGAATCAAATCACTGTTTTGGAGGGAACATTGACTCTTCTCTGAATTATTGACAGGTTCATGTGTTACATAAAAATGAAACATGTTCCTGGTCGGTTCTGTTCAAATAAATTATTGAACTTTTTTAAATTCTTAATTTTCAAGTAAAAGGAACATCTTTATGTATCATAAAAATCTAGTGCAAAGAGAAACTTTGATGTATTATGTTCTATGCGGATATTTCTTGGCTCAATATTAACCAGCGCTTATCCATCACTTGGGGTGAGTTAATAATAGAAAGGATATCTAAGCAAGAAAGTCACATAAAAAAAGTACATACACACTTCTCTCCTTTCCGAGACTACCTGTTACATCTTTGAAAGCTAAGTCAACTAATCCCCACACAAAAATCATTTCTTGTAATTTTTTAAAAGTCCCATTAATTCATAAAAACATTATTATTAACACATGGAAGCACCTTGACACAAGAAGGGATACATATTTTAGATGCAAATGAGGCTTCAACTTATTTTTTCAAAGGTTTCACATGCAATAATATAAACAATACCTTTTTAAGAATACTCGAAATGACCGATAAATCCAAATCAATAACTAATCTTCCTCAGATAGTGTTTCATGGAAATTAGTAAAATGTTTCCATGTTCTACATTGATATAATTGACGAGGATAATAATTTCTGCTACCCTTAAAGCATTAAAATATCAACCATAAAAATTCGCAAGAAAAATTTATTGTCTATTTGAAAGAATTTCTTCAGAGTTTATTCAAGAAGCAGAAAGTTTAATAACTAATTCATGTTTTTATTTTCCCTAAATTTATTAATTTTTAAGATACTTATAATATGTATGAAAAAAATTATTGCACCAAAATTACAGAAGTAAATAGTAACAGGAATTCACTAATTAAACAATGAAACTTTTCAATGTAGATAATTTTGTGGCTTTTTCTCTCAAACTCAAGTACTATAAATCATAAATCATATCAAAATACATTAGGATCTGCGACTGTTGAGGAAATAGTACCATGTATCATGACTGATAAACGTCAGTTTCTGTGATACAAAATTATATTGAGATAAATGTGAAAAAATAACATGAATTGAGAAAAATTTTAAATGAACATGGACCAGAAAAATATATGTATCATGATTGAAGTGAGCTATGGCATGAATCGAATCATGGTAAACGTATGTTTCATAAATGAAATCCTATCATGCTTTCTCGCAATATAATAATATGCATCTATTTAGAAAATGCTCAAGAAAAAAGAATGTTAAACATAATTATCTTCATGTTTTTTTTATCTGCACAATAGTTAATGATAATCATGCATGGTTGATTAGATTGGTCTGATTTCCTTCTCTAGCATGGACCTATCAGACTCTCAGACGGCACCAAAAACATAATAAGTATGCCAATTAATTTTTTGAACTATCCCAAAGAACTGTGGATAAACCAAGGTTGGTCATGGTGGATACCATTTCCTATAGATGCCTCCATTGAGAGACATCAAATGCGAACGGGAAGGCGATCATTTTTTTTCATATTTTTATATTAAAAATCACATCCTATTTTAATAGAAAATTTGTGTATTTATATGTATATTATGAGTGAAATTATCATTTACGGAATTTATTTATTCTTAAATTAAGTTATTATATGTTTATACTGAAATTATGATTTTCCCCAATTTTTTGATATTTATGGAATTTTATAAGAATGAATTCATAAAGAAAACACTTTTTTGATAAGTCAGAATACATATTTATAGATATATTTGGATTTATTTAAATATTATTTCTGGGTCTGTTATTTTTCAAAATGATATTATGATTTTCCTATTTTTCTCATATTTTACCAAATTTTAAACATTAAATTTATGAATACAATAATTTCATATGTCAAAATATATAACTCTAGATTTATTTGTGTTAATAATACTTAGAACACAAACTAATTTGATTTAATATGCCCTTGAATGTATAGTAAGCTAATTCATTTGGATTGTGGCCAATGATTGCTGTTAGCTAGCCATTGGTTGTGGCAAATGATTGGTGTCGACCAATCATTAGTTGATACCACTTATTTTAATGTGTTTTTCAGCGTAGTACTTTATTATCACTCTTTTATCCAAATAGAGAGCAACCAATATACCAAAATTATACATTTTCACAATAGTTTCAGCAAACTTCTTGAGACACAGTTACACACATGGCATCACGAGATTCCTCCATCTTCAAAAGGATTTTTGGGCTGAAATTATAAGAACAATCCAGGATCTTGCATCAGTAAATAACCCTACCCTTTGTTTAAAAGACACTATTGGATTTTATTCCATTTTATGAGAAACAAAGTGGTTTGCTCATTTTTTTGAGTTTTAAGTTAGAGACCTTGAAGGATTGGTGATTTGATCAAGGCGTATGAAGAGAAGGCACCATTCAGACCATGGGCCATGGAATGTCAAGGACAGCATAATCTTTATCTTTTTTAGACTCATGTCTTCCTCAAATTTCCTAGGTTATCATCGTGGAGAATAGCTTAGGTTTTTACTATCTCACACACTGAATCAACTCCATTGCTCATTGCTGCATATCAACTACCATTTCAATTGCCTTTTGCTACAGTAAGATCATATCTCTCACCACATACTGCTGCTTGTTGGCGTGTATTCTCCATGATCTCCATCACAATTAGTGATGAAATTTTGTTCAGCTACTCCACTACATTCTCTCCCACCACTATCAACTGTCATGTGGCGCTACCAAAGCCCCTGCCAAGGAATTTAATTAGAATTGTTAGCATTTTTTCTATAAAATTCCATTAAATTTCCAACATGTTCAATAACGTATGAATAAATTTGGTTAAATATTAAAACTAGGGCAACAAATTTTCTTCATCTTAAAGTTATTTTGAATTAATTTCCACTAGTTTGTTTATATTAGATTTAACTCTGAAAAACTATATAAAATCCTAAAAAATAAAAATAAACAAAAAATTCACTTCTTCAAGGTCTCCGTGGATTCAACCCTTCCAATGTGCTGTACGCAAAATTATAATATAGTTGTACATACTATATTTCATGTTTAACTCTAATTCCATGTTTATCATTTTTACGCCAATCTACTGCCTAATATTCTATAGTGCTGACAACATCTCCCACTTACCATTGTCCCCACAATCCTAGCAGGGGGAATCCATGTAATTGACAAAATAATGATATTATCCAGTTCTGCAGCCATTTAAATGAACAGAAGAGGTCTAGTTAAAGACTACAGTGATGGAGGACCATCCAGTCGATCGCGTCCAGACTCGTCACCAGCTACTTTGTGGAGCTCGAGCTGATGGAAGCATCCAAATTTCTGTTACTATGTTTGAGAAGCCGTATTTGTGAATTTTTGCTTCGTGTCGTGTGTTTTTGTGGTTTTATGGCAGCTTGCTCCTCATACACGAGCCCCAACTTTGGGTTGTATTAGTCTTTTTCGTCATCTTCGGAATGTAGGGTGGCCCCTTGTGCGTGAGTACGCGCCCCTGGGGCTTCTTCTCCCCCTAAAGAACCCTTTTAAGGGGAAGCCCAATAAGCTTCCCCCTTAAAAGGGGCCCATTTGGGCATCCCATAACTGCCCTTTCTCTCTATAAAGAGGGTGGGGTTGGACGTGGGAGAAGGGACAAGCTTGTTGTCTTCTGAAATCCAGATCTGAATTGTGACAGTTACTGTTATTGTGAAATAGAGAAGTCGTGTTTGTTTTCTGGGGGAAGTTTTCCCCTTGGTTTTATCCATCTGGTCTCATCGATTTGCCGAAGTGCCGATCAAGCGAGAAGAAGGAATGTTGGCCAGAGGACGTTCTTGAACGGCTGAATCCTTCATCCCATAGCCGTTTGTGATTTGTCAATAGACCAGGTCTACTACTAGAAGGATTGCATCCGGGGCATCCATCACCGCCGAAGTTCTGCAACCTCTCCGGCCTTTGCCAAGACCCGAGTTACTTCAAGTCACCGGGACTTTCGACGACTGTCCAGGCCCGTCGATCCACCGCACCGTCGTGGACCAAATCATCCCGGAAGAAATCAGGCGGCAACCTTTCGTAACTCGATCCAATTCCAGCCCGGCTATCAATCGACGACGCGCCCCTTCGCCATCCCGCTGTGTTGACTACGATTAACCTTCTAGGGTGAAATCATCTTCGGCCACCACCCGGAATGTCTTTTTTGTCCCTGACACCCTGCACTCGACTTTGCGGATCTCGACAGAACGCGATCCCACTCCAACATTCGACATTTGTTTTCTTCGGGTTCTTCAAGTGCCGGTCCGAGCATCGTGCAGTCAACAGCAACAAACGCCCGCTCCGGTCAATAAGCTGGGCTGAGGGTGCATCTTCCCACGGTAAAAAAAGCCGCTAATCCTATCAGGAACTAAATCAACAGGTCACCACATCATCTCTCATAATTTTACATTAGTTGCGTCTTTCAATACGGATTTATGACCACTCCATTGGCCTTCGAATTGCTCTAGCGGATCATTGGGAGCTTGGCGATGCCAAATCCTCCTCGTGTTGTTATCCGGATTACGCCTCAGATCATTGGATACCTACGTACTTTCTCGTTGATTTCAAAACCTGCACATTATTTTCGTGATATTGCATCATACCTTGCATTGTTTTTGCGTGTTGTAACACGAACCGAATCGTCTGGTACATCATGTTACATCGTACAGATGGAGTGCTCCACATATTACTCCATACCTGCAAAGCAGCGAATGCTAGGAAGTCTTTTAGGATGATGGAAGCACGATGACTGTACTAGATAAAATAGCTGGGTATACTTCTATGGACTCACTAAATTGACAACAAAATTACAGTAGCATCAGGATATATATATATATAAGATATATATCTATATATATATATAGAGAGAGAGAGAGAAAGAGAGGAGAGAGAGAGAGAGGGAGAGAGGGAGGGAGAGAGGAAGAGAGAAAGAGAGAGGGGGAGAAAGAGAAAGAGAGAAGGAGAGAGAGAGAGAAAGAGAGAGATAGAGAGAGGGACAGAGAGAGAGAAAGAGAGGAGGAGATAGAGAGAGAGAGAGAGAGAAAGAGAGGAGGAGATAGAGAGAGAGAGAGAGAGAGAGAGAGAGAAAGAGAGGGGGAGAGAGAGAGAGAGAGAAAGAGAACGAGAGAGGGAGAGAGAGAAATAGAGAGATAGAGAGAGGGAGAGAGATAGATAGAAGATAGATAGATATAGAGAGAGAGATAGAGTATCACGAGGCGCGAATAATGGGCCCGATAAACGACTCAAAGACGTCGCCGAGAGCTAGCTGGACCTCCCCGGAGCTATGCTCGCATCTGACAAGCTCCACCAGCGAGGGGAACAGGCACGGAATGTGCCTCCTGAACGCATCCTTCTCCAACCGGGCCAGCGTCCGCACGGCAGCCACCAGCGGCGGCGCCCTCGCCGCCAACTCCTCCCTCCTGCGCGCGCCCAACGGAACCTCCCACAGCCCGCCGCCGCCCGCCCGCCGCCCCCCCGCCGCGCAGGCCAGATACGTCTCCACGATCTTCGCGACGGCCGCCACCAGCTGCGGCTCTAGAGACAGCTTCTGGGTCTCGTTGGCCCGGGCGGAGACGATGAAGTCGAGGCGGGCGAGCAGCGCTTCGTTCTGGAAGTGGACGAGCGGCGGATGGGCCACGTCCAGGCGTCCGCAGGCACGGCGGAGGTTGCGGCGGAGCGCCGCCGACTCCGCGCTGGCCCCGGCCTGGTTGGCCATCGAGGAGAGAGCGTCCAGAAGCGCCACAACATGGACCTCCGACAACGACCCAGAGTGGACCTCGTACATCTTCGTTATCGTCTGTAACACCAGAGAAGAGACTAAGCTAGAGAGAGCGAGAGACTAAACTAGAGAGAGAGAGAGAGAGAGAGAGAGAGAGAGAGAGAGAGAGAGACTAAGCTAAAGAGAGAGACTAAGCTAAAGAGAGAGAGAGAGACTAAGCTAGAGAGCCAGAGCGACTAAGCTATAGAGAGAGACTATGCTATAGAGAGAAAAAGCTAGAGCGAGAGACACTAAGCTAGAGAGAGAAAAAGCTAGAGCGAGATACAATAAGCTAGAGAGCGAGAGACACTAAGCTAGAGCGAGAGACACTAAGCTAGAGAGAGAGACTAAGCTAGAGTGAGAGAGAGGCCAAGCTAGAGAGAGAGACCAAGCTAGAGAGAGAGACCAGGCTAGAGAGAGAGACTAAGCTAGAGAGATAAACTAAGCTAGAGAGAGAGATAGACTAAGCTAGAGAGAAAGAGAGAGACAGCTAGAGAGAGAAAGACAGGGTGCGTGTACCTTGGAGAGAAGCAGCTGGACGGAGATCTGACCCTTCATTCTGGCTATGGCGTATAAAGCTGCCTCCAGCTGATCATCGTCATCGGATTCCTGATCAGAATAAGCTGCATCGCCATCGAATTCATGGATCTCCATCTTCTCCAGCATCTGCACAGTTCTTGAGAACTCGGTCAACGCGGAGGCAGCAGCTTCCTTCAGCGCCGCCAAGATCGCCGCCCAGTCCTCCTCGGTCAACCGCCCGTCCAGCCCGGCGGTCAACCGCAGCAGCGAGTCCAGTCCTGTGGCAGCCGCACCATTATGGGGGCTTCTACTGAAACCTGTCAAGACCAGCGCCACATCCCCCAGAAGAGACCCCCCCACGTCAAAGTAGTCAACGAACAGGTCAACGAGGCACTTAGCGGCGGCGGGTTGCACCCCAGATGTCCACACGTCGTCCCCAAGATCGTCGGCAGAGGTGGCGGCACCATCAAATATGGGGAAGACGACTGATTTGAAGACACTCATCCAGAATGGCCTGGAGAAGAGTCTGCCGTGGTCCCGAAGGATGTTGAAGAGGACCTCCAGCGCCCCTCTTCCAATCGTCGTCCTCGGATCAGACGTCAACCTCGACAAGCCTACACAGAGAGAAGGCAATCAAGATTGAAAAAAACTAATAATTGTATGCGAGATTTCGTACCAGCCAGGAGGGGGACCCAGTAATAGACATAGTCATCGTGCTCAGTGAAGGCGGCGCCATCGGCAGGAACATCAGCAGCCGACTTCTTGTCGTAGCAAACAAGGCCACCTTCGGCGAGCTTCACGGCGCAGAAGCGCAGGAACGCGATGGCGTTGAGGCTGACATCAGAATTGAGCTTGCAGCTAGTGAAGGTGAGGAGGCACTTAACGCAGTCTGTGAAGGTGGTGGTCTCTGTCTCTGTGATATAAGGGAAGTAGTCCCTTACAATCTTCTCCATGGTTTCGAATGCCAATAGCACGACACTCTTCCGCTCGTCTGAAGCTGCCAGAGTGAAAACCTGAAGAAAACGAAGATTGGAGGTCAAGGCATTAGTTTGAAATGCATTAAGACTTAAATGGATAATGACCAAGAAGACGCTCTTCCAGCCGGATTTGACGTGGCCGACACGGCTGAGGACCATCTGGGACACACAGCGGACGACAAGCTCACGGATCTCGGCGGAGGAGCTCTTCTGCATGACGACAACGAAGGGATGGAGGAACTCCTTCTGAAAGTTGTAGTTAGCAAGCTCCTCACGCTCGAGAAACTTCATTGAGAGTTGTCTGAGAGAGTCCATCACGAAGATGGCCACAGACAGGTTCTCAAAAGTGCCCACAGTCACGAAGAACTCGGAGAGCACGCTCCAGATGTGTGACCACACTAGCCTTATCCGACCCATGTTATAATGCCTGGAAAAAAGGTTATAATGATCCAGATAAGCATCACCGGTATCAACAGGAAAAGAGAGAGATGAGAGTTGAGCTACTTACGCGATTTCGACGATTTTGGTGAGGCTGAAGATGCGAGGATCTGAGGGGGACAGCAGCTCTGCCATGGAGACCTTGCAGAGTGCCTTGACAAAGGCCACAATGGCTTCGCTATTCAGTCTCTGACTGTGGGCAAAGATATGGTTCAGCTCGAAGCTGCCGATTTGATCCAACAGGTTTAGGTTGGAGATCAAGTGGGTGATCTGCTCTGGGCTGACCAGTCCCGAGGCGGTTCCGACTCGGTTGCTGTCGTATGAACCGCCAAGAACAGCTGCCACCATGGCCGGGTTCTGAAGAGAGTTGATTTTCTTCTTATGGGTCGGCGTTCCCGTTGACTTTCTGGCCTTCTCTTCTGTAAAATACGAGGCATCAGGAGGAGAACCCTCTCCCAAGAGCTGCAAGTTCTCAAACCTAGAGAGACACGTCAGTACGTGCTCCCATGATTCCTGGAGGAAGTCGCCATCTTCAATGGCTATGGTCATGATTGTCTGCAGCAACGAAGATAGGGGATGAATTTGCTTGATAGAACAAAGGAAAAAAAATAAAGCAAAAAAAAAGTCTGAGTTTTACTTTCACAGCGTCAACATTCTTCTGTTTCATGTCAGCAGCACAGTGCAAGTACGTGAACTTGGCCACAGATGTGACGAAAGCGTCTCGCTGTGTCTGCATGGACATCACTGAAGTCACATGCACTGCATGGCGAAAGCCATCCAGGCACTGACATGTGGCAGTCTTCTCATCACTTTGATCCAGCGTCACACTGAATGCTGCCAGCATTGGGGCCCAACAAACGTCCATCATGAATCTTAATATTGACGTATCTTTGACTGTGTAATATAACCTGGAATATCGGGGTCCATTAGAGAAAACATAAAATTCAATCATAAATTTATTCGGGAATTCAAGTGGCTCACTTACTCTGATTTGCCTGAATTTGCCTTAAACTGTTCTTGAATGTGTTTAATAAGCAAGTCGTTAGCTCCCACAGCTTTTTCTTCGGACTGCCGCCTGGTGACCAGGTTAAAGAGCTTATTTAACCCATTGGCCTGCCGGCTCTGGGGAACAGAAGAGTTTGCATTCATCTTTATTTCATTATTCACAATCTGATCGTAAAGAGATCCCAAATAAGCCACTGGCAAATCTTTCCCCCCATCGATTCCTCTGTTGTTGTGGATGAAGTCTGCCTTGGACATCTTCAAGATAATAAAAAAATAAAAATTTAGGGAAAACATTAAAGCATAGAAAATGCTGGAAAAAGAAAACAAAGAAAAGCCCACCTTATGTTTAACCATGACGTTGTGAGCGTCTGTGTTGAGCATGATGACAGAATATGCAAGAACGTAGGCAGTGTCTGCACTGGTGAATGAATTAGGGTTACATTTACAGTACCGTTCAGCAAATTTTTCCATTATCCGATCGATCTTCTGGGCTTCTCCGGGAAGCCTAAAGCCCTGGAGGAAGAACCGGATGGCTTCTCCAAAGTCCATCCCATCAAACGCGAAGGAATCCACATAAGCGTGCATTACTTTCAAAGGAAATTCCTCCCGGTCACCCAAATAATCCCCGATTACTTCCTTGTTCAATCCACCTGTACCTCTGAGAAACGCCGCCACTTCTTGAGGATATTCTCCGATTTTTCTCGAGTTAAGGAGGAACTCAATGCCTTTGGACGGCTTCCTATTGAACAGTGAGATTCCTCTCTGCAATAATAATGTTCATCCATATGAGCTCGGAAAAAATATTGCAATTAATGGAGAATTTCTGACCTGGAGCTCTTTTTTATAAGTCCGGCGTTGCTCAAGGGTGAAAGCGTCAGATAAGTCGGCGTTGACCTCAGACTGCAGGTCAAACTCTACTGATGTTCCTTCCTCGCCAATTGGCGATGACTGATTATCAGTTGATGAATCGGCATTTGAGATTTTAGGCGAGACCTCGCCTACACGTTGCTGTTGATCCATCCAAAATCCTATAGACTTGATGATACACACTAAACATTTGACTGCTTCATTTCGAAGAGTAAGATCTTGGGCAGGAGATAGAGTCGTGGATGATCCAGGAGGCACGCCGAGAGCGGTTTTCAGGAGTCCATTAACAGTCCTGCAAGTATCTGAAGGAATTAAAGCAGTTTTAATATATTTAATAAGATAGAAACATTTGAATTTCTACATCTTTGACAGGGAAATTATTAAATTATGAAATATACCTTTCAAAAATGTTGGGCGCGTCTACATCACAGTCGTAGTTCACAAAGATGTCTATAATGATCTGAGAATCTTGACAAACCTTTTCAAGTAAGTTCAAGACAGTCATTTTCTGCAAGAAACTGGGCTGAAGAACATTCTCGAGCACCCGAAGGATGAGCATCGGAAAGAAAATACCGATTTCCCCTTTCAATCCTGACCTAAACTTTGACATTAGGCTCGTGAAGATAGAACATAAAAGCTGAAAAATGCTTATCGACGAGAAGGCGCTATTTTTCAGCAATGATAAGCAGAGATACTGCTTGATAGCTCCAAGGAATCTGAAAGCAGAATATTTATCCGAATCAGTTGTATATTGAACACCTTAGACTATGAATGAAGAAAATGCGCCATGAAGTAAATCAAGCATTAACGTATCACCACAGTAGATTTAAACCAAAAGGAAAAACATGCACTGTTTTCTAGAATAGTGATAAAGATAACTACGTTTCTTTAGACGAATATTAGCTACTGATTATGGTTGATAATGTAATGAGACATCAAATTTGTGTCGACATTTTAATTTCGCGCATGATTGTCACTCATAATACAGCACAAGAAACCAACATAAAAACAAAAAAACATTCTCAGACATCTTTTGGTTAACATCACACAGAGTAATCGCCAAGATAAACCAAGAATTCCTACTTCAAAACTTTGGATCGATAATAGTATGTTTTCTTAATAAATGGGACATCATTAAACGACTAAACCCCGCGAAACTTACTTCTCGTTCGTCCGCCAAACAGGTCCCGCATCGTCGATGACGTTGTTCAGTAATTCCAAAGATAGCAGTTTCCCTCTTATCAGCAAAGGATCTTCCGGGTTTTCATGCGTGGAAACCTTCATCGAGAACTTACACAGATTCTTAAATAAGAAGAAACCGTCTTCTTGGATACTACTCCATCCACTCTCCGTGCATTCATCAACAGAGGAATGCACGTTTTCTGATTCATCTCCTAAAGAGTTAACACATTCGGTGCCATCGACAACCTCTTTGATAAAATTCTGGGCGGCCTGGAGAAGATTAGAGTCGTTCAAGTTCTTATCAGAAAGATCCAAGACATCCGTTATCGCTATAGTTTGAACCGTGACAACCATGCGATTGGTTTCTACTCTGGCATACACAATCTTCAAAATTTGGGCGACAATCGCCTTTGCACAAAGCTGGTTGACCCCGCTATGGCTTCCAAGGTACACATTGTAGCAGCTCTTCAAGATCTGAACCAGGCAAGGCCCCCGGAGATCAACGAGCGGCGATCGGACGGCAGAGATGAACACTCTCAGCATTCCAAGCTCGACGGCCTCATCACCAAGGTTTCCACACTTACAGACAGAACCCAACACCCGAGAAGCCAAGTCATCGCCGTCCTCCCCGTCCGATCGACCGCCCACTTCACCCCGAACAATACCCACAAGGAAGAGCTTCTGCAGGCACTCCAGCGCAGGTTCAATTACCTTAACGTAGGATGATTCCAAAGCGAGAATAATCGGTTGTAGAACAGCCTCGGCGTCGGAGAGAGCCAGACCCACCAAGGGAGAAGAGGAATTAGCTGCATCAGGCGATGGGCTGAGCCCTTCGAGGCGATCTAGCGCGGCTTTACAGGAGGAGACTAAGTTGCCGTGCTTTCTCCAAGCTGCGTTTTTGATGATCTTGTCTAAGGAGGGTCCCAGGATCTTCCCTGCCCGGGAGCTGCCTCCCAGAGCTTGGGAGACCGCCATTGTCAATGGGCTTCAAGCTCGGGCTATGGCGATTCCTGGGCTGTGGCGTCGTTTCATGAATCTTCCGCGAAACGGAGATGAAATCGTCATTCGAGGAATCTTTGAAGCAGGGGAAGAAGAAGAGACGATGGATCAAACGGCAGGCGCGATCTTCGGACTTGGACGACGGTGGGTGGAGCGAGGTCTTCGCCAGAGGAATTTCGAGCTCCCGCGGCTCGCAGAAACCGTGATGAAAAAGTTAGATCTGAAGCCCAGTTTGGGCCGGGTGACTGAATCATATGAACAGGCCCATGAAACACAGGAATGAGGCCCACAGTTCCTCTTTATTCTGTCAGGGATGTTTAATTGCATGTGATAATGTGTATCTAATGCGACTTTCATAAGATTGTTCCTTTTTTATGTGTAGGCATGGGCCTAGCCTAGATACCCCAATTTACACTGGACCTCACTCATCCATGCTTATTAGAAAGTGAATGCATTGCAACTACAGTAATTTTGTGTGCCACGGTTGGTGAGATGATTATCATTCCCTGGGTCTAACTTTATGTGATGGAGGTAGAACTGCCACTGACACCATCATCTCTTATCTTCACATTAGAGCTCCATGGTGTTGACGATGCTCCATGCAGGAGATATTTAATGCATGCCCATACTATTCACCGACGGCATGGTTTTTTCATGGACGTGATCTTGTTGTACATGGATGACCTGCATGATAAGACACTCATGTTGATGGTAGTCGTGACAAGATAAGAAAAAGAGTACAAGATCATAAACTTATGGCATGATTGCTAAGCATGTAGATAGTCCGGCTCTCCTCGTGCTATTAATGCAGTACATATGTGAGCTGCCCTCGACATCTTTCAATGACCTTCAAAAAGCTCTAGAGGTTTCATGGTAGGTATATTCATGAAAGAAGCATATCAACTAACTCATGTGAGTGGAATTCTAACTCCATACAAATATGATTCTTCCCTTCAAAAATGAGCACGCTATCTCATGTCACCATAGCTTTTTCTGGTTTATTAGTTTGGATAATTGGATAATAATAAAATTTTAAAAGATAAAATAAACATATTTTTCAAGATTTTATAATTGACAAATTAATCCAAGTCCAACTCAGAGAAATAAAGTAATGATAATAATCATAACAAATTGTGTTTGCATCTAAGACAATATTTTACCATTGTTGAAGATGGTGAAATCCAAGACATTGTAACTGAAAAATGCAAATTTTTCCATTGAAGAATCAATAGACTTTATAAAGAAAGAATTGATTTTCCTGCAAAAGGTAAAATGATTTATTCATTATACAGCGTGCCTTGGTCACAATATTTTAGTTTGAGATGACATAAAATCATATATTAGCATTTATGCTTTTATGTCATCTCAAACTAAATGATGGATATTATGGTGATCTGCATAAATTAGAGCTAAATTGATGCAGGATGACTAGAGGAGACGGACTGGTTGACGATGGATGTAGGATACTGCGATGACTAGGGAATGGGTAAGATAAAACCAGACCACAAATCACACGGTTGATTCTGAAGAATTAAATCCGATGAAATAGTGATGGTGCAACCCCTTTCCTCGTCGAGGGCGGGAGTACTGTCTTCAACCACCGCGGTGATGCTAAGCACCAAAATCAATAAATTCGAATGGTCGCCGGCTGGAAGATTCAAAAACCCTATTCAACTAGTCGCTTGAAAATTCAAAATCCAATTCAAATCCGCGGCGGTGGATAAACTCTCGAGGAACAATGGATGAAGAACAATGGACACCAAAGAGTTTAGGAATACCTCAGCACCAGATAGTGCATGACGATGTTGGGAGGAATTCTCGAAGTATCGCTGACGAGCTCAAAAAAGAGATGATCCGTCGATGGAGCGAGCATGACGTCGACGGGGTGAGATAGATGCAGTCGGATACAGGCAGTTGTGTGTGCGAGCGGTAAAGGGCGCGGGCGCGGACGGTAGAGGGTAGTGAGGCGAACACAAGGATGAGGATGGCAGAGTGGGCAACGATGGCAGAGTGGGCAGAATGGCCTGCGTGGGTGGCCTGCGTGAGTGGCCTGCTTGGGCGGCCGTCATGGGCGGCCTACGTGGGCGATGCTTGCGCGGGCCGCCTGTAGGGGTGGTGCCTGTGCAGGCGGGCGGCGTGGCGGCCTGCGCAGGCAGTGCCTATGCATGTGGCCGGCGTAGCAGCCTCCGCGGGCAGTGTCTATGCGGGCGACCAGCGTGGCGGCCTGCGCGGGCGGTGCTTGTGCGGGCGGCCTGCGCGGGTGGTGCATGTGCGGGCGGTCGGTGTGGCGGCCTGCGCGGGTGGTGCATGTGCGGGCAGCCTGCATGGCAGCCTACGCGGGCGGTGCCTGTGCGGGCAGCCAGTCGTGGCGGCCTGCGCACGCGGTGCCTGTGCGGGCGGCCGGCGTGCTGGCTTGTGGGGCGGCTGCCGCAGGTGGCCGCGGGCGGCTTGCGTGGGCGGTGGTTTGCGCGGGCGGTTGGGGGGGCGGCCTGCGCGGGAGACCGGCGCGGGTGAATGATCCTAGAGCAACGAACAAGGGACTTCTCTGACGGCGGCGGCAGCGACGGTCCAAGAAGCGAGAGGGCTAGGGCAAATCTTCCAAGAAGAAAACTTCAATTCTTGAAAATAAATTCACCAAGTGTATCGTGCAACATTGGCCTACATATAGGCCTTGGAGGAAAGAGAAAATACGAGAAATAAAATAAAATAGATGACGTGTTATCGTGTCTCGTCAAAGGGCAGTTCTGGATCTGGCGTTGATGACGTGTCATGATGCGTGAAGTGTCGTGTGTAAGTGGAGACGCATCAGATGCTGGTGTGTTGACTTGTTCGTTTTCGGGGCGGTTCTGCAGTTGATGTTGGCGACGAGTCATGATGCGGGGTGTCGCTGGTGACGGTGGAGGCACGTCCAAATGTGGTGCGTTGACATCGCCACCATAAATGCAGCTTTTATTTCATAAAATCCATGAATTTAATTTTTCATTTTTTCTTGGTTCTTGGAGTGAAACTTAAAAGAAACATTAAGCTAAGTTATCCATATTTTTTATTTTTCAAAAATTTATACATTATTTAGATGGGTTTTGAGTGGAAAAAGTCATGATTACTTATGGATTTTTTTATTTTATACAACATATAGATGACTAGAAGAATATATAAATTTGTTACTAGAGCTTTTACGGTGATTCAGATTTTGAATGGTTTATTCTACTATAATAAACATTTTGCCGCATGAAATCTATGTATTTACCCATAATTTTGCATATTTTGAGGTGAAATTTAAAAAATATGCATTAAAATATAGTTTCTATTTCTAAACTTTTCAGAGTGTTTAGGGAAAAAATTAGACAGGCTTTAGAGCAGTAAAAGTTACATTGAATCTTGAGATCAGATACAAAATGGTTTGAGCATTCAAAATCAAAATAAATCTTATACTGAATTTTGCATGATATCTTCCATAAATTTATTTTTGACATGCTATTATTTATTATATTTAGTATCTACTCCTTGTTGGCGGTATAATAGTGATCCTATTCCTACCTTATAACGGATGACTTCCTTAAATGATCAACTTTGATCACTTGGTAAAGTTCTGAACTCTTCCTTATCTCTATAGCCATCATGGAATTTTGAGAATTTTTAATATTTGTTCATACATCATTGATCCATTGCGATGCAATTTATTCACCATGTCTCATTAACTGGGCATTGTGTGGTCCAGACCTTGAAGACTAGATGGTGAAGCCTTGTCCATCATGGAGTGTCCTCACAGGAATACTACACTACCAGTAAATTACTATACTAGTAATTAGAACAACCTTAGTCTCATCCTAGCTGCCACTCTGATGGTTTGATTCCTGATTAATGTATTTTATCTGATGCTTGGATTAAACATTAATATTGACAAAAAAAATAAATGAAAATTCCCGACAATGGTAAGTCAAGGTTTCTTCACAGATTTTTTTGGCTTTAAAGGATTTTTTATGAGATTATTTTAAGGTTGAAAGTTTTGAAAAGGGATAGAGATGAGAAACAAATAAAAAAATGACTTAAATTTGAGAGCAAGGTCTTTCAGTTGCCTACAAGTTGGAAACCTCAGTATGACAAAAATGTAGGAAATGAGGTTTGATATAGTAATATAATATTTCACTAGTTATTTTTATTCTAAATACGTTGAGAAATTAAGTATTGATCGCTGACTAATCAGGTTACCCTTTCGAACACTCCAATCTTTTTAGAGTTGTGGCATATGATGAATTCCAAATGGTAGATCCCTTTCTTCTGACATTATTATCTTCATGATTTGTTAATCAATTCATGTTATCTTACATCCAATGAGTCTCAACTTTCCATCAAGTACAACAAAATGCTGTAGAACGCCATAGATTTTCATGTTCTATTATTTTTTCAGAGTTTATCACTGAGATACAGAAAATTTTGAGGTACATTCATATATATATAGGTAGATGACTGGTTGTCTAATCTTAATTGTAAAATTGAGACTACTTGTGTTCTTGAATCACTAAGTAATGATACAGGCTTATAATCTTTCAAAGTGAATCCCATATTTAATTTAATCTGTGTTGAATCAGTTTGAACCGACTCACAATAGCCAATTTTATGTAATATAGCTCAATCTCTATGGCCACAATCATAACTAGTTTACCAATTTTCTTGCTCTTATAACCTTCAAGAGCTTTGACTGAGTAACACAACCTGCTCCACAAAAGTGGGCCACTAAACCCCTCTCTACCGACCCAGTGGCACATTCCCATGACCAATTAGCCTGCTCCCATAATCCGTGACCCGACTTCTTATTCTATTAGATCTTATAGATTTGAATACCTGAAAGAAATTAGAAGTTGTACTTGAATGTTATCTTAGATATAGAACAGAGGCAACAAGAAAGGGGTACCATTTTAAGACAAAACACATTTTCATAATCTTTGTGAATAGCTTTAGAAATTGAAAGAAATCTTTGAAAAAAATTAAAAATATCGAAATGAGTGATGTCTTATTCTAAATAAATCATAACATCTCAATTCTTCTATCACATTTGAAAAGTTTGTGTAAGGAGAAAATCATAATTTTATATCTCGATAGATGCAATACTCATTATTTTTATAGAGGTTAAAAAGAGAAAGAAGGTAAATAGATGGAAAATAAGGTGAGGAGGAGGAAGATGAAAAGTCAGAGGAGAAGAAAGGGGAAGCTGTAGGAGCAGAAGAAGCAGACCAAGATAGGGAGATAGAGAGACATCCATGTGGATTGGGCCCTTCATATTCTCTCTCAAGATAGACAACTGACATCTTACATGGCAGCTTAATGCTCAAATTTTTAATAGGATGCTCCTCAGATATTATTTGTCGAGATATCCACCAACACATTTGTAAATTAATCACAAGGATTCAAGATGACCCCTTGAAGTACCATATCATGAATGAAGTGATGTTAAATTTTGATGTGCTTTGTTTATTGGTAAAAGTAGAGATTAATGATAAGAAAGATTACAACCTGATTGACATAGGTAATGGGCATTGGATATTGGGTTCTGGTGCCTTCATTGAATGATAGAAAAAAATTTTCTATGCAAGTGAAGTATTGATCAATTACAGCTCGATCTCCAAAATATAATACATTACATGTGATGGAAATAATGTTGTCGGCAAGCCAATCAAACATTCCATTTCTCATTCCATGTTCATTACTAAAACATATTCATTGTAGTGCATGGGTGATGCTTATAATGAATTCCATGTATACATGATCGAACCTAGTGAATTATGATATGCTCATAATATAGAGATCACTAATCTTTAAGCGTGTGTTCTAAATATTCATATTCGAAGGGTACTCGATAAGGATATCGAAGTATCCGGATCAAATACCACTATCTAGCCTCACTCATATGATGAGTATGGCCGTTCCCATAGCCATTAGTGTGGAGACATTGAGGATAGATAGTGGGTCCTCTTTAGTGGAAAGAGTTCACTGAATTGATTCGTACGAGCCCCTAAATGATATTACACCAGACTGTCAATCAGGTTGATTCTTGTCCCGGTAGTGTAAGTGGTCCTTAAACTTGAGACACCAAAGTCATCTTGTGGACATACAGTTGTACTTTGACTAAGATATACGAGACTCCAATCATGGGAATCTAAATAGTCTTAGTTAGGGTGCATTAAGAAGTTTGTGAAGATGATTGAGTGGTTAAGATGGGATCGTCTACCCTCAGTACAAGAGGTGACAGCTCAAGGAAGATGACGCAAGTTCTTATCTGAGGCAATGAACTATCAAAGAAGAGTTCTCCGATGATTTTCAAAAGCATCAATACTAACTCGAATGACTGATTAGGGTTGACAGTTGACCAAACCATAAGTTGTCCTTAAAGCGTCAAGTGGACGAGGGACTATATGTACACGATAACTGATGATGAACAGGTTCCATGAGTGAGTTGATACTCACTCCTTTTTATCTTCTAGAGCACGACGTGTAGCTTAGCACCCACGTGTTGGAGACTTGACCTATCAATTGAATTAAATCAATCCGAACACTAAAGGTTATTGAGCCATTGGAGTTGTTAGCTAGACTTATACATGGGCCATGGGCTCACCCATGGGCTGTCAAAAATTGCATAAAGAAAACCAGCCTTCAACCTTATAAGAATTTCATTTTTAACCACTTTTAGCATATGAGGATTTAGGCGCCTTTGGACCTCTTTAGATGGTTTGATGTTTTCCTTAATAAAAATTCTATGCTCACAGACTTCTGTAGCAATGACATGGATATCATCAATCCTAAAGCTGATTTATGCAAAGATAAAACTTTTAACAATGCATCTTCTTGATTAGGAGATAAGTGAGAAGAAATAATAATTGGATAAGTTTTATGAGGTCCTAAAAATGCATATCTGAGAGAGCTAGGTAGAGATTTGAGTTCTAATTCAGCAGTACAAATATTAGGTGGAACATCAACATCTAGGTCATGTGATTCCTTCTTATCTTCATAAGGAACAATTGAGTTCAAAGAGATGCATGCAGCTCTGATTCTTTTTCATCAACAAGACACACACACATGCATCCTCACCCAAATTTTCAGAGAATTTTAGAAGCTTAAAAATCTGCATTTCTATCTTCTCTTGGTCAACTTTGAGTTCAATTGTCCCCTTACCTCAATAAGCGGTCGCTTGGCCTGTTGCTAAGAAAGGTCTACAAAGGATTATGGGTGCATGGCTCAAATTTTATGGAACCTTCATTGCTGCTACAATCAAGTCAACAGGAAATTAACAATTCTCTACTTGCACAATCACATCCTCTAGCTTCCCATATGGTTGTCTAATTGATCCATTAGCTAGAAGAAATTCTATCGAAATTGAATCTAATTCTCCAAATGTAAACTTATCATAAATTGCTTTTGGCATAATATTCACACTTGCACCCGTGTCCAAAAGTGATCTAATAAATATCATTCCTCCAATCTCACATTTAATCGATGGAGAACATTGGTCCCTTTTCTTCCTAGGAATCTGATTTAATAGAATATAACTAATGCTTTCCAATAATTTAAGCCTCTTTTGATTTCTAGATGGAGTAGAAAGATTCTTCAAAAACTTTGAATACGAAGGAAACTTTTGAATTACATCTGCCAAAGGAATTGTGATAGTGGCTTCCTTAACATTTTTAAGCGAGTGTCTATCATTAGGAGGAACTTTGTTGGGTTTTAAGGCTTGGGGGAAAGGAATAGGGGGTACATAATCTTTTGGGCTAGGTTCTAGTGATGTCTTTTTTTCTAGGGATTCCTCAATATCTTCTCTCAAATCGTGAACACATCTATCTTCCTTCTGCACATCAGGTTCTTCACAAGGTTTTTTCTCATATGAATCAGCTAATTCTTTCCCATTCCTTAATCTAGAAATTGCACTTAGATGGGCATGTTCATGATAGGATTCATGAGATTCAAAAGCTTCATTACCTGGAGCATGTTCTGAATCATCAAAATCATGATCAATAAAAGAAATATTTTTAGGATTAACACTGGGTTGGGTCGGAAGTCGACCTGAATTTTGGCTAGTGGTGCCAAAATCATCCATTTTACCTTTATTCTTGTCTCCTCTAAAGTTCTCTTGAGAATTTGGCCCTCCTTGTCCAATATTCTTCCTCTCTAAATCCTCCATTCTGGCATCATTCTTCTTTGATTCTCCAAGAATTCTTCTTGCTTCAGCATCATCTGCTTCAACATATCCATCATGGAGTTAGAAGATGTATCTTGAGAATTTGAAACAAAATTGGGATGAGGGTTAGAAGCAATATTCTGATAATTTTTGTTGTTTTGCTGATGATATGGACATGGCTGGAAGATTTTTTTTCTTTCTCTAATCCATCCTTGATTTTCATAATTTCCCCTCTGATTCCAAGCTTCTTGCATATGGTTATTTCCTTCATATGCATTCACCTGTTCAAGAGTAGGACAAATTTCATTAGTGCGATCAAAACTCTAACAAATGGAACAAAGAGAAGAAGGATGTTTAGGAAAAGTAGAAGGGGAAAATAAGGTTTGAGAGGAGTCCATCAGCTTCTTCATGTTCAGTGTAAGCTCCTCAACAGCCTAACCCACCTTGCATAAGTCCCTCTCCACCTTATCTTTCGACATATCGAGTTTTACTGTACTAACATTAATAAACCCTCCACGTTTTGGTCCTAAAATTCTCCCATTGTGACTCAAGCCCTGATAATATGCACACCTATTTGCCAATTTCTCAATAATACTTGTGGCTTCATCCATTGTTTTATCTATAAAAGTACCACAACCAGCACTATCTACTTTACCTCTATCATCGTCATTCAACCCATCATAAAAAAATCCCAATCAGGGAGACCATGGCGAGAGCATTTTCTAGTCGGATCTTTCAGTCTTTCCCATGCTTCACTAAAAGAATCAGTTCCCTCTATAAAATTTCTAATTGCTTTTCTATGGGTATTAGTCCTTCCAACTGAATAATTTTTTTGAAAAAACGTCTCTCCATCTTACTCCAACTCTGAAATTTTTATCCACAGTTTTGAACCAATATTTTGCCATACTCTTAAAGAGTATGAGGGAACATTCTCATTTTCAAAGCATCTGAAGTGACTCCAGCAATAAGAATCACATTTCTCCACAAATTCATATAATTACCCAAAGGTACCTTCATTCAATTTTCCATAAAATGATGAGAAGATTTGATGAAAAATGAGGGTCTATGATGGATGACCATGGCGACAACACCGACACAGGACGAGTCCAACTGCACAGAGCTGCTCCTCCCAATGCTCGCAACCCCGACTTTAAGTATTCGGTTTAAAATCGTTCGTAAGTTTCCCATATTATTTGGTTGTATTTTTAATTTCGTTTGACAACATGACTAGGCCATTACGTGTTGGGCCTCCTCTGTTAATCTCTCTTGCTTTGCTGTAATGCTTGTCTTGTGGGGACTTTGTCTCGCGACGGTTTCTTCCCCTAGGGTTGTCCACTTGGCACTCATCCTCCCTATATAAGGGGATGGCATGCCCAAGTGAGGTAGGATTTTGAAAATTTGAGGTTTGAACTTTTTTTCTCTTTTTGGCTTTAGAAAGAGTAGATAGCAGTTAGATCTATAGAGAGAGCGGAGAATGTGAGTCTTGTCGTCGTCTACGCTGCCCATGTCGAGACCACTCCGTGGATCACCTCGCCGCCAACTGGACTTCTCCATGCCCATTTTCTTGAAATCTTTGAAGAATGGGATTCTTGGATTGTTATCTCGCCCAAGATCTTCAAGAATCGACCATCCTGGCCGTATCTTGAAGGGTTTTGGTCGTCGCCCGCTGCTGTCACTGCCTTCGCCAACAGCAATGATTATTGTCGTAAAGATCGCCAACACTGCCAATGACGTCACTGCCATCACTGTTTCAGCTCCTGCCATGTGCTCGCGCCCACCAGTGCGCCCGCGCCCTACCGCGCACGTGTGCCCTATTGATGTGCCAGCATCCTGCCTGCGCATTCGCCCTCAGCCCGCGCCTCTGCGCCCCTGCTGCGTTACCCTGCCTGGTGTCAGCGTGCTCCGCCTGCCCTCTCCATGCACCTGTGCGTTGCCGCACGCTTGCACACGTCTGTGCGCTCGCGTCCTACCCGCGGGCCGCGGTCTGCCCACTGGCCGCGCTCTGCCCGTGTGCCGAATCCCTACTGCGCCCCCTTGCCTGGTGCCCGCGCGCCTTGCCGCTTGTCTGCGCACCCGCACCCCGTCTGCGCGCCCGCGCCCTATTCGCGCTCCGCGTTGTGCCCGCGCACCCACGCCCTACTGCACAACCCCGCTTGGCGCTCGAGCGCTCCCCTTCCTTGTCTACGCGCAAGCATCCTGCCCGCAAATACGTGCTTTGCCAGTGCGCCCACGCTTGCGTCAAGCTTCTCAATTACTCCGGATGACATCAACCACAAAGTTATTGAGGGAACACGACACATGAATTTGACGTTCGCCAGGTTCCTCCTAATCTTCCCCTTTACATATCAGTATTATTACTTCTTGTAGTGCCATCTTCCCCTATCACTTGTATTGCTGTGGTTGAATAAGATACGAATCTAATAGGATAGCCACTTGTGTCGAGGGGTAGGATATCCTTTGAGTTAGAAGACTAGATTCCTGATATAAAGTGTGAACATTCTTGAGCCGTAAAATGCTCCTTTCGTCTTAGGTATTCTTGTGATTTCGAGGGTCATTGGGAGTCTATCGTGATTATCTTATTCTTTCAAGAATTTGCTGGATTGTTCACTTAGTCAACTGCATCTCTTATTGCTCATCAACGAGTTTTCTTTAATATACTTGCATGCATGGCCTCTAGCTGATTAAGGAATTCTCATTATATTGTGTTGTGATACGAGTTGTCGATCCTGGCACTCTCGTATAACATCATATCGGTATTAGAGCCGGTCGTGTAAGCTCTTGCTTAACATGGTTGGCAGTATATCAACCCGCATCCTCTTTGCAATTGCTTCATATCATATTTTGAAATTTATTCGCACCCCGGGAGAATTGATGGCGAGGACACCAACACATCACCGTCGAACACGTCACCACGGTCAACCGGAGTCAACATGCCGGCTATGGACCCGACGGCGAATTCAACCGAAGTCAACCTGCCATGGTCAACCAAAGTCAACACCAAAGTCAACACGCCGCAACCGTCGACAAGCACGTCTCCACCCGTGTACGTCCCTACACGCGTCATGACACGACGCCAGAGGCAGATCCACAACTGCCCTTTGGTGTGACACGGCGCACATCTTTAATTTCTCGTCTCTAATTTCTCATCATTTTCTCTTTCCTCCAAGGCCTATATATAGGCCATTGTTTTCAAGAAACACTTAGGCAGTCATAATTTTAAGAATTGAGTTTTGTTTAACTCTTCTTGGAGGACTGCCCAGCCTCCTCTATCCCTCTTAACCCTAGCCGTCGTTGCCGCCGCCGCGCGCTTGTCGTCGGCCTATCACCTCACTTCCATCCTCTTCGCTTTTCTCTCTCTCTCTCTCTCCCTCTCTCTCTCTCACCTTCCCAGGGTAGCAACCCCAGGCCGCCTAGGGCATTCGCCCAGGCCGCCCAAGGCTGCACCCTAGGCCGCCCAAGGCTGCACCCTAAGCCGCCTAGGGCACCCCGCCCCAGGCCGCCCAAGGCTGCACCCCAGGCCACCCAGGGCATCCCGTCCCAGGCCGCCCAGGGCACCCCGCCCCAGGCCTCCCAAGGCTGCATGATAATTGAGATTTTGGGGTAATTAGTGATGAGTTAACTTCACTAATTAGTGTCGTTGGTTTATCCGAATTAAAACAACAAAAAATTATAATAACCTTACTAGCGTAGGGAGAGTAAGGGTCGATCCACAGGGAGCAAGGGTTTTTTTCTTAGGAATTTGTGCTTTAGTTATGTATTTTTTAATAATTTTAGAGGTAGGTTTACTACATATGAAGATAAATAACTAATGAAATAAAAATATATAACAAAGAAAAATAAAATGTTATTATAATATTATAATAATATTAATAGGCAGAAAATATTTTTTTTTGTATTTTTAGGAGTATTTGAAAGCTAAAACAAAATAGGAAATGAAACAGTTTGGCGCTCTGGACTTAGTCAAAATTTGGCTAAGTCCGGATTCCAAATGGCGAAGGTGCCTTGGTGGAGGAGAGAGAAAACATGGACTGTACTAAAATCACTCTAGAATGAGTTCTAGAACGAATTTTAGAGCGTGGTTGGATGCACTGGAACCGTCTGGATATTGGCTAGCTGATTTAAGACTAATCAAAAGACAAAAAACGAACAGAAAATAATGAAAAAGGAGAAATAAGAAGGTAACCTCTTTGTCACACCCGCTAAGGTCCAAGGGACTTCTTCTTCTCCTTTCCACCAGCTTCTTCAGCCCTGGATGCTTCCTGCTCAGCATGGCACTCACTGAGGTGAATGGATCTATGACTCAATTGCACTTAGGCCACCAAACATTACTTTGGATTGAATCACAAGATGAATTTTACAATAGGGTGAAGGGGTTTATATAGGGAGAGAGAGCAAAGGAGAGCCATTGGATTTTTAATACAATGGATGGCCAGATCTTCTTTTCAGGGTCATGATCCACGTCCATTATGGTCCTCCAATCAGCATTGAGACCTTTGAAATACCCCCTGGACGTTCAAGGCTTCTTTCCTTAATTAGCATTAAAGGTGCTATCTTTAAGTCTCCACCCTTGGATGTTTTGTGGATTGAATGGCTGGATCTTCTTCTCTGGCTTGGATCCACGTCCAAGGTTGTCCTCCAATCATCATTTAAGCCCCTGAAATATTCATAAATAATCATGACTGGACCTTCCCCTTGCCCTCCTTTCTTTGGCCCAACATGCCTCTCATAGTGGGCTTAGTGGAGCTTCCTTAGTGGGCCTTTAGACTAGAGCCAACTGTCTTGCTTTGGGCCTTCTTTCTTGGCCCAGGGTTGTGGCTGAGCCTTCTCCTCAGGTCCAAATAGCTTCCTCTTCATTTAATTATTCCCTTTATTCATGAAAGTTTCACCTAATTCCTGCATCTTCCACATAAACTAAGAAGAGAGTGAGATTCATTCCACTTAACTCATTGAGTGAAGTGGGGTTAGTCCCACAAATGATAATAATTAAGTCCAAATTAGAAAAAGGTGATTTTGTTTCATGATGTTTCACAACTTAACATAAATGTTGATAATATATCTTGATAAAGATAAAGAAGTAGATAAATTAGCTGAAATTGCAAATATATATTACTATCATTTTGGATTTATCACTGTAGCACCCCAGGCCGCCTAGGGCATCCCGCCCCAGGCTGCCCAAGGCTGCACCCCAGGCCGCCCAGGGCACCCCGCCCCAAGCCGCCGAAGGCTGCACCCGAGGCTGCCCAGGGCATCCCGCCCCAGGCCGCCCAGGGTAGCCCGCCCTAGGCCACCTAAGGCTCTCGTGCACGCCGCATTTCTGTCACCCGCGCTTCCGGACGCCCTCCAAGCCTCTTACGACAGCGCATACCGTTTAGGTTTCGGGGCGCTGCCCCGAACCACGCAAGGGAGCGACTCCCCCCTTGACCCCCGACCAACTGACCGGGTAGTTGGATCCGCGACATCGTGTCGTAGCACGTTAGTCGTCCCGCCAACGACGCCCATGCCCAAGCACTCTGACCTTTGAGCAACTAGGCGGAGTCTCAACTAGGGTCATTCAATGCCCGTAACCTCCAGATCCCGTTGTCCATTGGGCCTCTCAACGCACGGATTCGCCCAGCTTCGTCACGATCAGAATTTCCCGTATCCTCTTCACGCACTACGGTGCCGAGGTACGCCTGAACTCTTTGGTGTCGAAGTGTTCTCCGTTCAGTATTTTCCCGAGAAGTTTCCACCGCCGTCAGAATTAGATTTGGTTTGGATTTTTTTCTTCTTCTCTCTCTTTCTTGAGTGTATCCTCGCGACGCGAATTCGAATATTGATTTCGGTGCTTAGGCATCATCGCGGTGGGGGGAGACAATACTCCCGCCCTCGATAAGGGTCGGAGCTGCACCACCAAATTTTCATCGGTTTTAAATTCCGAATCTGATCATGTGATTTCTGTGGCTGTTTTATCCCTCGTCGTCCCTCTACTCATAGTTTGCCCCTTCAACCCAATCATCCATTCATTCATCATCCACTCCCTAGTGGATCACTCCGTAGTCGTCCTGCGTCATGCTCTCATTCCCGTGCCTGCCCGTGCGCTTGCGCCTACCCGTGCGCTCGTACTCCAGCCTATGTGCCCAACATCCACACGGTCGTCTGCATGCCTAGTGCCCACGCACCCTCCTGTTCATCCGCCTGTGCACTCAACTCAATCACTACTACTCTATTACTCCATTGTCGGATATCACCATCAGGTTCTACCATTATCCCCTACGTTCGCAATTGGTTATTTCTTTCAGTGTTGTAGACCTGCGTTCCGTGCCTCCGAGAGTTTGACTTGTCATACATCAATTAGAATATAGCCCTCGTTGTGAGAGATATAATCCTCTTTGTGGTAACCCACTAGTTAATTATGAAGGAGGATTGGACGCCGATGGGTAATTAGCTTTACCCCTCAACTCATAGCATCTACTTGGTCCAAAAGGACGTCGAGGAGTCGATTGTGATCCAATCAAACTTCGTCAATTTAATTGAACGCAGACCTTGTAATAGACTCTCTTCGTACTTGTCGTTGATTTCAAAGTTATCATCATATTGACCTTGCAGATTTTTGTTCATGTCATACCACTGGAAATAACTTTCCAAGTCAGATTCCCAATCTGTGTAATTCTTAGGGTTTCTTGACCCTTCGTAGATGGGAACCTCCATTCACACGCTTTTCTGAATCATTGCTCTATGAGCTTCTCTACGACGATCTCTTTCATCATCCTCGTACTGACGTGGATTCGGTGGTGGACGTCAAGTATCATATGGCCCGTAATATTCTGTAGGTTTGGGTGTATGAGCCACATTAGGAGCTGCTGGTGGGGCATATTCCCCACATCCGTGATGTTCAGGTTGCACGTAGGGTGGTCAGCCCATAAATTGGTGGTGGCCCGTAGGTTGACTGATGTGGAGGACGAACAATGAACTCCATCTGGTATGCCGTTGATGGCACTTGTTGAGGGCCATGGGCGTGATATACTTCACACGGCACATTTGTTGGCGCCATCACATACTGAGTGGTTTAGGTGGGATTTACTGGTGGCATCCCATATGGGTGAGGCACAATTGTAAGGTACTACCCTTGGTTAGGGGCTAGGCTAGCGGTTGGACCACATTGTCCGGGTACAATATTTGGTCTAGTTGGATACGGAGGTCCATTCGGACCTATAGGATGATTTTGCGCTTGAGGCGCAACATATGGGTTGGTTCCGATAACTGGTGGTGGTGCAGTACCATATGGGTACCCCTGAACGTCATTCCGTTGACGTTTTGTATGAACGGGGCCATCTTGTCGCGACATTTAACAAATTTCTGGTTGATGGAAATTCGTATCTGATGTGTAGCTTCATTCCTCTTGGTATCATGGAGGATGATGCCTATCCTGAGGCGGCGATCTTTGTCGGTGACCTTCCCAGTGCTGTTGGCAGTGATACCGTTGTTGTCGCGTGGGTGGCCCGTTGGGTTGTCCAGTTTAAGGAGGTGCAGCTTCCCTCCCAGGCGGTGGTGTGGGACTACTCCTCATTGGCGCCTTGCTCGGTCGACGGGGAACTTCATCCATCGATGAAACTCCTAAGTTTCTGCTGGATGGCAGCCTAGCTGAAGGAGCCGTAGCAGAAAAGGCACGATCTTCAGACCGTGTAGGTGTGAGGGGTCTAGACGACCTGTTAGAAGGTGAAGGGATCCAGTTTGCGGTGTCCCTAACTATTCGAGGGGGTAATTCAACCTTCACATCCTCAGGACGTTCGTCCTGGAAGTGTTCAGCGTGTGGAACTTCAAGTGGAAGATCCACAATGTCGGGATTGTATTTGGGATCCTGCTTGAGGTATTCACCTTCTACAGTGTTGCGTAATTGTGCCCTAGTCTGAACCATTTTATGGTCAACAATCCCGCTCTAGGTTCACTAAGGGTTCTAAAGATGCAATATAAATGACCTGCAATATGATGTTATGAATTTTGAAATATGGAATGCACGAGGCTACTATAAATTCAATTAAAAATATCAGAACGACCGTGTTAAGCAAGGGCTAACACGATCGGCTCTGATACCAATATGATGTAACACGTCGTCGTTTGGGATTGAATGTCACATGTTACAACACAAGGAGAGATGAGTGTGCACAAATGAGGTGAGAATAATATGGAGTGAACTTTAATATCCAATGACAAGTACGAAGAAAAGACTATTAAAGTCGAATGATCAATTAAATTGATGACAATTGATTGGGTCACAATTGACTCCTCAATGTCCCTTTGGACCAATTAGACGCTACAAGATGAGAGGTAAATTTAATTACCCGGCGTCCAATCCTCCTCAGTAATTGACTAGCGGTTACCACGAAGGAATTCCTATCTCTCACAACGAGGGCTATATTCTAATTGACATATGAAAATTCAACTTTTAGAGGCACGGAGCACAAATCTACATTACTGAAAGAAATAACCAAGCTACGAATGAAGGGGGAAGTGGCAGAACCTGATAGGCGATATCAGACTGATGAGTTCAAAAATATGTGTTTATATGTCATTATTTTAAGGGTTTTCTGAATTTAATCACTAAACTTGTTTTGTCCCTTAATGATACAGTAAGGGGTCGAACCCTAGGGAGGCAATAGGGAAATTCAATTTTTATCGGATTAGGAATTAGCACTCTAGATTTAACAGATTTATGATTAGATAGCAATTCTTGATAAGAATTACTAACTAATCCCCTAACTAGGTGATTTGAGTGTTTAATTGATCTTAGATTTTTAGGAGCTTAGCTTACTTTTTGTCAAATTGTTTTCACCAATAAACTCAAATCAAAATCTACCTCTTGTTATCCTTGTTTATTTTACACACAAAAGATCTTAATTCAATTTCAATTATGCTTTTGGATTTTTAGTGATTTCGAAATAGTTTGTAGAAGATAGCTAATCTCAATTTTATTTACCAATCTTTTTTGTAAAGTCTAACCCAAACTTCTCACGAATATAAAGCCCTAAGTTAACTATTTATGATGTTTTGCATTTATATCTAATTTACTTCAAAATTGGAGATATACTCTGAACAAGCAAATCATGCTATGCTTAGCTAATCCAGGCAACTGAAATATAGTTAAATCATTGAAGGTTTAATTTTAATACGGACACATTTGACTTCCACTCCAGAATGCTACTGACTTCTAAAACGAGGTAAATTCAATGATTAAGCAGTCAAACTCAGAGTTTTCTTTTCTTTTTTTTTCTTATTGAAATTACGAGCTACTGCATATTGGCAAATCGTGAACATGATTTGACAATTTAGGTAATTCAGATGAAATTCAGATAGATGAACGATCAATTTGGATTCAAAACTATTTGTCTAAAACTGCAAAAGCTTAAATGATTCAACAACAAACTAAATTTCAGAATTAACAGAATTAAAATTGAAATTTAGAAAAAAAACAGCGAACATAAATGAGCTATAAAATTGCTGAAATTAAGTACAAATTCAAGAGTTAAATTGCTTTAGAATAACCCGAGAAGTACCAGGAATAACTTCGAGTCGATTAGGAAGATTTCCACGCTATGAGCTGTTCAATTTCCCATGAATTAATGCTTGATTTTGGGGTAAATTGTGGCGCTAGATCGTGGAAAATTCTGTCCCAATTGAGCTCCAAATGCACTCTAGGTTGCTCTTGAGTCAGAGAGGGAGCTCGGGCACTTCTCTCGCTTCCAGATCAAGAATGGTCTTGATTTTTAGTTTTTCCGCCTTTTATCGCCGCGGAATCGGAAGAACACATTCTTCCTCTCCTTTGCGCGCAACTGGTTCATTTCTGTTTTGCCTGGCTCCACTCTGCGCGTGACATGCACGCAATTACGTACGTGCACGTCGTGCACCGAAGATGTGAACACACCTTTTGATACGTATGAGGTGGTCTTGTACGCCATGTGCCATGTAACAAGCCGGTGAGTGCCAAAACTGGCCCAATAAGGGCCAGTAGAAATAAAAAAACATTTTTAACTAAAAAACAGCTGAAATCAATTGTAGAAAATGTTTATTAATGCAAAAATAGGGTTTATTAATTTCTAAAATCCATTTTAATGTTTACTTTCTTTTTATCTATTGAAATGGTCAATTAGACGTTTAATTTCTTTTAAAATTCATTTAAAAAACATTTAAAATGTATATATTGATATAACCATTTATCAAATGTATTATTTAACTTAAAGTTTAAGGAAATTCTTCTTTTAACCTAAAATCATGGTAACATGCATTAAAAATTAATGTTTTTAAGCATTAAAAGCCCCAAAACATGATGAAATTAACAGTTTATTTGCTCTGATTTGCACGATATCACCGATGATGGAGCAATAAAATAGTAACGGCTGAACCGAGTGCACAAGCAGGCGAACAGGCGGGCGCGTGGGCACTGGGCATGTAGTCGAGTGTGCGGGCATGGGGCGCACAAGCGGGAAGCACGGACACTAGGCGGAAGGGCGCGGCAGGACGCAAACATGCTGGCAGGGCGTGGGTGCGTGGGCAGGGTGTGGGCGTGCATGCAGGGCGTGGGCGTGCGAGCAAGGCGCGGGAGCGTGGGAGCGCGGGCAGGGCACGGACGCGCGGGCAGGGCGCTGGTGCACAGAAATGCACTGGCGCGTGGTAGGGCGCGGGCAGAACCCATTATAAATATTCCTATTGAAAAGAATATTCAAGATGAATTACTGCAAAAATACAAAAGACAAATAGTGGCTTCTGTTTAGGGGGAAAGAATTCATTAAATTGATCAAAATTGATCCCTCAATGGTATTATTGTAAATTGTTAATCAGGTTTATGAGTATGGGTGATCCCATAAGCATTACTGAAAAAATACAAATGACAAATAGTGGGTTCTGTTTAGGGGGGAAGAATTCATTAAATTGATGAAAATCGATCCCTCGGTGGTATCATTGTAAATTGTGAAGAGGTGGCAGTGCTCTACCTATAGCCTTCATTTGGGTGAAACCCAAGAGAAACCTGCAAAAGATGAGTTCGAACAGAACCATAAAAATATTCCAAACATACTGACCAAATGACCTGTGAGACATGTTGAGCTGATCCATAATTTATTGGTTTCCTCAGTTGAGACATGTTGAACTTCAAAGACTGCAGCCTTTAAACTTATCCATGAAATACCTCACATTTTGAATCTCCTATTTCATCTTGATGAGCCTAGTTGATACTCCATTATCATTGTATGTCATCCTTATCATGTCGATTGTCAAGAGGAGAAAAGGAGAAAAAGGGTAGGGCCTAGAAAAACTCTCACATGGGTGCATTTTATTCAGGGCCTGCTTCTAGTTATACATGATAGAAATTTTCAGATAGCCCCTAAATTTTAGGTATATCTTTCGAGTCCAAAGACCATTTGTGTGTGACCCTTGAGGCCCATGTATAATCTAATTAACAAATATAATGCCCCAAATGTGGATTGGCATTCCTAAACAATTATCTATATCATCATATAGATTAATTAATCACATATCAGTTACCATAATTGGTAGGTTGAGTTTCCAGCTCATGGAGTCCCAAGCTATAACTAATCTTTTAGAAGATACAAAGGAGTGTATCAACTCACTCATTAAACTTATCGACCTTGGTTACTGTGTACTTATAGCCCCTCATTCATTTGACACTCCCAGGATTAGGTTATGATCAACTTTCAAATCCTAATCGGTCATGGTCATTCGAATTAGTACTAGAGGTTCGAAAATCATCAAAGTACTCCTCTCTAGTATTTCATTATCTTGGTCAAGAACTTCATTACATCTTCCTTGAGATATATCCTCTTATACAGAGGGAGAATGATTCCATCTTGACCATTCAATCATCTTCCTAAACTTCTTGCTATGCATGAACTAAGGCTACTTAGTATTCCATCATTAGGAACTTATAGGCCATTGTCAAAGTACAAATGTCGATTCACAAGACATCTTTGGTGTCTCCATTGTAAGAACCACTAACACAAGCATGATGTGAATCAGCCTGATTGACAGTTTGTTATAATACCCTTTAGGGTTTTGAAGAGATCAATTAATCAACTATTTATTCTAAATAGTACCTACAATGTATCCTTAGTGTCTCCACACTAATGGCCATGGAACCAACCATACTCAACATATGAGTGAGAATTGAATGTGTTATTATCAACGCTTAGATGTCCCTCTCAGAGCATCCTTCAAATATGAATATATAGAGTACATTCCAAGAAACCAGTTATATTTGTATTGTGATCTCATCATAATTCACTAACTCAAGCCATGTATTCACAGACTTCATTATAATCATCTTATGCAAACTATAATGAATACATTATTGTAATGAAAAATAAATGAGTGAGGAAATGTGTTATTGGCATGCTGAAGACAAATATTTTCAATAGGCAGCCCAAGGATGATGATGTGAGGAAGTTCTTACCTGATGGGGGACCATCCTGCTTCGAAGACCTGAGTGAACAACTTCATCGAGCGAGGGCTCATGCGTGAGACCCATCCTTTAGAGTACCCGGCCTCGTCAACGGGCCGCAAAGATTTGAGTTTATCTTTCCTTATATTTTCTTTGTTTAGTAGACCTTGAATGTCGGTCGTGTATGTGTTTACTTTTTTGTTTATTCGCATGTGTTTTGACCGTTGTTGATGGCGAGGACGCCAACACATCATCATTGAATGCTTCACGCGCGCGGGTATTTGCCTACGCTTGACTCTGCGACAACGACAACTACACACTACCAGGGCCGTTCAACGCCCGGAACGTCCAGATCTTCTCGTCCAGTGGGCCTCTCAATGCCCGGACTCGCCCAGCCTAGTCACGATCAGAATTTCCCGCATCCTCTTCACGCACCACGGTGCCGAGGTACGCCTGAACTCTTTGGTGTCAAAGTGTTCCCCGCTCAGTGTTTTCTCGAGAAGTTTCCACCGCCGTCAGAATTAGATTTGGTTTGGATTTCGACTTCTTCTCTCTCTTTCTCAAGTGTTTCTTCGCGACGCAAATTCGGATATTGATTTCGGTGCTTAGGCATTATCGCGGTGGGGGAAGACAGTACTCCCACCCTCGATAAGGGTCGGAGCTGCACCACCAGATTTTCATCGGTTTTAAAGTTCGAATCCGACCGTGTGAATTCTGTGGGTTGTTTTATCCTTCCCTACAAACCCGTCTACCACCCTTTACCTGTCGTCATCCATCCATCTCCTTAGTCGCCCTTTTTCCTTAGTCGTCCTACATCAGTTGTATGGACCTACACATTTGCGCGTGTGTTAGCGCATGTGTGGGCGTGTTCGTGTGCCTCTCTCTCCTATTGGGGGGGGCCTAATCACTTTTAATTGGGCCTTCTCCCTCTTTATTTCTAAGGGGGGAGGCCCATATTTGCTCCTATAAAAGGTGGGGCCTTCCCATAGGAAGAGGAGAGAAGAAAAGATTAAAAATGTGATTTTTAAGGATTTTTCTGATTTTTTAGTGTTTTTTTAGTTTTTGCCATATTTACGATTATGCCACTGCAAAGTTAGGAGAGAGAAAGGAAACCCTAGAGTTTGTCAAAAAGTGCCGTCATCTTCATCAAAAACTGCCACCGCCGTCGTATTTTTTGGAGTTCTGGCCGCCGCTCTTGAGGCTGCCCAGCACCACCAAGCGCTGCCAACGGCTGCCCAGGGCCACTAGCAGCTGCCCTGGGCCTCTAGCGGCTGCCTAGGTTCGCCGACAGCCGCCCAGGGCTGCACGACGCCGTCTTAGCCACTCGCGACTGTGCGAGCAGCCTGCGGCTGGCAGGCCACCCACGGCTGTCGCAAGGGCCCATGACCGCCCACTTGAGGCCGCCGCCCCAGTGGCCGACCTAAGGCCGTTGCACCCCACAACCGACCTGAGGCCGTCGCGCTCCACAGCTGACCTGAGGCCGTCGCGCTCCATAGCTGACCTGAGGTCGCCGTGCCCACAACCAATCTAAGGTCGCTACGCTCGCGGCCGATCTCAGGCTACTGCACCCTAGGCCGATTAAAAGCTGCTACGACCCGTGGCCGACCGGAAGCCGCCACCTTGACACCGCTTGGAGACCGCCACCCCAGCGCCAACCCAAGGCCGTCACCCTAGCAGCGACCTAAGGCCGTCCTCCCCGAGGCCACCCCTTGGCCGTCCTGCAACCACTCTCTTGGTTGCCCCTGGCCAACTCTACAGCCGTCCCATGGTCTCCCTTTGGATGCCCTCGCGGTCGTCCCCGCGGCCGTGCCTAGGCCGCCCTTCAATCGCCTCCTTCAGTCGCCTCACGACCGCCCGTGCGGTCATCTCTTCGGCTGCCCCTCAGCTGTCCCCTTGCGCGCCTCCGCGATCACTCCACGACCGCCCCCAACATCCAGCCTCGACTGACCGTGTCGGCCGTGACACCTCCGTGCCTTGACGCCTCCGCACCCTACAGTCACACCCATTGCTACCCTAGTGCCACAACCACTGCTGCACTAGTGATGCAACATGTCTGGGATCGATGGCTCGCATTGCAACACAGGGCGAAGTAATCGACCAAATAGAATGACTCAATGGATGATGATCTGATGCAATTCGTACGAAAATAACGAGAAGCACAATATGGCAACCAATGTAAGACGAACACCCTGGAAGTGATCCGTAAGTTCCACGTATGATCTGACTCCCAATGACCCGATAAATCGATGATAAACACCGACTGCGCAGGTCTCCTCGATCGGACTGACCACTCTCGACACGAAGGTAGGGTTGAATGGACAAGGAAAAGAACTCTCCCCCTCAAACCAAAAGAACAGGTAACCTATAAACACTAATCCCCGACGGTGGAGCACGCGAGAAAATATTGGAAGAAATAATAATACTCAGAAGCGGGGGCAAGCGGGTTGACCTGCGAGACTGAAGTCCGATAGATTGCACTGAATTTAATGTGTTGTTTTGTTGATTGGGCGTAGAGTAGCCCAAGCGAGCAGGCCCGTCGGGAGGGCAGGGCAGTTGTCCTGGGGCGGCTGCATAGCGGCGGGCGCCCAGGGGAGCGCAAATCAACTGTGGGCGACTGGCACTCAAGGTGGTTTGGGCCTCTCTAGGCCAGCCTGAACTGGTCTGGACCGATCTAGGCCTCTTTGGACCGGTCTAGAGCGATCTGGACCGGTCTGGGGCCGGTTTGGACAGGTTCGGCTGGTTCGGCCAGCGGGGCCCGACTCGCTGAGTCAAGTTGGTACCTAACTCAGTCGGGTTGACTGACCTAGGTTGTGCCAGAGTGGCGGCGGTGGGTGCAACTAAGCGACGGACTGCGACGGCGGGTGACGGCGACCTGCCAAGACCCCAAGGAATGACGACCCCAGTACGGGGAGGTCAGGATCGTTGGCTGGAGGTGGGTCCCAGCGGGGGGACGCTGATCGCGGGCAGCGATTGCTGGCGGGCGGCGGGCGTCCCGATCGGGATGTTGGCTGCCCGCTGGAGAGCGGGCACCCTGACTAGGGGCGCCGTTCATGACTGGGCAATGGGCGCTCCGGACGTGGACACCGGCCACGAACTGGCTGGCGGGCATTTTGTTCGGGGCGGCGGTAGCTGGTGAACGGCGGCGGCCCTGAGTTGGGGGGTGGGGTGCTGGCAACGGCCTGTGGGCTAAGGCCTGAGTTAGGGCGACAGCTGATGGTGGGTAGTAGGCGCCCTGGTTGGGGCACCGGTTAAGGGCGGCGGTGGGCGTTCTTAGGGGGGGGGGAACACCGGCGAGTGTCGTTGGGCATTGGAGTCAACGGCGGCAACGGCGGAGACAGGGCACCTCGACGGCTGCTGCGGCGTGCTCCGGCGATCTCTCCTCTGAGAGACGACAGTAGGAGTGGTGGTGGCGTCACGGCGGTGGTTCGTTCCCGGTGTTGCTGATACGATTTCTGATGGAGGACCATCTCGAGGACGACGCCACGATGACGAAGAACCATCTCGAGGATGACGCGACGGGATGTCGTCAGCCACGCCGAGCAGCTCGCGCCAACGCTCGCCACCCGGGGTATAAGTACCCCGCGTAAGAACTTTTATCTTTTTACTTATGCTCATTTTCATGTGTGTTTGTATTTTTGGATTCGTGGACTGGGCCAATGTTGTTGGGCCCCGTCCTCGTCATTTTTACTTTTTATGTTTGTATTTTGAATTTGTAAGGGAGGCCGAACCACGTCTCGTGACGGTTCGTCCTCTCCCACGTTCACTTGGCACCCATCCTCACTATATAAGGGGATGGCATGCCCAAGGAACACCTTGGAGTCATTGTTGAAAAGTTTATTCACAATTTGTCTCCCCCCCTATCGTAGAGAGTAGTGTAGGGGGTTTGGCTAGCCCCACCCACGAGATCACTCCGTGGGTAGAGCCCACGTCTCCCGTCGAGATCACTCCGAGGAGATGTGTTAAAGCGCGCCCGTCGAGATCACTCCGGTCACGAGGAAAGAGTTTCAAGAAGCCGCCGCCATCAAGAATCGAAAGAGGCCTTCGTCGAGATTACTCCGGGGGTCTTGGGAGATTCAAGAAGCGTTGCCGACACGCCATCAACCGGGGAAATCTGCTCCGTCGAGGGAGCACACCCCAGATCCATCAAGAACTCCTCTTTCTTGGAGGGTTCTTGGTTGTTACAGTTCAAGAAAGCCATTTCTTGGTACCTTTTTCCACCCTTCCACCATTTCTTGATCGCCCACCCCCCTTTCCCCATCGTTTCTTGATTCCCCCCCGCCTCGTCTTGCCTTTCTTGCTCGCCCACCCTCCTTTCCCCATCGTTTCTTGATTCCCAACCGCCTCGTCTTGCCTTTCTTGATCGCCCCCCCCTTTCCCCATCATTTCTTGATTCCCAACCGCCTCGTCTTGCCTTTCTTGATCGCCTACCCTCCTTTCTCCCATCGTTTCTTGATTCCCAACCGCCTCGTCTTGCCTTTCTTGATCGCCCACCCCCTTTCCCCCTCCTTTCTTGATTCCCAACCGCCTCGTCTTGCCTTTCTTGATCGCCCACCCTCCTTTCCCCATCGTTTCTTGATTCCCAACCGCCTCGTCTTGCCTTTCTTGATCGCCCCCCCCTTTCCCCCTCGTTTCTTGATTCCCAACCGCCTCGTCTTGCCTTTCTTGATCGCCTACCCTCCTTTCTCCCATCGTTTCTTGATTCCCAACCGCATCCTCTTGTCTTTCTTGATCGCCCACTTTCTTTCCCCTTGATTTCTTGATTTCTTGATTTCTTGAATTCTTGATTTCATGATTTCTTGATTTCTTGATCTCACCATATCTCCTTGATTCCCCTTCGTTCTCCCCTTCGCCCTCATCTTTCTTGATTTCTTGATTCCCACCCTCTACGCCATAACCGATTACTTGGTTTTTTGCCCCACCCCCACGACTATTCCCACGATACTTGGTTCGCTGTCTTGCCCGCCCACACGACTACGCCGTGCGCCAGCCAAGCGCGCGCCTTCTCCGCCCTCTGCTCCGACTTCCGCTGCACGCCACCCGCGCACTCAGCTCTCTGCTGGTAGTTACGACCGCACCGTCCGCACCCAGTTTTGTCCTCGCCAACGACACTCGTCCGCACGACCGACACTAAGCATCCGCTCGACGACTTGGACGCCTTGGACTAAGCAATACAAAGGTCAGTCTCGTCTCCCCTCTATAAACTCCAGTATTATTATCTTCGACAGTCTCGTCTTCCCCTATCGCGTCTGCTACCGTGATATTCTCGAACATCATCGGATAGGACTAGCCACCTTGTCGAGCATAGGGATTCTTGTGGTAGACGGACTGTCATCCGACTTGGATGCCGAACGCTCCAGGGCTGTTAGATGCCCCTCACTTAGTAGACGTCTAGTAGGTCCAGCGGGTCATTGGGAGTTTGATCTTAGGTTCACTCGTCTCTCATTGATCGGTACGGCCGACGTCGCTATCCGTCAAGTCCTTATCTGCTCATTCGTATTTTCTCATCATTCGGCTTACATCCCATACATTCGCATCATAACCCTGTGACGTGAAACGCGCCGATCGATCCCGGCCGTCGTCGTATCACATCATGCTGCCACCTCCGCCACCGCTCTTCGACGCCGTCACCGCCATCACCGCCATCACCGCCATCACCGCCATCACCACTCTGTTCGCCATTTTTCTCGCCATCCGGCCGGTTGAACCGCCCTGCCCATCGGTAGTCAGGCCCACCAGCGCCTTGATGACTATCCGTGGAGCGTCGACCACGTGAAGATAGAGACACCCTTTGGCCCCAACGAATTGAGGACCTCGCGCAGGACCATCCCGGGACATCCCACCTAGAGCAGGACGTGCCGTCCAAGATCACGATCCTCAGAAAAGGATGAACGGACCACGACTTCCGCCGTAGGACATAGACGACGTCTTCTCCGTCCTGCATCACGGATCATCGGGAGCCTAGTGGCATTTCCAGGTCTTGCTTGTCGTAGCCTAGTAGATGTTGGCATACGTCGACACCGGTTTTATACTTCTCAGTGGTTTTATCGTTGCATCATCACTTGCATTACGTTTATGTTAGTCGTATCCACTACATTACATGATTTTCATCGCCATCCCTGTGGTGTAACACGAGTCGTTTGATCCGGCATTTGTCATGTTACATCATTACCTAAGCTAATAGAATTTACGAGAAGACTTCTCTATGATTTCCCAAGTCATCTGTACTAAGTTGGATGATTGATTAGGGTTTGCTATTTGACCATACCCTAAGTCATCCTAGGAGTATCAAGAAAATGATGGACTACACAGAAATGCGGGCTGATGACAACAAGGTTCCGTTAGATATGTTTATGAAAAATCTCTATGGGTTGGCACTTTATGGGTTGGACACAATATATCGACTTTGTTAAATTGACCTATATGTTAGCCAATAAAAGTAATTGCGTCGTTGGAGTTATTAGGTAGAATAAAACATGGATCTTGAGGTTCACATGCAAGTGGCCCTTTGGACATTGGAAGATATTCTCACATTTTAAATATTTTTATTAAAGAATCCATTATGTATACATAGGAGAAAGACTATACCATAATTCATTCTTCGCTCCACTTCAATACTAATGCGGTTAGAACACCATAAAAATGATAGTAGATCACTAATAAGGATCATCGAGATGGAAGAGATTCCACTTGTTGAGGATGATGAACATATGTTTAGAAGTTTAATACATTTGAAGCTCAAGTCTCTCTTGAGGAACTAAGAAATCACAGATATTATTCGTGTCAAAGTGATTTAGTCATTCGATTTTTAAGGTATCCTAAAATTGGATACTCATATATCATTAAGGTTCCATGAAAATGACAAACCTAAAGTCCAACAGGCCTTTAAGAGGAAGTGTGTCTGAGATGTCCCTCAAGAGAAACATATCTTGGGGGTTTCTCCATAAATACATCCCATGATAAGTCGTTATTCAGAAATACATTGGACATATTTATGTGGTGGAGGTATCAGCCTTCATTTTTGACCAAGGATATGAGAATGCAAATGGAATTGAGATGGACAACAGGAAAAATCTCTTAGTGTGTAATCATTAATGTCATCTCCAATCAAGCCCTGAGACACAATGTGTACTTAATCACAGGATGCATCAGGGTAAAAACAAATTCAAAGTGATAATTTTGACATCAGTGAGATGAGGATTGAGCTTTAATATCCCGTATTCTATAAAAGGAGGATATTCCGTGTTCATTGTAGCGTTGTACTAACAAATTGCCAAGGTCTCACCATAGGCTTTGGTTATTAGCCATGAAAAAAGGAATACAACAAAGGCACAATTAGAAGGTGTTAGGTACGATCATAGGAAGGGAAGTAAGGGATAAGATTGAGGGTCCAAGATTTTTTACCTTTTTGTAGGGCATTGATAACTTGCAAATTAACATGATTAATTGATGAATTTTACATTATATTTATGTGTCTTAATGACCATATTTGCATGTTATCATATAAAAATAGAGATAAATGACTTACACTCTGAAATTACTATTATTCCTAATTTTTTTCATTTTTTTACATGGTATTTAACCTCATTTCATTGAAAAAATATTTTCTTACAGGGCCTTAAATACTTGGCTAAAGGCTGGTACGGATTTTCCTAATTTTTCTGGAATTTTTACATATTTTTAAATATTTTTCTGACCAATATTTAGTTAAGAAATGATTTTTATATTTAAATAGTACATATTTTATATGACATCTATAAAGCATTTTTATATATATATATATATATATATATATATATTAAGGGGTATCCACGTCATTCACCCGAAATTCGGGTGAATGAATGGTGCATATTATTAAATTACATAAGAGAGAGATAAAATGAGCATTATTGGCTCATTATGGCATCGCAAATCGCGATGCCATAATGAGCCAATTATTAGCTCACAAGCAATCATGATGTGGTGCGGAAGGCAACGAAAAAAAAAAAGGTATCTTTTAATTTTTGTGCAATAAATGCACACAGAGATCGATTCTCTGCGTGCATTTGTAATCATTCTTAGTTCGTTAGAATGTGCATTTAATGCACGCGCTAACCAACATAAGAGATTCAATATGCATGCAGCGTCGATTTGCCGCATGCATTAAATGCACACAGAAATGGACGGTGCATAGGTCAAAAATTGTGGCTTAAATTGTCGTTTTCTGCCTAGTCTATAGAAAAATAAAAGAAAACGACGACGTGGCATCATCCTAGCTGTTTAAAGAGAGCGATCATTCTCCAATGATTGTGGGCGCCGAACGCAGACAACGACGTGTCAGATCGCAATCCAAGAAGGGGGAAAACGAGGAAAAAGTGTGGCAGCCAATCAGGAAATGCCATTTCCTAACTCATTGGAGGAGAGAAATTAATCCAACGACTAGGATTAATCCTCAGTAAAACGGTGATATCTTGAGATCTAGCCGTTCGATAAGGCTGAAAATTTGAGGGCATGTTTGTCTTTCCCCCCTCTACAATCCCTATGGCTGGAGTTTTTAAATAGAGGTCTAGAAAAGGGCAAAAATCACTTTTTGAAGCTCTCCACAAGGATTTGGCCAGGAAGGACATAGGAGTTGCTTTGGAAGTCCACAGATCTTGATCCTGCATTCAAAGTTGTAAGTTTCTGATTTGTATTTTGAACTTCTTGAACGATTGTAAAACGCCAAGGCATGGGCGAAATGTACATGCCCTAGAAGTGGTTCTGAATGAAATTAGCATTGCATTTTTTAGCCTGATTTGAGATCTGAGTTTTAATCTTTAGTTTTAAATAGATTTGAAACATTTCTGCAATTTTAGAATTTTAATTTAGGGTTGGATTTCCCTTTTGCACAAAATTCATCACTTTCTCTCTCTAAATTTGATCTCCTATTTTCTCTCTCTAGATTTCAAATTTCATTGTTTGGAAATTCAATTTAATATACAAAAAACCTAAATACAAAATTTGATTAAAAAATTCATCCATTTTGAAGTCCAATTTCAAAATCCCTTTCTTCATTATTGAATTCCCAATTATAATTCATTAAAATCTATTGTAAAATCTAAAAAATAATTGGGAAACTATTAATCCGAATTAATTTGATCTGATAATTAAAATTATCCTATCTTGAATATTTTGACCAAAATATTAAAAATCAAAAATAAGTTTTTACTTAATTTTGGTTAATTATAACATTATTAAGTATAATTAAGGTTTATTAATTACAAAATTAATTCATCGATAAATTAATTCATTAAAAATTAGACAAAAATTCTTACTTGCTGCCTCCCTGTGGTTTAACCCCTTGCTTGCTCTATACTCTGTATTTAGTGATTAAGGGTATTTATAAATTTCATTGTATAAGTGTAAAGGTCAAATCAACGACATATTTACACACTATTTTTAGGCTTGTCAAGCATTCAATAACTAAAATCATCGTGGTGTTTAACACTATAAGAAGGATGGTGATGTTATACACTACATTTAGGATGGAGAGTTGAGATCTGATAGAGAGTGAAATGGTGTTGTTGTAGGCAATTAGGTAAGAATGTTGGGGAAATGTTAGTTTAAATGGGTATGAAATAACCTTAGGGGGTGAGGGGGGTGAATTAGGTTCTCTATCCACATTATATTTCTCCTAGTTACATAACCTAGGATTTTTGTAAGTAGGAAAAGAGAGAGAACATTATTTTTTTTAGACAGCTTAGGTTAATCATTAATGTTGTTTGCACATATCCATTACGAGGTGATGATGTGCCTGACCATATATGTGTGACTGCCCCCCAAGAAGATCACCTGGAAGTCGGACTGAACAAGGATACACACGAAAGAAAAAATGGTGAAGCTCTATCGTCCTTGACCCCTAAAGTCTTCCATGGAGTGACTGTGTTTGACCCCTGAAGCCCTCTCAACTCTACCCCCCAATGCCTCTTCTTATGTCCCCCAAAGCCTTGCATGAATAACAACAAAGATCTAACAAGATCAATACACTTCTGAACCGTATGTATTTATATTCAACAATAATTATTCTATAATCAGCTTCTTTAAGTAGTATTCAATGTATTACAATTACATGTATTTCAACATGAATATTTTTTCATATTAGTAATTCTTTTTTAATTCAGCAAAAAAATAGTAAATGTGATTATTACTTACTTGTAGCAGTACATCCCATTTTGTGGTATATCTTTCCTCTATTCCTCTTCTCCTCCATGTTTCTATTTGGATGAAATTTGTTGATCTGTGTTTAATCTTTTGTGTTTAAACTAAAATATACTCCTAATTCCTAAAGCAAAAAGTATGATTCTAACATATAGAGATTTTTTGCATGACTAGCAGAAATTGTTATGTCAGAAAAGACATTCAAAGTCAGATTGAATTGATCTCCAGAGGTTGACTCCTCAGCATCCACATTCAAACCCTTGTAAAATTTTCAAAACTCAATCCAATGATGAGATTCCATGTTTAATGGATTTGTATGACTTTTAAGATCTAGCAATAAGTTGATAAAAGTCTCAAAATTAACCTAAAAATTCTATAAAAGATATCACACTTATTATAAGGGCAAAGGACATGTGAAATTTGAAGGCTGGACTTATTTCCTTTAAATCCTGAATTGTCATGCGCCAAAAAGTAATATTCCAAATTCTTTAGACTTGAATTGATGTGAGCATCAAATGTCCTCTGAAAATACTTGAAAACTTCTTCACAAAGTGATGAATAAGGTCATCTCATCGAGATCAAGAAGAAGTAAGAGTGAAACATGTCTCTTATTTTTTATTCCAATTTTTGAAGAGCAAGGGGAAGTTGATATTGAGGCTCAAATTCTAGATATAGACTTAGAAATCTAAAAATGTATACTGATATTGTTTTCAAGACTCAAGTATTCATATGTCTTAATTATTATTTGAAAATGGAAAAGGGTAATAATCCTATATTTAAAATTTTATATTTACTATTTTGCCATAAGTTGAAAACACCTCTCAAGTGTTAAGAGTAAAACTACCATTTATGCCAATAAACTTACCTTAAAAAACTCTGAATGTCTTCTTGTATTTAAATTATTTGTGCAAATATATCCATTGGCAGAACCCTTGATAAAAGAAAGAGATTTGTGTATGAATCACTCACATATTCATATGAATTAGATGTCCTTACAGAATTAATTTTTAAAACCTATAGAGATATGAAAGAATAAATCCCTATAATAAATCCCTCGTAACCTTTATTGTAAATGGAATTTAGAGAATTTGAATTAATAAAATATTTCAATGTCCTGGTATTTATTATTGGTCTGACTTGGACCATAACGTCAAGACGAAGTGACGGCATGACTTTTGGAGCAAAGAATGTGATTCATGAAATATATGCGTTATGATAAAAAAAAAAGAATTATAAGAATAAGGTTATGCAAAGGTGATACCTAATAAAAGTCAGAAACGATAAAATGATATTCATTGAATCATCAATAAATTCAGTCTTAAATACCCCAAGGTCATTATGGGAAATTTGATGAAGTAATTAAACCAATTAAATGAGGTCAAATCCACACAAATATTTGAACATGTGTCTAAATTCATGCTATAGAAAAGTCAAGTTGTAAATCAGTGATTTGACTTGTTCCCCATCTGAACAAACTTAGTAGCATTTTAATATGACTAAAGATGTCATTTTGTCTTCACTTAAAACTACTCAGCTAGTTCATTAAAAGAATATTGTGCTTGATCACATCCCTCATTAAACTTCTCCTCGGTGTGTTTCGCTGCTTACTGAACACCTGTTAGCGCTTAAACTGGCCTAATAAGGGCCAGTTTCTTAAAAAAACATTTTTAAATGGAAAAACACCTAAAATAAATCCTAAACATATGTATTAATACCTAAAAATGATTTTATTATTTTCCAAAGTTCATTTTATTTACTTATTTTATTTTTATTTATAGAAATAGGTCAATTAATCATTTAATTTCATTTAAAATTCATTTTAAAAACATTTAAAGTGTAAAAATTGACCTAAATATTGATTAAAGATATTATTTAACCTGAAATTCAAGGAATTTATTAGTTTAAAGTAAAATCATGATAACATGCGTTAAAAATAAATGTTTTTATGTATTAAAAGGCCAGAAATATGATGAAATTAATAGTTTATCAGCTCTTATTTGTATGTTATCAGGCTTCTATAGGGTGGTAGGAGTGCCGAGCTGCCAGTTTGGCGCTGGTTCTGGCAATGGGGCAAGCTGATGTTCCCGCGACAGAGTGGTTGGAGTAAGAGCCCTCTATGATGGAGTGTGATGTAAGAAGGAGAACGCCGGGATCGGTCCGCTCGTGTTACAACACAGTGAAATGGTGATATAATATGTAATTAGCAATGTGAATGCATAGTACGATGAAATTTGATGAGAAATGTGCTACAACTGCTGACTAAGATGATGATCAATTAAAGGATCGAGGGTGGACTAGCCACGTCAGACTCCCAATGACCCAGTCTGACCAGTTAGGCATACTAAGTGGTGAGGGACACGTGATGTCCAGCGGTGTCCATGACCTCCGTTGATAGTGAACTTAAACGCTACCTCAAGAAATCCCTACCTCTCTACAAGTAGATGTTGAGTCCTATATTTTGATGTTAATACTAGGCAGAAGAGCAGGTAGTGGAAGACGACACTAAAAGAAGTAATGATACCACAAATTCAAAGTGGGGAAATGTTAGAACCTGGTGGGGTTGCTGACCGAAAGTGTTTGTGATGGCAAGGGGGAGAGGCGATTGCCTGGAACAGAGCTGGGACGATGACGATCAGGAGATCGACATGCTTGTTGTAGGCCGTGCGTTCTTGGAGAGGGGGTTTTCTTGAATATTCTTCAAGAATCTTTAAGAAAGCTCCAAGAAACTCCAAGAAACTCCAAGAAACTTAAAGAGAGGGAGTTTTCTTGAATTTGCTCTAATAATCTCCAAGAAAGCTCCAAGAGATCACCTTTTCTTGAATATTCTCCAAGAAGCTCAAAGAAAGCTCCAAGATAGGGCCTTTTCTTGAATCTGCTCCAAGAAGCTCCAAGAAAGCTCCAAGAGAGGGGATTTTCTTGAATCTTCTCCAAGAAGCTCCAAGAAAACTCCAAGAAGCTCCAAGAAAGCTTCAAGAGAGGGCCTTTCTCTTGAATCTGCTCCAAGAATCTCCAAGAAAGCTTCAAGAGAGGGCCTTTCTCTTGAATCTGCTCCAAGAATCTCCAAGAAAGCTCTAGGAGAGGGCTTTTTCTTGAATCTGCTCCAGGAAGCTCCAAGAAAACTCCAAGAAGCTCCAATAAATGTCCATGAACAACATTCTTGGAAGGTTGTCCACACAAGAAAAGTATTCTTGGGGAAATGAGGCGGACAACGGGTGATGGGGATGGCAGCGCAGTGCGGGCATATAGGGATGGAAGCAGAGAGCGTGCTTCTTTCAGGCCGACGGTCAAGGCAAGGTAACTTTCTTGAAAGTGCAGAAAGAAGACGCAGCAAAAACAACAACAAGGAGGAAAAGGTCGACGATGAACGTTTCTTCCACGGAGTGATCTCCACGTGGTGAATCTGGTGACGTGTGGATGAAGCTCCCACGATCTCTATCTAGAAAACAGTAAAGATAAACTTCTAAAGGGAGGAGGCGGGAGCCTAATCGAACAAGACTTTTCCAATTTTCAATTAAACTCCAAGGCTTCCTTAGGCATGCCATCCCTTTATATAGGGGAGGTAGGATGCCCAATTGGGCCGAACGAGGGGAAACTGTCTTGTGATGAGCGATTTCCCCTTAAACATACATCAAAACAAATAAAATAAAAAACAAAGGATGAGGCCCAAACACAATGGCCCATCCAATCATTCAAAAATCAAAATACAAGAAAATACAGGAAAATAAATCAACGCTCACGACCGTGAGTACTTGAAGTCGGGGTCAAGGGCATCGGATCGGGCTGCATGGTGAGGTTGTTGGTGTCCCATGGTTCAGCTAGTGAGATGGTCCGCCATTAGAGTGGTGCTTGGAGGTCTCATCGTGAAAGGATGCGATAGTGTTGTAAGAGAATCCCGTGTGGGTACAGCCTTAGGGGCCCACGAAGGAGCACGAAGCACTCGAAGAGCCTTCTTCAGAGTGGGGCTCAGAAATCACGTTGCTAAACGGTGCGATGATGTAGTAGGAGAAGCCCATGTGGGAGCAATCTCCGGGGCGCACAGAGGGGCAGTAAGAACTCATGGATCCTCCGTCATAGCAGGGCTCAGCGATATCGACGTAGAATCAGGCAATGGTGTAGAATCCCACATTGGGGTAGTCGCCTTGACCCACGGAGGGGCAGTAAGGACTTGGGGAGCCACCGTCAAAGCACGGCTCAGGGGAGAAAATGCAAGAGTGACCTGGATGTATCCTAAAAACTCCTTGCACTCCTATCAGGCCACTCAGCCTGATAAACATCAGCTTCTAGATCCTCGTCAGGAAATGGATCGATTGGGTTTCCGCTAATGTCAACATGGAGAAGCAAAGGACAATTAGGCTTTTGGTGTCCAAACCCTTTACACTTGAACCATTGTACAACTTGCGGAATGGGCCTGAAGCAAGGGTGGTCAAAGCGACCAAAGAGGTGGCATGTGCCATTGTGACAGTGGCTGAAGGTGGAGTCTGTGCCATGCCTCGGTGGCTAGAGTCATGGCAGAAGTGGTGGAGGTAGTCGAGGGAGAACTCGTTGCTCTCCACTTTGCTATGAGTATGGTCGACGGTCATAGGGTTCTTCTCTGGGACCTTGGCACTTAGCTCTTCCTGAGACCATGCACAAAGAAAATAATCTGGATTTTTGGGCTCTCGATAAACTGGCATTGCATGCATAATGACTCAAAATCCTTGATATAATCACTCACCTTGCGTTTGCCCTGCTTGAGATCCATCCATTTCAAGAGGATTCATGTCATGTAGAGCTTAGGAATATACTTATCCTTAAGCTTCCTACACATGGTGTCCCATGTCATTAGTGGATCTACGCGTCGTCTCACTACGTCCTTCTCATTCTTCCAGAAGATCTTGACCTCGACTCGAAGTCTGGCCTCAACGTACGTGACACATTAGTCGTCTTCAATATGGTACCATCGAAAGTAACTCTCTAAATTGGACTCCCAACCTATGTAATCCTTTGGGTTTTGTGTACCCTCCTATATTGAAACCTCTATTCGTACTCTTTTGAGTCATGGCATGGTGTGCCTCTCTTCTCCGTTCCCTTATCATCGTCATCGTAGTGACAACAGGCAAGCTAGTGGCACCTAACGTCCTATGGCCCGTATTGGTCTCAGGGCGTTGGCATTAGAGCTGTAGGCGGGGCTGGGTGTGGTGGATAATAATCCCAGGGAATGTATTGTACAATGGGCACATTCGCAGTCGGCAGCACTAGTGGTGCCTGTGGAGAATACTGTCAATGGAATCAGGGCACATATGGCGCGTGAGGCGCGGCCGGGACCGGTGGTGGGAGGGGAGGCATTATGCCTGTCACTAAGAGTGCACCTACGGATCACACAGGACCTTGGACCTTGACCTGCCCTCCTAGGGTCGTAGAGCTTGCTCCGGATACCTTGCAATTTTTTTGTGATCCCAAAAACTCCATAGGATATGTGCGATAGTAGGAGGAATGAATCTCGGGCTAGGATTCAAACAAGTGTTAGGCTGGCCAATCTGATCTACCAAACATGATCCTGCAGTCGTCATCCTCTACCACACTAGTAGCAGAACATGCTACCCCTACTGCCCCTACAAGGCCTTACCAGACTACACTATCGCCTGCTTTTGTGATGAGAACCACAAGCCCCAATCTTGTAAAAGCTCCCTGAGTCCCTGTTTCCCCTCTACGAGCCCCTAAGATTGCCCCCATTGTGGGCTTCTCCTACAGTACCTTTGAGTTCTTCGGTGACGAGGTCCTGAGCTCCTACTGCCCCTCCGAGGGTTTCCAAGACCACCCCCATGTAGGCTTCTCCTATTGCACCATCGCGTTCATCTATGGTGAGGTCTACGAGCCCTGCCCTTTCATAGGGGACCCCTACTTCAACTGTTCCACAGTCAGCTAAGCAGCCTGCCCCATTGCCGACACTATCATTAGCTCCATAGCCTGCCATTCTTGAAGCCCACAAGAGGCCCACGAGGTCGTCCTCGTACAGGCCTCACTGACAGCACCATTGTGTCAATCTGTGACGATACCCCCGAGCCCTGCACCTTTACACGAGGCTCTTGATTGTATTTTTGGGAACTTACTACATTCCATTGTGGGGAGTAACTTCATGCCTTGGGATCCTATCATCTCAAAGGCCCAATTTGCCTCCAATGTGATAATGAACCACCCTACTGGATATGTCCCAGGTGAGATTGTTTTCGGTCAGATACCACGTAAGCCTCTTGACCCCACACTCTTAGTTATGCATTTTAGGCTCTCACGCTATAGAGTTGCATTCACGCATCATGTGAGCGAGTTACATCATAACATTTATGCACACATTGCATTCCAACATGAGAAGTATGAACCTGTTGCCAATGTACATCGACGCCGTGTTAGTTATTGTAAGAGAGACTTGGTTATGGATAGGTTGAGGCCAGAGAGCTACTCTCTAGGGGTTGTTACAAAACTCTGTGCTCATAGTGCTAGGCATTTCTTGATAGTCCAGACAATTGGGAGGATCGCACATGTTGTGAGTATTCACCCGAGTTAGGGCATACGTCCCATCATCAACGTGCCCGGCCTTGAGTCGTACCATCCCATGCCGCCTCTTTTCTTCACCAAAAAGTTGTCCCCTTGTGGCCCCAATAGTGCACATTCAATTGTGAGAGACTTTGGCAATCCACCCTCCCCATTTTATGCCCCACTTAGGCATGAGAGCGTAGAGGAGGGGTACTAGAGCGGATAATTAATGTTCCAGGGAAAGGCGGAGCACGACAATTGATCCTGATTTGATGGGAGGGTTCCCTCTCTTGACAAAAGACTATTGGATAGTGTAAGATGATCTCTGATAGCCCCGTCTGGGTCATCAACCTCTCAGGACGAGGTAGTTGGTCCCAAGCTTAACGATGCCTAGCTTCCCCAACATGGGGAGAATGATGGGGAACCATTTAGCTTTGAAGACCCGGTCTCAACCAGATCATTGAGTGAGGGCTGATGCGCGAGATCTGGCAATCAAAGTACTAGACCTAGACAATGGGCCCAGAGGTTTGACTTTATTTTTTGCTTATCTTTCCTATTTTTTAGGCCTTTTATGTGTGGCCACGCACCTGTTGTGTGTGTTTGTTAGCACGTCTTTAGGCCCTCGTATGGTCCTACATGTTTATGTATGTGCGAGCCCATGCGTGGAAATGTTTGTGGGCCTCTCTCCTATTAGGGGTCCCTAGGACCCCTTCTTTGGGCCTTCTGCACTTTCTTTCTAAGGAGAAAGGGCCATATTTACTCCCTATAAGAGGGGGAGGGTTCCCATCAAAAGAAAAAGAAGAATTTTGAGAAAAAATGTGACCCTTTTGGCTCATTTCCTTGAAAACTTAGGCGAATATTTAGTTTTTTGCTTTCCTCTTATTTACCAAAATGCCATCATAAATTTGAAATCTGAAAACCTTATATTTGAGTAGCTGAAAATTGCTGCCACCTTCGCATGAGTTCCGGCCCCCGTCGCTGCTGACACTCCCACGCACACTCGCCACCCTCGCGGTTCCCAGCAATGCTCACGCCCATGATCATGCCCTAGCAGCCGCGGCCCCCCCTGCGATTACCATTCTCACGACCCCGCCCATGGTCTTGCTACCAGCTGCGGTCCTGTCTATGATCACCACCACTTGTGACCGCCACCGTGCCAATCGTGAAGCCCACTGTCGCACCGACCACTGTACCCGCTATTGCACCACCATCACGCCACCCAACGCCGCACCACCTGATGCCACGTCCACTACTGTGCCCATCGTTGTGCCTACAATCACGCCTGATGCCACGCCGCACCAGCCCACGTCGCCACACCGCCACATCTACCCATGTCGTGCGCCTACCCCATTGTCGAGTCATGCATCCATTGTGCCCTGCCGCTAGAGGTACACTAATAATTAACCCTTTCGGTGTTACATTATTTCTTTAAATGCCTCTGAACATTTTCCATCGTCGAGGTTTGAGTATTGATAGATAGGATTAATGTATAGTGGGATAGGTTTTTATTGGTACGACCTTGGTTGGCGCATTGAAGGTGCATGCTTGGCAGTAGCCGTGCTCGCACTGTCAGCCCTCAACCCATAGTCGGGGTCATCGGGAGCCTAGTGGCATTTCCAGGTCACGCTTACCATAACCTAATGGTCATTGGTGTCCCTCGATGTCGGGTTTATACTTCTCTTCAATTTATCATTGTGTTATCATTTCTCTTTCACCCGTTGCCTAACATGACTGTCCCCACTCTCCTTGTTGTGTAACACGTGCCGTTCGATCCCGACGTCCTTCATGTTAGATCAGGGGGTGTTATAAGGAAAGGGTGAAATAAAACAAGGTAGTGTGCTCATGAAAGATAACAACACCTAAGAGTACATAGCATAAACTAGCAAGGAAATAGAGGCAATTCCCTTTTTTAGTTTTGTATTAGCCAACTTGGAGAAATTGGCGGTGTAATTGTGAATGAAGGTGACACCGTGAAAATCCAGGGGTAAATTTGAAAGAGGCTGGCATTGACTTGGAGATAAATACAATGAACATGACCACCAAATTGAGAAGGGCATCAAATAGTGGTTAAAAGGGAAATCTAAATTCAATGATTTAGGTGTCACTCGAGGCAAGGAGATCAAACTATTTGCTCTTTGATGTATCATTTTTGTTGGGGAAGTGTAGGGGCATGTGGTATGATGAAGGGTGCCAAGGGAACTAAAGAATGTCTTGAGGCCATCTTGATAAACACCCTATCATTATCATTGCAAAGGATTAGGGGAGCGCTGACGTGTTGGATAATAATCTTGAGAACAATGGTTTTGAGAAACAAATAGGGGTGTATATATATACGCCCCTATTATAAGTTATAATAAGTAATAGTATTTGAACTATTATAAGTTATAATACTATCTCATAATGATGAATAAGATCATCTGATCAAGGAATAAAATCTATATATAAATTTTATATGGAGTTAAAAATAGAATGTAAGATACTAGGATAATATTAGTAAAATTTTAATATATGAGTTTAGTAACCTAGGAGTGGAGAGGAATAAGATTCAGGGGCAAAGAGAAGAATAAAATGTGAGGAAGATGGGAGACTGGGCTTGAAGTTGGATTATGAAAGTAGAGGAAGAACGATGTATGGTGCTTGTGTGTGATTGCTAGAAGATGTCTGGTGTATGTGCCCAAGGAAGTAAATGAGAAGAAAGGGAGAGAAACTCTTGTGAAAATCAAGAAATCATTACCGATAGGAATGCACTATTCTCATTCTAACTAATTTAGATCAATCTAGTTTCACCTGAAATAAGTTAAAATGTTCAAGGATATACAAGTTTTGGATTCAGGAAGTGGTCGGCTAATTCTGTGCCCGTTGGTGAAACCACTCACCAAATCTTTGTTGTTTCTTCCTACATGTAAGCACTTTCCTTGCATGCTCAAGATTTTCTAAATGCTTCCCATATGCCTTGTGAACTTGATAAGGTTTTTATTATTATTATATTTGTTGAACATTCTAATGGAATGGTTTCACTTTCATTTCACAGTTCCAAAACATAGATACATCAATCAAGGGGAAAATCCATTGTTAGAGATTTTATAATATGAGCTGAGTGTTGTTGATCCCATTTTGACGCTCAAAAATGGTGTGTCAGGTTGTTTAAGGGGAATCCAAAATCAAAATTTCTTTTAATCACAATATCAGTTTGAGGGTGTTGTGGTTGATCCTTGGTGGCCGCCCTCAGCGATTGTCATCAGTAAGTGATAGTGATGTTTAGTGAACCAAAAACACTGTAAAATTTGGTGAGTGGCGGCTCTCCTGCATCATCTTTATCTATAATTTTAATATCAAACTCCCCTAATAGTAATATTCAGTCATTGGTGTTTGTTTAGCCTCCTTTTTAAGTCAAAACTTTTCAAGCAACATGGTCTGAAAAAACTATTACTTTATTACCAAGCAACACTGACGTCATCCCGAGGGGTACCAAGGTGATGCTTAGATACCGCGGAGATAGCGCGGACGACGTCAAAGACGTCGTCCGTTGGTGTGGATCTACAGAGATGCGTCTATGTGATGTGATGCAATTCTAGGCGAAAGTACATGCAGGCCAAGACTCGTGGGGTTCGTCGGGCTCCGTGCTCTGGGGTGGCGACCAATGACGGTGACAGTGACTTCCTGACCCTTGTTAGAGTGAGGAAGGAGTCTACGATGTCAAACGGGTTAAACCGTTGGTGCTCTCGAGTAACGGACGGGCTCGGCCCGTACCTAGAGAAGACGCTCATTGGATGCGCTCGTGTCCATTTACCCTCTCACCTTCTCTAACCCGAGCGCGGTAGAGTGCGTTGACAGATATACGACAAAAGATAATTAATGGGTGAGCTAGAGGGGTGACGTACCTTGTGGTGCATCCTCCTATAATCGTACATAGTCAGTGCAGATGTTGCCGGTGGGCCGGAGTTCGGGGGAGCTGTGCCAAAGGGGGACATGGCATCGCTGGACAGGTAGCGTTGTGCAACGTTGGAGCAGTGACGCACGGAGTGGAGTAGGATGATGGAGGAGTGAGGTGTGACGACGAGTGCGACACGGGCTCAAACTCAGGCTCGGCTAACGGGCACAAACGCGTGGTGCTCGGCAAAGCCTCAGCTCGGGTTTGGGCTTGGCTTGGTCAGCAAGCACAGCGCAAGGATGGCACTAGCCACTCAGTCAACAGATGCGGTGTGAGAACGGTGCTTGGCAACTCAGTCAACGGGCGTAGCGTGAAGACAAGCTCAGTGGCGTTGGCTCGATCGTAGGCGTCCTAGAGGTGGGCGCATGGAGCGGGGGCGGCGTCAGCATCGGGAGTGGCATCGGCCTCGCGATTGCAGGCAAAGCTGCACTGGGCATCCGGTGTCAGGAGCAGGCAGTGGCTGTGGGGTGGTAGGCAATCTACGCTGGGCGTCCGACGTCAAGCAACCAGCGTGGTAGGTCCGGGCAACGGAATCTGCCGCACAGGGCTCCAGAGGCGGGATCTACGGCCTAGGGCTCCGGTAGCGGGGATTTGCGGCCTAGGGCTCTAGTGGTGGGATCCTTGGTCTAGGGCTCCGACGACGAGGATCCGCGGCCTCGGGTTCTAGAGGAGGAGTTCTGGCAGAATGGTGGCGTCCTAAGAGGAAGCCAAACGGCGCCTTTGGGCGGCGCTTGGAGGTGACCACGTTACGATAGGGTGGCAGCCTTTGAGTCAGCATGGCGTAGTGGCCTCGGCGATGGGCAGCGGCCTCAAGGTCTCCAACGGAAGAGCGGCAGCTGGATCAGCGACCTGGGGTCTGGTGGTCTACGATTCAGCGTGGAGGTGGCCTAGGGCTCCAACGGCGAGCGGCGGCTGGCATAGGGTTCCGGCGGAATGGGAATCCGGCGGAATGGGAGTGAGTGACGGCTATCGATCCCATTGCCATTCTGTTCCCTCTCTCTTGCTGTCTTTTTTTGTCCCCTTTTCCTATTTTTTTGTTCTTCTCTCAAGAGGTCATCGGGCTACTTTTTTTCCAAAAATTCACAAATCTAATCTTTAGGGCGCCCTCTCCTTCCCTTATGTAGGGAGGGTGATGGGCCCTAAGGAGGGACCAAAAGAGGGGGCCCCATTAGGAAAGGGGCCCCTCTTAAGACCACTAATACAGATGTTTTATAACAAAATCAAAAGGGAAGAGGGTTCAAAGGGGAAAAGATGAAACGAAAAGAGCCTTTGCGAGGATAATGGCCCGAGAAAATCAAAACTATCTAGATACCTTCTCCCTTGCCTTGGAATGCCTTTTTGGCGGGGCTCGAGCCGGTGGGTGTCGATGGCGATGACGTGGACTTTGGTGCCATCCTTGATGAAACAGGATCTCGTGCTCCATCAGAAGAGGTATGTTCTTGATTACTCCTATATATATAGTATCTACCTCCAACCCATCATTGTTGAACCAACATCCCAGTACTCTTTTTTCCTGCACTATTAAATGAGATTTTTCCCAGATTCTTACTTAATTATTTTTGTTAGTCGTCGAGTTATGTTTCCTTTTTTATATCTTTCTTTCTCTAACTTTCACTTCTTGCCCTTTTTGGGTTAATTATTATGTTATGAGCCCAATAGTGTTCAGACCCACTTGTAAAAACCATAAGTATGGGAAGAACCATTGTAGTAAGTTGTGTACTTTTGTCTTCAAACCCTAATTGTCTATTAAATCCATCCCTGCGAGGAGAGGAAGGCCAGGCCATCGACATAGTATCAGAGCAAATGCGAGGAGTCTTCGCCTGACCATTCCACTCCTGGTTCATTAGAACTAGCTTGCTTGATATCGAGAAACGTGGCATTACGACCGGTGTCCATTTCTCTAGCTCGACAAGTCAGTATCAATTGTCAAAGGGTCTGAGAGTAACGACTAGAAGTTGTCAAGAATTTGAGGTTGAACTTCTCCTCTACGACAGAGCTAACAGCTCTCAAAGCCTCCGAAGGAAGGATTCAAAGCTGCAGCCAGAGTTTATCTTTAAAGGGATAAACGACTTGAAGTTGTCAAGAAGAGTTGGGGTTGAACTACTCCCTCCCCTAATAAAAGGATGGCATGCCCAAGGAAGCCTTGGAGTTTAATTGAAAATTGAAAAACTTGTCTTCAATTGGGCTCCCGCCTCCTCCCTTTGGGAGTTTATATTTACCCTTTTCTAGATAGAGATCGTGGGAGCTTTGTCCGCACGCCATCAGATTCACCACGTGTAGATCATTCATTGGAAGAACCGATTGTTGGCGACTTCTTCTCCCCTTATCGTTGTTGTTTCTGCATCTTATTGGATCTGTTCAAGACAGTCGCCTCACCCCGACCACCGGCCTGAAAGAAACACGCTCTTTGCTTCCATTTGTGCACGCGCGTTGTGCTGCTGTCCTCAGTAGCTGTTATAGATTTGGAGCATCCTGGACGGGGACGATGGGGGGACGGGACAAATTTTGTTCCTTCTGATGTCCAGAATTTTCCCCAAGACGAAGGAAAAAATATACACCTATAAAATTGGGCCCTCTTTAGGGGAATATAGTGGATCCTCAATTCTACAAAACAAATATACAAAAAACCATGAACATGCAGGACGGTTTTTTGTTCGGTGATTGAAAAACCATCCTGTCCAACACTTCTCAGATGGTTTTTCATCTCGTCCAAGATAAAAACCGTCTCATCCCTCATCCCTAATGAAAGTTTAAGTTTTAAATAAAATTTTATTTCTTAGTCCCTTCTGAAAGAACCAGCACACCCTAGAGGTTTTCTTCGAAATCGGAAGAAGAAGAAGACCTCCCCAACTCCCCCTTCTGGTGCAATATGATCCTCCCCACCCATATCAACCAGGTCGGTGGCTCTCCGCGCCCATTTGTGTAGTCGAAGACCACTTCCCCAACGTCAAGGTATGTGCCATCCAGTTTATCATCTATCATTGTCTACCTATCTATCTCACTATCTCAATGTCTACTTTCCTATCTATCTCAATGTCGATCTATCTATTTTACTATCTACCTATCCATCTCCCTATCTATTTATCTATCTCACTATCGATCTATCTATCTTACTGTCTACATTTCTTTCTCACTGTCGATGTATCTATCTCAATGTCTACCCCTGCTATCTCAATGTTGGTCTATCAATCTCACTATGTATCTTTCTATCTTTCTCAGTGTCGAAGTCTCTATCTCAATGTCTACCCCTGCTATCGCAATGTTGATCTATCAATCTCACGGTGTATCTAGCTATCTATCACACCGTTGATTTATTTATCTCAATGTCTACCCCTGCTATCTCAATGTTGATCTAACAATCTCACTATGTATCTATCTATCTATCTCACCATCGATCTATTTGAATGAGTTGTCATCTTCTCCCCCTGCAACTCAGTGTATACTGAAACAGTTCTACTTCCATATCATGTAGCCCAATGTACTGAAGTATATGGTTAATTTTACCTTTAATCATGCCTGCATTATTTCCACATAACATTAAATTTAAAATTAGTAGGCCCCAATATAATTTAATTTAGCTGTCTGCACGTATTGTTCAGATAATTCCTACACATCTTTTCTGGAGCTTCTTGATTGCAGGCATATTTGTCGTTGACCCAAAAGAGGTATGTATATATATATATACCAATTGTTCGTACATTATCGTGTTTAAGTCTGTTAGAATGTTCATCGAATTTTTTAGTTCTGTATATATCATTTTGTAGCATGTGTTATGTGACTATCATGTTTGAGTCCGTTAGAATGTTTATCAATCTGTCAATCTATTTTTAGTCAATCGTTCAAAGATATGAGATTAATATCGTCGGTCATCTCCAGAAGAGTTTGACAATATGAAGAAGAAATGGGTGCTTTCCACACATACTCCTTCGAATATGTACTACTATAACGGATCCATCAGTCCATTCTACTAAGTGGACTACGATTCGATCTGTGGATGGAGTAAATATGATTGATGGATTGTTTGTTCTGATTGGTGTAATTTTTCTTCAAATGATGTACTGCAATAGGGCAGCAATTTTTATTGCAATTATGTCTTTTATGATCCTAGAGTGTTGTAGGCAATTATTAGAGTCTCCATTAATTTTATTATACTTGAATCTCAACCCAATACGGCATTCAAATTGCACGTCACACACTTCGTATGAATGACTGCATATTGTGAACAATTTTGATAGAGATATTGATTCCACATCTGTTACAACTCCTAAATCAACGGCTAGGGCTATGCCGTCGACGTCCGTGGAGTGTTATGCTGTAGAGGTCGATGATAATGTGTCAACTCAAAGTGTAAGATGCAATTGGTCTAAAGTTCTAGATTGGTTTATTGAAGTTGGCCCACACGAGTACCAGTGTACGCTTTGTCAAGCGCAGAACCCCACCCATATGGTCATAGTCAAGCGGAATAAAGGTAAGAGCACAAATGTATGCTGGAGACATCTAGAGAAATCACATCATAAATTTCACGATGAACTCAAGGGCGTCTTGACGAATCAGAGAAGTATAATCCAATATGAATTAGTACCCCACAAGCTGTACTTACTCAGCATCACTACACAACGTACAAAGGAGTTCGCCAGGTTCATCTGTGACAACAACCTTCCTTGGCAACTTGTCAAGAAGAAGTCATTCTGAAGACTATGGTTCTATGGGACACAAGTGGTTTGGGACATCCCTGGGTCAGATGCGGTGAAAGCAACGGCTTCTAACATGTATAGAGAAGTTCAAGGGAAATTAATAGAGATGTTTGCTGACGTTCACAATGTCTCTCTTACAGTGGACGCTTGGATATCACAAAATAATCTCGCCCTTTTTGTCGTCACTTCCCACTAGATTGACGCCGACTAGAAGCTCTGTGAGCTACTCCTTGCTATCCGGCAGATCATGAGATCCCATTGTGACAACAGCTTGGTGAGGATTTTCATGGAAGTTGCATATGAATATGGAATCGAGTCGAAGTTTTGTGTCATCACCACAGACAATGCGCCTAACTACAGAATGATGCTGGCTTCTATTGTAGATCAACTAAAGACCGTAAATCCATAAGTCACTATCGATCAACATGTACCATACATTGCCCATGTACTCAACCTCGTAGTCCAGGCCAGATTGAAGATCATTCGTAATCCTGAGGCACTAGTAAGTAGTACGCTATGAGGCCGAGATTTTCACACATATGCAGCATTGGACACGGATAATCCAACTGAATCACAAGTTGAAAAATATAGTACAACGACAGCTGCACCCTTGGGAATACCCGTTTCAAGTGTGTGAGCCATCGTCAACACTATTTAGGGGTCCATTCAAGGAATGGAGAAATACGTTGATATGTGCAAAATGATTGAGCTCCCAAACTCGATCAAGATAAAGGTTGACTGCCCAACGCGTTGGAACTCCACCTTGATTATGTTAGAGCGCGCTCTTGCCAAGAGAGAGGTATTGGAACATATGGCCATGAGGTTCCTTTCGACGACGTCTAAAGATTATGCCCTATGTCAGGAGAACTAGAAGTTGATTGAAGAATATCTGTGTATCCTTGGGCCACTGTGTCAGGGTTCCAACTATGTGTGTTCTGCGAAGAAATTGCGAATCACTAAAGTAACATCATTGATCGCGAACCTGAAGACTCAACTTGAGCAGGCTATGTGCAGTGCTGGGGCAACTTTGGATGTCAAGCGGAGGGATGCGTTGCGCTCAGCATGTAGTGCTATGCATAACAAGTTGATGCAGTATGCAACGGTACTTTGGGGCGATCATACTGTGGCGATGGCAGCAACACACGATCCATTCTCCAAAATAGATGTTGTGCATCCGTCATATCGCCAAGACGTGCTTTCCTATCTTGGCGGTCTTTTAGACCGTGTGTGTAATACAGATGCAACTGAATGTGATTCGGAGCAAGGCAAACCATCTCAACGACATTGTCCGCAATATTTTCTATCCTCCAAGCGACAATATACATGTCCATGCAAGAATCAGCAACCGTGCTCAATGCCTACACAGGAGCTCGACAAGTATCTAAATATCCTGTGCAGTGAGGAAGATAGTCCACTAATCTGGTGGTGGAAGGGTGTGTATCTTTTGTCTTTTATGTGTTACTTTGAATTTATTTTTCTTAGCTCTTATCTTCATTTCCCAAAATTTGGTTTATAATCTGAATTTATACACTACCATTTAAAATCTGCAATTTTGAATGTGTCACTCATCTTCACTTCCATAATTTAGAATTTCAAATGTTCTCAATGTGAGACTTTGAAAATCTCTGAGGTAGATATCACTATGGAAGGAAATAGTTTTGTTTCTTCTACTTTATCCTCTTGTGGTCTTTCCTTTCCTTTTTTTAAATTGATCCTTTATCCTCTTGTGGGTTATCCTTGAATCTCTATTTCCCTCAATCTGGCTGTAAAAAACGGCAACACCGGTTCATCATAGAGCATTTCTCTGGTTTGCTTTTGGTAGGTTTGCCCATTTTGAGTGGTATGTCGCTCTACTATTTTGGTTCTATATATCGGTTCAAAATCTTTTTGGTCTTTCCTTTCCTTTTTTTCAATTTTTGAGAAAAGACTGTGATTTAAGTTTTTCTTTAGTTTGTAGGCGGCGATGACCTTGTATTCTTCATTGCGATCGGTTTTACAAATTTGGGTTATTGTTTACGGTTGAATGCTGTTGTTTGTATCTTCTTATCAGTACAAAGGTGAAGATATAAGGGTTCAGGTGTCTCGAGCATGCTGCATTTTGTTACCCATCACATTTGATTTCTTTTTCAAATAACATTTTCGCATTGTTTCCTCACGACTTTGATTTGATTTCAGTGTGCACGGAGTACAAGTGCCAGATGTGAGACGGCCATCTCAATACCGTCACTCCACACCAAAAGTGAAGGTGATTTTGAGCGAGTTGGATGGACGGATGCATGAACTCTGCATCAATATTCTGTCTCAGATTCTGAAAAAATGTTCCCTACTTTCTGGTTCACTTTTGCTGTGACAGATGAACGCCACATGCCCACATGTAGCCCTACTCTGAATTTATTTTCTATTTTAGTTTGTGTGTTATCCTTTTAACTCCAATGGACATCTTGAAAGGTGGTCGTAAGAAATATATGAAATTTTCTATTGCTCATCTCATTGTAAGATGGAGATAAGAGTACTTAAGAAAACTGATCAATTATGCATGCCATCTGGCATGTTTAAGCAAGGAAATGCCATGATGGAATACCCATCTTTTTTATTTGTAATAGACTTTTTAAGATACTATTTTATTAGATTGATATAATTGGGAATCAAATAACGAACTATCTACCTTCATCTGGAATTTAACTAATGAATTTTAAATGCAAATTCCTACTATGTAACAATCAAATGAATTTTTGCAAAAATAAGTATTTTAGACTTTGGTGGGCTTTAAATAATAAAACATTTACATCTCTCAAAAGATTTATTGCATTCTTCATGAAATTCATTAAATGATAAAGGGTATGTGAAAATCTTAGGCCACTTATCTGGTAAAGTAATCAAATATCGCATTTAACTACTACAATACAATTATAACCTCATGTATGAAAGATATTTTTATTGCTAGTTAATAATGGATTAAATTTCAAATTTTCAAAATTTTCAAATGTAAACAAATAATTTTATTGGAATTTTAACAAATTATTAAATTCAAAATTTGTCCACCTTTCGTCCGTCCACCGTCCGAGTCTTCCAGGCGGACAAATTTTTTGTCCTATGGGACGAAAGACATCCCGTCCGGTCATCCTTCGGACAAAATTCCATTCAGCAATTTGTCCCTGCCCCTGGACGGGATGAAATTGTTGTCATGGGATGACAAATGCGTCCCATCCGCATCCTGGATCTATAGTAGCCGTCGTTTGTCTCGTTTCCGTGAGAATCCTTTTCTTGGGTGGATGACCTTCCAAGAACGCCATTCTCAGACCTTTCTTGGACCTTCTTGGAGTCTTCTTGGGGCTTCTTGGAGCAGATTCAAGAAAAGGCCCTCTCTTGAAGCTTTCTTGCAGATTCTTGGATTTTTCTTGGAGTTTTTTGAAACAAATTCAACAAAATGCCCTCTCTTGGAGCCTTCTTGGAGTCCTTGGAGCAGGTTCAAGAAAAGGCTATATCTTGCAGCTTTCTTGGAGCTTCTTGTAGCAGATTAAGAAAAGGACCTCTCTTGGAGCGTCTTGGAGGTTATTGTTGCAGATTTAAGAAAATCCCCCTTTCTTGGAGTTTCTTGGGGCTTTCTTGGAGCTTATTGGAGAAGATTCAAGAAAACACCCTCTCCAAGAATGCACAGCCTGCAAGAAGCACGCCGGTATCCTACTCGCCATCGTCCCGGCTCTGTTGTGGGCAATCGTCTCTCTTCCTCGCCGCCAACACCCCTTTGGGTCAGCAACCCCACTAGGTTCTACCGTTTCCCTCACTTTTAGTAGTATTATTGAATACTCTAGTGCTGTCTTCCGCTACTTGCTCCGCTGTTGATTTTATTGACGATTAATAGGATTAGCCATCTTCTTGTCGAGAGGTAGCAATTTCTTGTGATAACGACTAGGGTCCCTAGCAGAAAAAGCCGTGGACATCGTTGGACTTGCGAGGATCGTCTTGTTAATCCCAAAGTGGCCACTAGACCACCGGCATGGGTCTCGTGGATAAGGAAATCTCGAATCAAGGTTCGAGGTATGCAAAGTCTCCTGCCACGGAATAGGTAGCCGTCGTCGAGGTAGTAGTCCCTTGATCTAGGGGTGGTCACGTCCATGAGGGAGGAGTAGACTGTCGAGAAGTCTGGGCACTCGGCGTAGTCGTCTCGGATACTTTCAAATCCGAGGATTTGGGTCTTCATAATATTTAGGATAAGTGGTCGCCGGCTCAAGGCGTCGGCGACGACATTATCCTTTCCCTTCTTGTGTTGTATGACAAAGGTAAAATCCTGAAGGTAGGTGATCCATCGAGCATGACGGTCGCTAACCTTCTTCTGATCATGTAGGTGTCGAAGGGCTCCGTGGTCCGAGTATAAGACAAACTCATTGGGGAGTAAGTAATGTCGTCAATGACACAGGGACTGTACGAGAGCGTAGAACTCCCGATCATAGTTGTCGTAACGCTTTCGAGTGTCATTCAGCTTCTCGCTGAAGTACTCGATAGGGTGTCCCTCTTGGCTAAGTACTCCTCCGATTCCTACTCCGGATGCATCACATGCGACCTCGAATACTTTGTTGAAATCCGGGAGTTTGAGAACCAGAGCCTCTGTCATGAGCTTTTTGAGAAGCTCGAAGGACTGGTCGGCGGAAGGTGTCCATTCAAACTTCTCCCCTTTGAGGATGTCCGTGATGGGGGCGGTGATTCCACTAAATCCTGGAATAAACCTTTTGTAGAAGGTGGCAAGTCCAATGAAACTACGGACGTCATGGATGCTCTTCAACTTCGGCCAAGAGACAATGGAGTCGATCTTTGCCGGGTCGACGGCCACTCCATTTGCGGATAGGATGAAACCGAGGAAGGAGACCTCGGTGTTGAAGAAGGTGCACTTCTTCGGGTGCGCATATAATTTCTCTTGGCGTAGTGAGGCGCACACGTGACGGAGGTGCTGTGCATGTTCCTCCCTGGACTTATTGTACACTAAAATGTCCTCGAAGTATACGACGACAAATCTTCCGATATATAGATGAAGCACTTCATTCATCAAATGCTGGAATGTACTTGGAGCATTTGACAAGCGGAAGGGCATAACGTTCCACTCAAAGAGGCCATCTTTTATTTTAAGGGCCATTTTCCACTCGTCCCCAGGCCTTATCCTGACCTGATGGTAGCCGCTCCGTAAGTCTATCTTAGAAAAGATAGACGCGCCTACCATCTCATCAAATAAGTCTTGGACTCGAGGTATAGGAAAATGGTATTTCACCGTTATTTTGTTGATGGCCCGCAAGTCGCAGCACATCCTCCAAGTGCCATCTTTCTTTGGGGTGAGCAGGGCCGGCACGGCACATGGGCTAAGGCTTTCCCGAATTAAGCCTTTAGCTAAGAGATCCTTTACCTGGGAGTAAAGTTCTTCGTACTTAACCGGGTCCATCTAGTAGTGAGGAAAGTTAGTGAGAGTGGCTCCCGGGACCAAGTCAATGGCATGCTGTATGTGTCGCAAGGGAAGGAGCTCACTCGGCAGCTCGGCGGGGAAGACATCTGTGTACTCCTCGAGGAACTGGGTGACCTCTGGGTGTGGAGTCTCGGGTTTTGACTCGGTACTCGCGTCTGATAGTGCGAGGGCGTAACATATGGGAGATGTTTCCCGGTCATGCTCCAATTTGCGTCGGAAGATGAAACCATTAGTGATAATGGCGGTGGAGGTAGCACGGGGTGGTGCCGTCGTGGACTGCGTGGGGAAGGATGGTAACCGTACCGAGGGATACCATATAAGCCTTCGACCTCCATAGATGAAAGAGCACGTGTTTTCTCTTCCCGATAGTTGTACGTCGTGATCGTACAACCAGGGTCGTCCGAGAATGATACTACCAATTTTCATTGGTAGCACGTCGCATAGGACTTTCTCATCATAAGTGCTCATCTTCAGGGGCACGTAACACTGCGTCTTCACCGGGATGGTCGATGCGTCGATCCACGACACATTGTAGGGAGTGGGGAGCAAAGGAAGTCCTAGGCGAGGAGCGGTGTCTTCGGAAATACCGTTTATAACAACTCCCACTATCGACCATGAGCTTGTAAGTACGTCCACCAATTTTGACGTATGTGTAGAAGATCGACGTGCGCTGTGCGACGTCGACTGGTCGAGTAGCTAAGGTAGTACTAGGCTGGGCGAGGTTTGCTCGAGTACCATCGGAGGTGCTCCTAACTCCGGTGGTGTCCAAGGTAGCAAGGGATATGTCGCGGGCATGGTGATCGGCGTGATTTGGATGTACCTTAGCGGGTCATCCACATCCTCGCCGTCCGGACACTCGGTAGGATACTCGTCCACCTCAAGATCGTCTTCGGGCTGATCCTCCACTGGCTGCCCGTGTGTGTCCATAACCATGAGGGTGGGGCAATCAGTCCGTCGATGCCCAAATCCTTTACACTTAAAGCACTGAATCGGCTCGCGGGGAGCATTCGGGCTCTAGCCGTAGAGATGGCTGATGGTGTGGGTGGCGTAGGTGCCGGGACCGACGTCATTGGTGGGGCCGAGGGTCGGGGAGTGGTGGTACTACTCCGGTTCCAAGCGGCGGTGGTACGGGTCGTCATGGATGCTGCCGACAACTGAGCGGGTCGGGGCGCCGAGGAGGTAGTCGACACGACGTCGTCGTGACTGAGCTCGTTGCTCTCAACGAGGCTGTAAGCAAGGTCAATGGTCGAAGGGTTCTGCTCCAGCACTCGAGCTCCCAGGTCAGGGCGAAGGAGACCTTGCGTTTTCCTTGTTTCAGATCCATCCACTTTAACATGAGACGTGTCATGTAAAGTTTTGGGATATATTTATCCTTTAACTTTCGTGACATCTCCTCCCATGAGAAAGGAGGATCTCCTCGTCGTCAGGCCGCCTCCTTCTCGTTCTTCTAAAAGATTTTAGCTTGACCTCCAAGTCGAGCCTCGGCGTATGCTACACATAAGTCGTCATCCATGTCGTACCACTGGAAATAACTTTCCAGGTCTGACTCCCAATCCGTATAATCCTTTGGGTTCCGTGACCCTTCAAAGATGGGCACCTCAATCCTCACGCTCTTTTGGATCATGGCGCGATGCGCCTCTCGACGCCGCTCATGCTCGTCCTCGTGACGACGAGCCGGTGGGCGGCGGGGTGCATCCCACGGGTAGGCATGGTCTGGTCGATCCTCGTAGTAAACGTCTCGGCGAGGTGCCGGGTGATAGGGTGGCCACTCCTCCGGGTATCCATCGGGATGAGGTCGTCTTGGTGGTGACGGGGAGTGTGCAGGATAAACACGTTCCCGGCGAGGGGAATATGCCGTGGGCCTCCTAGGTCGAGACAAAACATCGGGGGGATAATCCCGACGTGGGGGGCGGTCGTAATCCACAGTGTATCTCGGCGCCACTCGGGGCGGTGCTGGGGCCTCCTCGTATGGGTCCAGGGCATGAGTGGGTACAGTCCGGTAGTGTGGCGGGTAAGCGGAGCTGTCACCATAAGTGGCAACATCCGGTCGACGGGTGACGGGTGGCTGCCGCGGGCTACCCAGTTGGGACGAGTAGTGCGGCGCATTCCGCACCGGTATGCGGTTGGGGTTGGGAACCCCGCCATCGAGATACTCACGGTAATCATGACGCCGAGAACTCCAGTTCTCGGGAGGGTAATAGTTCCTATCCGATGGATAGAAATGTTTGTCATAGTGACGTGGAGCTGGTCTCTCCTCCCGAGGAGGGGATCGTCGTCGATCGCCGCGGTCGTACTCCCGGTCTTCAACTCGAGGGTAGCGTGCGGTGGCATCTCGGGATCTCGCAATCGGTAGGCCTGGATGGGAGGCTCCTGCATTGGAGCCTTACCCGGACGCTGGGGAACCCCATTAGCCGAGGGGTCGTCATAGCGTTCGACCACCGGTGCCCTACGAGTAGGGGCAGCGGTAGAAGATCGCCGGTCTTCGGATGCTCGATATGCTAGTGGCGCCGCTTCAGCTAGAGGCCTTGTGACCCGTGTGGCAGGTTCCCTAGGTGGTGGAGGAGGTAACGGTACCTCTTCGTTCTCCACGGGTTCTGTGGGTAATAGTTCGCCTAATGGATCCTCTAGTAGAGGATCACTTATGACGAGATCATGTTCATGATCGTCGTCACGTTCAAGGTAGTCGGTATCACAACATTGGGCTCGTGTACGAACCATCCTATGGTCAACCATCCACAACCTAGAAATGTTCTAAGGGTATGCACGTGATGGATGAAATGCTATGACGTGTATAATGCCGATGAACCAATATGATGTGCACAATATGATGTAAATGATTTTCAAAATAATGACGTGTACGATTCAATAAAATTTCTTTAGTGATATGCTACCGACCGTGTTAAGCAAGAGCTAACACGACCGGCTCTGATACCAATATGATGTAATACGATCGGCCGGGATCGATCGGCTCGTATTACGCCACAAGAATTCAATGAATAATTTCGTGAATGATATGAATATATGACGATAAAGAAAATGTCGAATGAGCAAGACTCGGTCATTTACAAGCAGAGAAGAAGACCCCGCCGATCAAGGGGAAGATATTGACCCTAGATCAAACTCCCAATGACCCTCTTGACCGACTAGACGACTACGAGGTAAGGGGCGTGTGACGGCCCTAAGATGTTCGGCGTTCAAATCAACGAATATCCTTTCAACCACAAAAATAAGATCCTATCTCTCGATGAATGTGGCTAACCCTATCCGTAGATTATATTGAAAGAGGGCAAGGGATGAGATAGGGGAAGACAACACTAAAGGCGGTGATAATACTGGGAATGATGGAGGGGAGACGAGAGGGTACCTTATATGTCGATAGTCCACGGCGTGGGAAATGGTGTCTCGACGTAGTCAAAGGTGATGGGAGATTTCGTGTGGGTGAGGCACAACGAGGGCGGAGGATGGGGTTCTTGGCTTGTAATCACCCCAAGAATGCCTCTGGATGGTGGCTCGTGTCAATTCTTGAATTTCATGCACATTAGTTGATCAGGAACGCCAAGAAGGTGACGATTTCTTGAAGCCTTGATCGTTCTTGAGCGGTAGTAGATGAAGAATGCCAAGAAGGTGGTGGTTTTTGGAAACCTTGGGGTTCTTGAGCGGAAGTTGATCAAGAACGCCAAGAGGATGGCGGTTTACTTGAAATCTTGGTGGTTCTTGGTGGTTCTTGGTGGATGGCGATGGCGGCGGCAGACGATGGTGGCGGCGGGGACGATAGCCTCCAAGAAGAGGGTTCTTGAAAATAACCACCCAAGAAGTCTATGATAGAGGGGCGTTTCTTGATCTTCTTGGATGGATCTTGGAGGAGGTCGATGGTGACGGCAGATGACAGCGGCGGCAGGGATGATAACCTCCAACAAGAGGTTTCTTGGATGTTTCTTGGGTACTAACAACCCAAGATTCCCAAGGAGAGAGCATTCTTGGAGGAGGTTGGTGAAATCTTGGGAAGGAACAATCGCGACGCGTACTCGGAGTGATCTCGATAGTGACGGGTTATTATGCTTCTCCGTTGGTGACGCTTTCTTGAATCCTTGGGACCCTTCGGAGTGATCTCGATGGAGGGCTTCTTGGCTTCAAGAAGGGAGGAATTCTTGAATCTTTTAGCTTCTTCGGAGTGATCTCGACGAAGACGTTGAATGCGTTCCCACGGAGTGGTATCCACGTGGGGGACGCGGGCTCTACTCCACGGAGTGGTCTCGACGTGGGCGGGAATAGCCAATTCCCTCTACTCTACTTACTACGATATGTGGAGATAAGAGTTGTAAAAATTCTTTCAACAAATGACTCGAATGTTCCTTGGGCATGCTATCCCCTTATATAGTGAACGTGGGGAGAGGATGAACCGTCGCGAGACGTTGTTCGGCCTCTCCTTACAATTTGAAAATAAAACCAAAATTTCAAAAGTAAAGATGAAGGCGAGGCCCAACATTGGCCTAGTCCATGAAATCCAAAGACACAAGCAAAACATAAACAAACACAAGGGAAGATAGAGATGCATACGCGGGGTACTTGAACCCCGAGTGGCGAGCATCGACGCGAGCTGCTCAGCGTGGCTGATGTCGTCCTGTCGTGCCATCTCCAGGATGGTCCTCCATCAAGGTAGCCCATATTTTTCATACTCCATGAGAACTTCCCAAACCAGGCTCTCGGGGACTGTGATGCAACACGCTCAGCCGTGATCGGTGGCTCGCGTTGCAACACACTGCGTCTGGATGAACATTACGGGCTAATTCGACGCAACAATGAGGAGAGATGATGTAATTAAGAAATAACAAGAAGTACGACCCATAACTGAGTAGGACGAAGCTCGGGCAGTGACCCCTACGTGCCACGCACGGTCGGACTCCCAATGACCCGTTAGATCACGATGAACACCGACGATGCGGAAATCCTCGATTCAACTAACTACCCCTGATAACGTGGATGACAGGGCGAACAAGGGAAGAATTCTACCTAAACCCCAGGGTGCAGGTGGCGTGGGTGTTGAACCTCGGCGACCGAGCACGCAATAAAATATTGCAAGAAATAGTAATACTCAATAGAGGAAGGGAGAAGCATCGTGACCTGCGGACGTAGTCTGGTAGTCGCGGTGGATTGCTGCCGAGTCCCTACTGGCGTGGGGTCCGATGCAGTGGACGGAGTTGGTGTCGGCGGTCAGTGCGACGACAGTACGGGCGAGCGACGAGATCGCGGGGCGAACGGTGAGGCAGTGCGGAATGAGCGTCACGTCAGCGGCGCTGGTGGCTGCGAGGCGGCGGCGGAGGAGCTGGCAAGGGTGGCCAGGAACGAATGGCCGCAGCAGCAACCGTGCGGTAGCGGCGGCACTGGCGGAGGCAGTCGGAGACGGTTGTTCACTATGACGACCGTGGAAGGGCTGGGGCGGTGGTGTGCAGAAGCGGCGGGAGCCGAAGAAGGTGGCAGCTGGAGCGGCGTGGCGACTGGAGACACGGCAGCCGGGGGCGTCGTCAGTGACCGGGGTGATGACCAGGGGTGACGGCGACGGTGTGAGTGGAGGAGGTCAAAGACGGTGGGGCCAGATGCAATGGCAGCGACCGGAAAAGCGGCGGCCAGAGGCGGAGTCGGCGGCTGCATTTCAACGGTGAGCCCTAGCTTGGTCGGGTCATAAGACCGAATTACCCCCGACAACAGCCGTTAATTTCTGTGGCTGCCCTAACTTAAAATCGAGTTGACTCGGTTCCGGCTGAGTCGGAACGGCCTTTCTTATAATCGGGTTGACTCGGTTCTGTCAAAGCTGGGTCGGCCGAGTCGGGACTCGATCGCGAGTCGGCTGCGACTCGGTCATTCCAATCGAGGCGGCGCGCCGAGTTGCTCCAGCGCGTGAATCACCGCCATAGGCCCTGACGGAGGTCTTCGACGACGGCAGAAGGTTGGGCGTTCATGGGGTGCGGGGCGCCTGGGGTTTCGGGCGGCCCCCGAGAGAGAAACAGAGCAGACTTCCGGGGGAGCGCCCAGGCGTGGCCCGCAACAGTGCTCCCAAGGGCGTCGGTGGCTGGTGGAGCTTCGGTTGGTCGATGGCGTCGGCCGACGCTTGCAGCTCACCCGTAGCTCAGAGAGTTGTCGGGACAGCAAGGTGGCGATGCTCCCTCGTCTCCTCGTCTCTCCTTCAGGGAGGTGGGAAAAAAGGACTCTCCCCTTGCCGACCTGCGTACGTACTCAAGGCGACCCCTCTCAAGAGCAACGTTAAACAACAAAACTCGTTCTTCTTTTCTTCAACAAAACAACAACGTCTTCCTCTATGGCACCCCTTCTCCCTTTATAGGCGGAGAGTGGAGAACCCTAGGGGTTGGCTGGTAATTAGGGGAGAAAACCCCTAATTGAGCCGTAAAACAAAATATGGTTTGAGATGTAATAGAGGGGCCAAAACACGAAGGCCCTCCCAAAAACACGATAATGAAAATCCAAAAGATAAAAGGAAATGATCTGGGGAACTCCCTCCTCAAGCCGTATATTTGAAGTCTGAGTCCTTCGCGTCGGCTCGAGCTTCCCGACGTGGTCGCTCACGGGTCGCAACAGGTTGATCTTGGGCTTCGGCTGGTGGATGGTCCCCCATCAGACTGCTTGAGTCCAGAGAGTGACTTCTTCAATTTACAAATGCTCTTTCTTGAATCTTCGTAATATCCAGGGGGCAGCTCCATATAGTTCTCTTTGGTTAAGTCTCTGTGGAGAAAGGCGTTCTTCACATGATACTGTGAGAGTGGCCACCCTAGGCTTGCTGCCAAAGAAATAAGAATCCATACCGTATTAAGTTTTGCAATAGGTGCGAATGTTTCCCCATAATCAATCCCATAGGATTGTGTGTAGCCTTTAGTGACCAGTCTGGCTTTGTATCGCTATATGTTCCCATCTGCTCTATACTTCATCGTAAATACCCATTTACATCCCACTAGGCGTTTACTCGATTATGCTGAGACAATCTCCAAAGTTTCATTTTTTTAATCAATGCCTCCATTTCCTCGTCCGTAGCCTTCTTCCACTTCAGCCCCTTAACCATATCATGATACGTTTTTGGTATAGAAACTGAATTGAGTGCTGCTATGAAGGACCGATAGTCTGATCCCAATTGGCCATAAGCCACTTCATTGAAAAGTGGATACCTGACACGCTTGGTGCACTATCTCTTGTACTTTCGCAAGACTATTGGCCACCCACTATCGTCATTGTCATTGACTTCTTGTGGTTGAGGCTCTACTTCATTTGGTGTTTCATTTACGTTATCTTCTTCTTCATCTGGGGTACTTACACTGACTGGTTTTAACTGCTCATCTATCACCGGTGTCTGCCAACTTCTACGTCCAGCGAGTTTTGACCAGTTCTGTTGGTCATTTAGTGATGCAACAGGTTCAGGTTGTACTGCAACTTCCTGAATTCCTGCTACAGGATGATGGACTCTGTCAGCTATCTGCTCTATCACTTTGAAGAAACTTCCATTTTCATGAAATGTCACATCAGCAAAAACAAAGAATTTTCTTGACTTGGGATTATAGCATTTGTATCCCTTTTGGGTTTGTGAATAACCCAATAATACACATTTCACAAATCTGGAGCTGAATTTGTCTCCCAGATTGTGAACATGTACAAAGGATGTACACCCAAAAACCTGTGGTGTGAGATCCTTCTTCCATCAATAGTGAGGATAGAATTTCATCATCAGATCTACATGACTTGCATATCCCTGTGATCCTGATGGCAACCTGTTAATGATATGTACAGCAGTTTGGACAGCCTCTCCCCCAAAATATTTTGGGTACCTCTGATGGCGAGGATGCCAACATCTCATCGACGAACGCGTTACCGTGGTCAACCGGAGTCAACACGCATGCTTTGGACCACGGTCAACTGGAGTCAACCAAAGTCAACTCGCCACAATTAACAGAAGTCAACCCTAAAGCCGACACACCACAACCGCCAACTTACACGTCTCCAGCCGTGCACGCCTCTACGCGCATCATGACACGATGCCAAAGGCAGATCCACAACTGCCCTTTGACGTGACACGGCGCACGTCTTTATTTTCTCGTCAATTTCTCTTTCCTCCAAGGCCTATATAAAGGCCATTGTTTTCAAGAAACTCTTAGGCAATCATAATTCAAGAATCTAGTTTTTGTTTAACTCTTCTTGGAGGATTGCCCAGCCTCCCTTATCCTCTACCTTCAAACCCTATCCTCCGCCGTCATCGCCGCTGCCGCCGTCGCCGGTCACCGCCTCTTCCCTCTCTTCCATTTCTTTCTCCCTCTTCACTCTCTTTCATTTCCCTCTCTCTCTCGTTCTCGCCCTCAAGGGTCGCTACAGACCTCCCCTATGGTCGCCCTACCAGGCCGCCGTCCTTGGCCGCTCAAGGCCGCCCCCATGACCACCCCTTGGCCGCACTCCCAAGCCGACTAGGGGTCGCCCATCCAGGTCACCCAAGGGCCGCCTGCTCAGACCACCCAAGGGCGCCCTAGGCCACCCCCTTGGCCACTCTCACAGGCCACCCAGGGGCCGCCCCAACCAGATCGCCAGACTCGCCCAGGGCGCCCCGCCAGGGCTGCCCTAGGCCGCCCTATGACTGCCCCTTGGCCGCCCTTGGTCGCACTCCCAGGCCGCCTAGGGCCGCCCACCCAGGTCGCCCAAGGGCCGCCCTCTCACGCCACCCAAGGGCGCCCTAGGCTGCCCCCTTGGCCGCCCTCACAGGCCGCATAGGGGCCGCCCTAGCCAGGTCAATCAGGTCCGCCCAGGGCCGCCCCTGCCAGGGCCGCCCAAGGCCGCCCAGGGTCGCCCCTACCAAGGCCACCAAAGCACATCCTAAGCCATCGCCCAGAGCATCCCAGGCCAACGGTCGTCGTCGATGTCGTCTGACGTTTCGGGCTGCGCGCGCCCCGGGTGCGCTCCGCCGCACTGCGCGCGCACGCCAGCACTACGCGCGCTCTGCGCGCTCAGCGCCCGGTGCGCTGCTCTGTGTGCTCCGCGCACCCTTCTCGCGCTTCGCGCGCGCGGGTGTTCGCCCATGCTTGACTCTACAACTGCGACATCTGCACTCAACCAGGCCGTTGAACGCCCGGAACGCCCAGCATCGTCCTCGTCCGGTGGGCCGCTCAACGCCCAGATTCGCCCAGCTCTGTCACGATCAGAATTTCCCGCAACCTCTTCACACACTACGGTGCCGAGGTACGCCTGAATTCTCTGGTATCGAAGTGTTCCTCGTTCAATGTTTTCTCGAGAAGTTTCCACCGCCGTCAGATTTAGATTTGGTTTGAATTTTCTACTTCTTCTCCCTCTTTCTCGAGTGTTTCCTCGCGACGCAAATTCGGGTATTGATTTTGGTGCTTAGGCATCGTCGTGGTGGGGGAAGACAGTACTCCCACCCTCGAAAGGGTCGAAGCTGCACCACCAGATTTTCATCAGTTTTAAATCCGAATCCGGCCATGAATTTCTGTGGATTGTTTTATCCCTCACACATCCATCCTACCCTTAGCCCGTACATCCTGTCGTCCCGCCCTTCCTCGCCTACCCAGTAGTCTTCCTGCGTCAACCTCATAATGGATCAATAATGATCGAGCAGTAACAGTAACATGGCCTATCTTCCTTTGGACTACATTTTTCTGTGGAATATACACATAGGGAAACCCAAGAATCACACCCTGATCCTTCAAATAAGGAGAGTGTCTCATTAAAGAATTCTCTGCATTGTCAGAACGTAATCTTTTTATGGAAATCTCGAATTGAGTCTTCATCTGAAATAAATTCTGAACCACTACAGAGACATCAGACTTAGATTTTAAGAAATATACCCATGTCAATCGTGTACAATCATCAATAAATATAATAAACCATCTTGCGCCTGTTACAACTGTAGTAGGGGATGGTACTTACACATCACAGTGGATGAGTGCAAATGGCAGCTCACCCCCTCACCCCGTCTATGCAAAGACGTACATTTATGTTCAGAGAATTAAAATATCTCACAATTAAGATTAGAAACATTCACGCCTTTAAAAAACACCGAGAACGTGAATTTCAAAAGTTCAAATGAAGGATGTCCAAGTCTACAATTCAAAAGCTTAATCTGCTCCACTTCACGTCTTCTATAGCATAGAAGCCGTTTGACTTTCAATTGCCAGGTCGCTCGGATAGATGAGTCCATTCTTCACCTTAAAAGGTGAAGTCTTCTGGTTATTTGCCGTATCATAAACAAAAATCCCATTAGGTGGCATAGAAAAGGCAAGCTTTAAATATTTATAAGTTTCTGCGGAGATATAAGTTGTGCTCTAAGACTAGGTACATGTAGGACATGTTTAATAAAACCAGGCCTGATATTTTTACATCTCCAACACCAGTGACTGGAAGACTTTTCCCCCCTGTAGTGAATACCCACTTATATCCTTTTAGGAGTGTATTTATAGATTTTGGAGCGGTAGGGGTTCATATGGTCTGTTGCACATGTATCAATTATCGTGTTAGAAAAAAATATGATTTGGGGAGTCAGATAGCTCACCAATTCTGGCCATGGAAGTAAAGCTTATCATCATCTTGAGTTTCTCAAACTCTTTTTTCAGGTTGATATAATCTTCAACAATAACCTTGGGGTTGTCATTCCCGCAACCCTCTTCCACACCTGATTCGCTCTCCTTAGAGTCATTGACATGCGCTCGTGCTGGCTTGGAGGGTCGCTCATGTAGAATCCAGCATTTTTCTCGGGTGTCATTCCTTCTTTTGTAATAAGAACAATGCATGTTTGACTTGTACAGAATTTTCCCCCCTGGAGACTTCAGCTCTGGACCTTCCCCTGCCCTTCTCTGATCTTTTACAACTACACCATCACTTCCTTCTGGAATTTTTTTTTGTGGTTTTGCTGTAGCCATGAGTACTGATCCGGTGTCTTCTTTGTTGTTCCCATAAATTCTGTGTCTTTCTTCATCCATCATTAATTGGACAGCTTCTTCCAAGTTGGGAATGCGCTCTCAGTTGAGGATTTCGCTTCAAAGGCCTTCACACTATCTATTCAGTCTTATAAGGAACCTGAACATCCGATCTTGTAACATAGGCTGCCATTCTTCTGGGCTCTTATTAGTCCTCAAATGAATGATCGCTCGCCACAGCGCCTGAAGTTCATTTGTATACTTGGCTACTGATATCTCTCCTTGGATGAGTGTAGTAGTGATGGAAAACAGAGAAAGCTGGGATCGGTCAGGTCGTATTACATCTCAGTGAGATGGCAAGATGGATGAATGGAACAATTGATCCAACATTTTGAGAAAGTCAATGAGAAAGACATGACAATTGCTGATTAGATTGACAATCAACTAAAGATTCAGGAGTGGAACATTCACGGTCAAACTCCCATTGACCTACTAGGACCAACTAGATGTTATATGAGGTGAGTGGACAATGAGAAGTTGATGGAGGACCATCCTGGAGACGGCACGACAGGACGACATCAGCCACGCCAAGCAGCTTGCGTCGACGCTCGCCATCCTGGAGACGGCACGACAGCATCTCTATCTTCCCTTGTGTTTGTTTATGTTTTGCTTGTGTCTTTGGATTTCATGGACTAGGCCAATGTTGGGCCTCGCCTTCGTCTTTACTTTTGAAATTTTGGTTTTATTTTCAAATTGTAAGGAGAGGCCGAACCACGTCTCGCGACGGCTCATCCTCTCCCCACGTTCACTTGGCACCTATCCTCACTATATAAGGGGATAGCGTGCCCAAGGAACATTTGAGTCATTTGTTGAAAGAATTTTTACAACTCTTGTCTCCACCTATCGTAGTGAGTAGAGTAGAGGGAATTGGCTATTCCCGCCCACGTCGAGACCACTCCGTGGAGTAGAGCCCGCGTCCCCACGTCGAGACCACTCCGTGGGAACACGTTCAACGTCTTCGTCGAGATCACTCCGAAGAAGCTAAAAGATTCAAGAATTCCTCCCTTCTTGAAGCCAAGAAGCCCTCTGTCGAGATCACTGCGAAGGGTCTCAAGGATTCAAGAAAGCGTCACCAACGGAGAAGCATCGTCAACCGTCACTCCGGGTACGTGTCGCCATTGTTCCTCCCCAATATTTCACCAACCTCCTCCAAGAACGCTCTCTCCTTGGGAATCTTGGGTTGTTAGTCCCCAAGAAACATCCAAGAAACCTCTTGTTGGAGGTTATCATCCCTGCCGCCGCTGTCATCTGCCGTCACCATCGACCTCCTCCAAGATCCATCCAAGAAGATCAAGAAACGCCCCTCTATCATAGACTTCTTGGGTGGTTATTTTCAAGAACCCTCTTCTTGGAGGCTATCATCCCCGCCGCCTCCATCGTCCGCCGCCGCCATCGCCATCCACCAAGAACCACCAAGATTTCAAGAAAACCGCCATCCTCTTGGCGTTCTTGATCAACTTCCGCTCAAGAACCCCAAGGTTTCAAAAAACCACCACCTTCTTGGCATTCTTCATCTACTACCACTCAAGAACGATCAAGGCTTCAAGAAATCGTCACCTTCTTGGCGTTCCTGATCAACTTCTGCGCAAGAAATTCAAGAATCGACACGAGCCACCATCCAGAGGCATTTTTGGGGTGATTACAAGCCAAGAACCCCATCCTCCGCCCTCGTTGTGCCTCACCCACGTGGAATCTCCCATCGCCTTTGACTACGTCGAGACACCATTTCCCACGCAGTGGACTATCGACATACAAGGTACCCTCTCGTCTCCCCTCCGTCATTCCCAGTATTATTACCGCCTTCAGTGTTGTCTTCCCCTATCTCGTCCGCAGCCCTCTTTCAATATATTCTACGGATAGGATTAGCCACATTCGTCGAGAGATAGGATCTTATTTTTGTGGTTGAAAGGATATTCGTTGATTTGAACGCCGAACATCTTAGGGCCGTCACACGCCCCTTACCCCGTAGTTGTCTACTCGGCCAAGAGGGTCATTGGGAGTTTGATCTAGGGTCAATATCTTCCCCTTGATCGGCGGGATCTTCTTCCCTGGTTGTAAACGACCGAGTCTTGCTCATTCGACATTTTCTTCATCATCATATATTCATATCATTCACAAAATTATTCATCAAATTCTTGTGGCGTAATATGAGCCGATCGCTCCCGGCCGATCGTATTACATCGTAGCTACATAGCAATGGGGACCATACACTCTGTGAAACACTCTAATTCTGGCAAGGTATAAGATATTGTCAGTATATGTAGATGACATTATTATAACAGGTGCTGATGAAGCCAAAAATAATATTTTAATTCCTAAATTGTATGTGTTGTTTGAGATTAAGTCACTTGGGAGGCTAAGGTATTTTCTGGGAATTGAAGCAGGCTACTCCTCCCTAGGAATATTCATCTCACAGCACAAATATATTCTTGACATTCTGGAAGAAACTATGATGAGTGGGTGTAAACCATTGATAACTTGCAAATTAAGAGGATTAATTGATGAATTTTACATTATATTTATGTGTTTTAATGACCATATTTTCATGTTATCATATTAAAATGAAGATAAATGACTTACACTTTGATTTTTACTATTATTTCTAATTTTTATCATTTTTTATATGGTATATAACCTCATTTCATTGAAGAAATATTTTTTATGAGGCCTTAAATACTTGTCTTAAGGTTGGTAAGGTTTTTCCTATTTTTCTAGAATTTTTCCTGTATTTTTATATAGTTTTATGACCATGCTATAGCCAAGAAACGATTTTTTCATATTTAAATAAAACATATTCTATCTATTTGGCATTTATAATATGTTTATATATATCAAGGGGGCATCCACGTCATTCGCCCAAAATTCAGGCGAATAAGTTGATAAATATTATTAAAATAATATAAAGAGAAAGAGAAAGAGCATTATTGGCTTATTATGGCATCGCAAATCGCGATGCCATAATGAGCCAATCATAAGCTCAAAATTTATGGCGTGGCGCGGTCGCCGAGAGAGAGGTACACTTTTTATTTTTACTTTTACCTTCTTCGTGCAATAAATGCAAGCGGAGAAGTGATCTCTGCGTGCATTTATTAAACACGAATATTCCTCGTACCACAGTCGGTTAGCCGCGTGCATTTAATGCACCCGGCAACCGACACACGTGTCTTGAGTATAAATCAAATACTTTGGTGCCTTTTCTAATCATTTTGAAAGCCACAATTGATTCACCACGTGCATTAAATGCAAGCGGAAATTGACTGTGTATTATTAAATTAACGAAAAGTTTTTTTTTGTTTTTTTTATTACATAGGGCGACGTGGCTTCTTTATAGCCGTTTAAAGAGCCGAATCACTATCCAATGATTGCAGTGATGCGAAACGACGACGGCCGGGATCGAGCGGCGCGTTTCGCGTCACAGGAGAAGATGATGCTATGTGGTGAAATGATGTTCAAAAATAATGCGCGTATGGACGAGCGATACAAGACATCAACAGATAACAGCGTGGATTGGGACGATCACCCTGGAAGAACGATCCGTAGATCAAACTCCCAATGACCCTCGGAATCTACTAGACGTCTAGACGAGAGGGGCGTCCAACGGCCCTGTCAAGTTCGGAACTTAAGCGGTCAGAAGACAGTCCGTTTACCTCAAGAAAGCTCCTATTCTCGTCGATGGTGGTTAATCCTATTTCTGGCGATTCTTTCGTGGCGCCGGGGCAGGGGACGCGATAGCGGGAGACGGCACTGCAAGAAGTAATAATACTGGTTTTAAGGCGGAGAGAGGCGAGGATTTGACCTTAGGATCGCTGAGTCCGTGGCGTATCGAGCGGCGATCAGTTGACGGGCCGAAAAACCAGTGGAAGCGAAGTGATATCCGACTCGCCCGGGAGGCCGACGGGAGGCGATGCGGGGACGTGAGAATTCGTGTCAGGGCGTGGTCACGTCACGGTGCCGCTCTTCGGCGAGTAACCCAGCGAGGGCTCAGGCTGGTGCGGCGCCGAGCAAGAGGCGGTGCGCGACCAGTCCACCGGATAAGCGGAACCCGTGGGTCAGCGGCCCGTGGCGTGGGTAGGAGGTTGCGGCGCGGGTTCAAGGAGCGCGGGTGGAACCGGTGGAGATCAGGCGGCCGCCGCGGCGTTGGGGCAGTGGCTCCGCGGCCGGTGGCGCGAGGACGACCGTGCGGTGGCGCGAGGACGACGGTGTGGTGGCGCGAGGACGACGGTGCGGTGGCGCGAGGACGACGGTGCGGTGGCGCGAGGACGTTGGCGAGGCTGCGTAGGGGTTTGGCGGGGTTCGGGAAAGATCGTGGACGGGGTGAGGTTGGAGAAGGTCAAGAAGATGGCGGAGCAATGGGTGGGGAATCAAGAAGGTCGGAACTAGGTGGTGGCAGGGGTCAAGGGGCGGTGGCGGTGTAGGAGAGGAAGGAGGAGATCGATGGTTGTGAACCAGAAGGGGTTGGGTTCAAGAAAACGAGGGAGTGGGTGGAAGGTAACCAAGAACTGGGTTGAGGAATGATCAAGAACGATGGAGAAGGTGGTCGTAATGGTAGGATGAGAGAGATGAAGATGGAGGGGAGAGATCAAGAACCGGGTGGGGTGGATTCTTGACGAGGTCGCGGGTGTTCCTCCTCGCTGGAGAGAGATATCCCGATGCAGCACAGCGCCTTCGCTTTCTTGAATCTTGAAGGCACCCAGAGTGATCTCAATGGGCACACTCTTGATTCTTGATTGCACGGCTTCTTGAAATTCTTGGCGTGCGGAGTGATCTCGGCAGTGCGGTTGAACACGCGACGCCGGAGTGATCTCGACGGGCGCCGTGAGGGCTCTACTCTCGGGTGATCTCGGCGAAGAGGTGGGGCTAGCCAAACCCCTACGCTACGCTACGATAAGGGAAGATCTCTGAAAAGACTTTTCAATTTCAAAAACTTCCAAGTAGTCCCTTGGGCATGCCCTCCTTATATAGGGAGGAGGGGTGCCAAGGAGGCGTGAGAGGTGGAACCGTCGCAAGACGTGGTTCGACCTCTCCTTACAAAATGAAAATACAAACTGTAAAATAAAGAGAGACGAGGATGGGCCCTACGATATTGGCCCAATCCCATAATTCGAAATACAAAGAAAGACACATAGAGAGAAAACATAAATCTTGCGAACCTACCCGGAGTACTTAAACCCCAGGTTGCGGACGTCGGCGCGAGCTGTCCGATGGGGCTGCTGGCGTGTCGTCGTCGGGCGTCCCGCAGATGTCGGTGTCGTCGTCTGGCTGTCGTCATCCGGATGGTCCTCCATCATGCGGCCGTTTGAAGCGCGCAAAACGTGTCGAACACGATCTAAGAAAGTGGGGGGAACAAAAATTAAAGCGTGGACCAATCAGAAAAGGACATTTTAGGAGATATTTTTAAGAGAAAAAAAGATCTAATGGCCTAGATTAATCTGTAGTAAAATGACGATATCTTGAGATCTAGACGTCCGATTGGACTGAAATTTTGAGGATATATTTTTCTTTTCCCCCTCTACAATCCACACGGTTGGATCTTTAAATAGAGGTTAATTTAATTTTTGAAGCTCTCCCCAAGGATTTGGCCAAGAGGGGCACAGAAGTTTCTTTGGAAGTCAACAGTTCTTAATTCTGCACTCAAATTTGTAAGTTTCTGATTTCTATTTTAAACTTCTTCATGAGAGATTCTAAAATGCCTTGGCATGGGCAAAATGTACATGCCCTAGAAGTTGCTTTTAATGAAATTAGCACTGCATTTTGACTCTTATTTGAGATCTGATTATTAAGCTTTAGTTTTAAATAGATTTGGAACAATTCTGCATTTTTAGATTTTTAATTTAGGGTTGGATTTCACATTTTCCCCAAATTCTTCACTTTCTCTCTCTAGGTTAATTTGTTTAGTTTATCTATCTAGAATTCAAATTTTTTTTTTTGGAAATTCAACTCACTATATAAAAACCCTAAATATAAAATTTCATCCATAAATTCATCCATCTTGAACTCCAATTTCAAAATTCCTTTCTTGATTATTAAATTCCCAATTTTAATTCATAAAATTTGTCTTAAAATTTTATAATAATTGGGAAATTAATAATCCGAATTAATATGATCTTATAATTGAAATTATTCTATCTTGAACTTTTTGACCGAAATATTTAAAATCAAAGTTAAGTTTTAACTTAATTTTGATTAATTAAAAACAGTATTAAGTATAATTAAGGTTTATTAATTGCAAAATGAATTCATCCTTGAATTAGTTAATTAAAAAATGGATTTAAATTCTTGCTTGCTGCCTCCTTGTGGTTTGACCCCTTGCTTGCTCTATATTCTATATTTAGTGATTAAGGGTATTGATAAATTTTATTGTATAAGTCTAAACGCCAAATCAACAACATTTTTACACACATTTTTAGGCTTATCAACCATCTCCTATACCTATTGACCCAAATGCAAGACAAAGAAACAGTAGTGGACAAAGGGCAATCCTGGAGGCTGATAAGGAAACTTATCTACTTGAACCACACACAACCTGATATAGCCTTCGATGTTGGGTTGTTAAGTCAGTTCATGGTTAGTCCTAGAAACTCACATTTGCAAGCTGCATATAGTGTTTTGGCATATTTAAGGGCTCGGCAGGTCATGGCATTCTCTTCAGAAGACAGGGCGGCACCCAGGTTATGGACAGACGGTCTACCATCTTATACTGCTCATTCATAGGTGGAAATGTAGTTAGATGGACGAGTAAAAAACAACCTATGATCACCCTATCGAGTGTTGAAGTTGAATATCAGGCTCTCATCAAAAGCATCAGTGAAGCAATGTGGATCAGAAATATCCTTACAGAACTTGGACTAAGATAGAGAAATCCAACAGTTATGTATTGTGATAGTAAGGCAGCTATCGATATTGCTCATAATCTGGTACTACATGACAGAGAAAAGCATATTGAGCTAAACAAGCACTAGATCTAAGAAAAGATTGACCAAGGACATGTGCAAATAAAGCATGTCAAATCAGCTACTCAAGTGGCTGATATATTCATTAAGGGATTGGTGAGATCCCTCTTCGACTGACTGATGAGCAAGCTGGGAATCAGAAGTATTTGTTCACCAGCTTGAGGGGCGGTGTCAGTCGTCGAGTTATGTTTACTTTTTTATGTCTTTATTTATTTAACTTTCCCTTCTTGCCCTTTTCTAGTTAGTTATTATGTAATGGATCCAATAGTGTTCAGGCCCACTTGTAAAACCCATAAGTATGGGGAGAACCATAAAAGAAAACAAGTTGTTCTTTTTGTCTTCAAACCCCAACTGTCTGTTAAATCCACCGCTGAAAGGAGAGGAAGGCCAGGCCATCAACAATTTTCAATGCAAACATGTAGTACTTTAGCAAGTTTTGCTAAAAACGTCTCAAGAAAAAATCTGGAAACTAAAAAAATCCATAAAATTTAAAAATAATCACTTACTAAATTAACATGGCATTCATATATTTTTGAACTTTTTCAGGAGCATACATAATCCAATGGCACTCTTACATAGCTTCCTACTATACAAGTAAAATTAGTTTTCTCCTGGCCATTATGATGAACATCAAGCTAAATGCAACCTTAATAACCAACAATAACACAGAAAAAGTTTTTCCCTAAAGCTTTTCTATAATTCTAGTAAAGGATAATAATATTTCTTTGTTAATTGGTGAAGTTTTCTATAATCTATACCTAATCTCATTCTAGAAGATAACCTAATTTGGACATCTACCCCTTGTTTTTTTTAACAGCAATCAATTTCAAATGAATATATCTAAGTAGGATGAATTCTGAGCTTAAATTTTTAGGGTATTTTTTTTACTTTAGATTATCCATACATTATCTTAGATTTATAAATGGAGCCACCCTCCCCTGTTAAACGTCACCCTTATATATTTTTCCTGGTTGTGATTAGAAGATTGTTTTGTTCGTTCAAAATCTCATTAAGGTCTGTTCTCGTGTAATGAGGCTAAAGGATCAAAGGAACAACCATTTGATCAAGATACATAAATAACGCATACAACTCACCATGTTGGAGATGGGGCCACGAGGTTAGTGCAATCTATCTTTTTCGGACGCACATCTTCATCACTTTTGTTAGGTTACTGTTGTCAATAGCCTTGGCTTTGACATCACATACACCATTTCCACAACTCCTTTGTTTTTATCACCAGAATCAGTAAAATCCATATCACTTACTCTGCTCCATTCCCTCCTGAAACTATAGAAATAAAACTATAGCTTCCAAAAGTATAGAAATCATTAAAAATAAAATGAAATTTAAAATTGACTTATTTATGTTTTAAATAATAGAAATAAATTTAAAATTTTCTGTATTTTCAAGAGTAACATGAATATTTTCAGAATAATATATTTATTTTCTAGATTTTTTCCTGTTTTTAATATTTTTCTGAAAATAATTTTCTATGCATGAAATAATTCTTTAGATTTTTTTACATTAGTTCTTGAATAATTTTTTTCTAAGGCATAAGATATTTTTAAACTTTTTAAACATTATACTGGAAGACTAATTATTTTTAAAAATTATAAACATAATGTAGAATATTTTAAATTAATATAAAAAAATTTTAGAGAATTATGGATTGCATATTATGATATTTATGGATTTTGGAGATTTCCTTGACATGCTGACAGTCCGCCACACGAATTGATGGGGAAGATAATATCAGAGGGCTAAAAGTTATTTGATGTCAAAATTGAGATATCGGATAATCAACCAAGAGTTTCAGGCTAACATTTTTAACATAGCTTTGTCTTTCCCACTTATTTTTTATCATACGGTTGGATCTATAAATAGAACCCCTGATTCGTGTACATATTATTTTGGAATTGTGCCAAATCTAGTAGGCTGAGTGAAATAAAGTTATATCGTGATCCATCAATTTTTATTTATGTTCTTCATTGGAAATAAAAAGAGAAGTGGAGGGGCTCTCTAGTTATCATAAACTGCCTTCACCTTGTAAGATTATAAGGATTAATGATGAGTGTTATTGTGCTTACTTTTTTGTCTTCTACTTGAAATCATCTCACACATCTGCATCCATCCAGACTTGTTCATCACATCTATTCATCTGCATTCATCTATCAACATATATTCCATCACATCCATCTATCCATACCAATCCACATCCATATCATCCATAACATCTGTCTACACTAGGGATTGTCCGTTTGATATCTTTCCAATATCTGGTATCGGACATCCGATATCTGATATCCAGAAAATGTCGGGATGGTATCTGATATTGGATATCGGATATCAGAATGATTTTGTCTGGCAGGTGTAAACGGATATCGGAACATATATCGAATGGGTAAGGATGAGGCGGATCTCGGATACCAGATATCAGATTTTGATACCCCGGACATCAGAACCGGTATCCGGATATCAATATCTGGTATAAAGAGAAAACAATCATTATTGATCATGATTTCAGATGATTTACATTGACAACTCGCAAATGTTTTTAATGTATTAATACCTCGTTTAATATATACACCTCAAAATTTATGTTTTCTTCCAATATGGGATAATAAGATTCGGAGTTTAATATTAAACTCCGAATCTTATTATCCCATATTGGAAGAAAACATAAATTTTGAGGTGTATATATTAAACGAGCTCATAAATATTTAGAAAATGTGATTTTTGAGGGGTATATAGAAAATAAATTATTAGGATATTTAATTTATAAGTAATTAACATATATATTTACTCTGCTATTACCTTGTTTAATATTTACACCTCAGAATTTTCATTTTCTTCCATATGGGATAACATGATTCAGAGTTTAATATTATACTCCAAATCATATTATCCCATATGGAAGAAAACAGAAACTTTGAGGTGTATATATTAAACAAGATAATTAAATACTTTGAAAGCTCTATGCTTACTTGCTGGACGACGAATTTCCTCTACACCAATGCACGTTGACAGATACAATGGAAGAAATATATTTTTACAACCATTCTATGTTGGATATCGAAATCTGATATCCAACTCTGATATCCTATATCATCATCCTTTCCAAGAGACAGAGGCAGATGACGACATCAAGACAGATAATGATATTGGATATCGATACATCACCATTTAATTAGATATATCCAGTATCATCCTATATTGATTGATAATCGATATCCAATATCCAATATCCTTATCCGATATCTGAATATCGGTAAAAATGGATATTGGAAGTGTGATTTCTGATATCCAATACAGAATTCATCCCGATACCGTAATCCGATGTCGGTATCAAGAGGGGCAAACACTAGTATGCACCATTCATCCATATCTTCATCTGTATGCATCACCACTTATATTATGAACAAATATAATTTTCAACATATCAATACATCACCACTTAATTTATTATCCATCTCATCTCACCATATTGTTTAATTAATCAAATACATTTTCACACCCCCTAATCAACATATAAAAGAGATTAAGTCCCTTATATATGTTCCCTAAGGAGACAACCCTTTCTCATCCCCAACAAGACAAACTATCTAATGAATCAAGCTTCATAATACTTTTATTGATTAACTTAAATAATGATCATCTTTATAATCAAGCTTTATAAATTCTCACTCTAAATTTGAGTATATGAACAGGTCTGGCAAGCATGGACACCTAAAATGGATGCCCTTATCTAGTTATTCTTATTTTGGAACTTTCATAATTTGTAACACACAAAAGCCCTTATAACTTACATATATCCATCAATGCGTGGATGTTATGTATGTGACCCTATAGGCACATCTGTTAGTCTATTTAATAACCTCGATGGCTCAAAAAATATTTTATTACCCAATATGATAAATTATCCATAATATATATAAACTCTTAATCAATTATTTATTGAACCCAAGTGATTGTTTGTGTTTCCAGTCCATGGATGCAAAGCTACACCTCATGCTCTAGAAGATATGTAGTAAACGAACTCTCTCATGGAATCTTTACCAAGTTCAATACAACACATCTATAATCCTTCATATGCATGAGACTCCTAAATTATGTAAGGCATAGTTGATCATCAAACCCTAATTTTTCATTCCAGTTAGTACTGATGTGTAATGATGATCTTTTGATAACATCTTCTCTAATATTTGCACCATTGTGGGTATGAATTTAATGCATCTTCGTCTTCGAATCAATATCATCCTATATTAAGGTACACAATCCCATATCGACCACTCAGTCACTTCTGTGAAATTATTTCTTTGTTTCAATATTTGAACATATTTCTATATAAATTAGGGACTCGTAAGTCATAATAAAACATATGTCTATCTTTAATGTCTCAGGTCCACTTAAATGATCCCGATATGAATCAGCCTGAGTCATATTTATATATAAAAAAATTGAGGTTTCATACAGATTAATTTAGTGAACCCTTTCTCCAAAAAATTCCCACTTTTGGCCCGTAGTGTCTCTAACACTCATGGCTACATGATCACCCATAATAATCGTATAATTTAGATCAACAAGTAAGGTTCTTTCCTAGTAGCTCGATGTCCATATAAACTATAAATCAAATAGGAAGGTAGGAATAAAATTTTTAAATATTATTGAGCATATTATTATGATCTAATCATAACTCACTAAGTGATATCACATATTCAAGTACTTAATCATAAATATCGCATGGAAATAATACTAAAAAAATATTTATTTTAATGAACTTGAATATGACATGGAGGTGTGATTAGTTTTCCAGCCACATGAGGTCCACCACTACCGAAAATATTTTAAAACATGTCATTTTTTAGAATTAAAGTTAGATAAAATAATATCATGTAAAGTTTCCTTCAAACATAAGAAGCATATTTCAGTGAAGAAGGTTAATGTTTTTATCCAGGGTTTTGGTTAAAATAAATTTTAACAGGTTAAGGGGTCATTATCTCTTCATCATTTTATTTAAGATAAAGAAAATTTCTATTAAAATAGTTACTCTTTCTCATGAAGTTACACACATGAAACTGATCATGTTCAACATGAGGATACTTTATGAATCTACCTATACTTGCCTCTAACTTTCCATCCCATTCATCACGTTCCACAGTTCCTTTATCAAAATTTGTTGTAGCTTTTGATGTGTCAAGGAAAGTTTTCCTTAGATAGATTAAAAAATGACTCAAATTTTTATTCTCCTTTATATCTGCCACAAAAAATCCATACGAAACCTGCAGTTGTGAACTTTGTATATTCATCCCTCAGCAAGCTCTAATTTTAAAAATATAGCTTCCAAGTCTTGTACTTTAATCTAATAGGGACCTATAAACATCATGCATACTATCTCACATGTTATAAAATGAGATATTCGATCTTATATTTCTTTCAGAAATTTTATCCAGGAGGATAGAACTAACATTTTATGACAATACAACACTTGTTTAAAAAGAAATTTATGACAATCCTTTAACATATTAAGAAAAAAGGATTAAACTTGATTATAAATTCTAAAGGAATAGTAATGTATGTATCCTTAAAATATTTAATGAGTCAGTTCTTCTGGTGAAGATATTTCAAAATATTTAAGATACAAGGGAAATATATTTTTGGTTAATTGTATATTGTTTTTGTCTCTTTCTCAATTTATTTTCCCTTAAGATCAGTGAGGAACCCAAAATCAGGCATGAAAACATACACATTTTAAGGTTATTTTGGGCATCGTTTTACTAATATTATCTTCATATTTATATGAATTCTCATTTCATGTATTAAATGGATCATTTGGTTTAACCAAAAGCTTCTAACATGATTTTTACACATTTTACTAGTCCAATTATTTTCAAGCAAAATGTGTTTTGACATCATTATTCCATAGTGGTTATTCTACATTTTGCAAGACTTAATAGAAATAAATCAATACAAATAACAAAGACAATCATATTTTTATGCTTCTTTAAGTTTGTAGATATAGTCTATGCCATACGATCTTCTCAAGGGAGATTGGATAGTGAGTTTTGAAGAGAATAATTTTATGGTTTTAGTATTTTTTTCACCGATAGATGCTAAAGAGAATGGTGGGGCCACATAAATCAGCAAATCAGGAGAGCGGCCACTGATGGGGTGGCCAATGCATCAAGTGGGGTGCACCAATATAAGTGAGGTCCACCGTTGTAATTTAATCACAGCCGTTGGATTCTTTATGAAGGCGATGAGATGGCCAGGGTCATACCCATCCATCTCCACCCCTGGCCTTCAACTCCAGTATTCAAATTGTAGTTTTCTACCATAACGACCACCAGAAGTATCCAAAAATCCCTACATGAAAACTAGGATCCTCCTACGTTCATAAAAGGACCTTTTTGACCTTGAAATTCTCATCTTGAGACAGACAGTGTGGACACTGTGGGAGACCCTTCCAGTTGTTTGTCCAACTGAATTGGAGTTGGTGACAGCTCTAGGGCAGCGGGGCTCTTTCAGGGAGGTAACGGAGGAGGTTCAGAACACATTGGATTCATGCCACCACGGAGGAGGGTGGGTATGGTCGCAACCTAAAAACTAGGGGATTGCAATCTGCACTCCCCTTCCCCGTCTGCTTGAGTTTGGGTGATTCATGTGAGTTTATGTGCTCAATCTGGTAGACATATATGTACTTATCCTTCTCATATTCATAGCTTTAGCTAAAAATCACTTCTGGAATTAGAATTCATCCGATATTAGTGGACCAGTCTAATTGAGACATTTTCTCGAATACATACCACGGAGTGAGCAGTTCCTTAATTTATCTGATTTCTCCTTTAACCTTATGTTATAAAAAAACACATGTATACTTATATAATTTATATTATATTATCGTAAGCAATCCCCAATCATCTAATGATATAAATGATAAAGTCAAATAAGGGTAGTCATTTCCATGCATTATTTATCATAACTACGCTGAAATTCAGTTCAACACTATTAAAAACAATTATTTTACATAATAATGAGATCATGCCTTCCATTTTTCCCACAATTAAAAAGCAACATTTTTTACTCAATTGAGGTTTCCATCAATGATCTGACATGTATTTTACCAAGTTACATAGTTTGGGATTTTTGGGATATTTCTAAACCCCACTAGACTCAATGAGTCAAGTGGGACATGAATCTAACAATTTCCTTAGTATGTTGACTTCTCAGGTCAAAGATTGACTTTCGGTGGTCATAAAATTACGAAATTTTATGAGGAAGTCAAGAAATAAATCTTGAGTGTTAGGACGGAATTTCAGATCAAAAGGATCTAGGAATAAGAAGATGCATGCAAATCAGTGGAGCAGACTCAACCTGGTGGCGTGGACGCCAATGCTTCGACACCGGACGCGCCGCCGCCACCAACCAAGGTCAACATCTCCCCTACGGACAAAATGGCAAAGTCAACCGAAGTCAACATCTCCGCCACGAACACGCCGCAACCGTCATCACACAAGTCTCCACCCGCGCACGTCCCTACGCGCGTCATGACACGTCGCTAGAGGCAGATCAACAACTGCCCTTTGGCATGACATGAAGCACATCTTTAATTTCTCGTCTCTAATTTCTCGTCATTTTCTCTGTCCTCCAAGGCATGTATATAAAGGCCATTGTTTTCAAGAAACACTTAGGCAGTCATAATTCAAGAATCGAGTTTTTGTTTAACTCTTCTTGGAGGACTGCCCAAGCCTCCCTATCTCTTCGTCAACCTACCTCCGCCGCCCCCTTCGTCTTCGCCGCCGCCGCCACCGTCTCGTGTTGTCGGTCACCGTCTTCCTCCTCCTCTCCATTCCTCCCATTCCCTCCTTTGCCCTCTTCTCTCTCTTGCTCTTCCCTCCTCGTCCTTCGCCCTTGGCAACCCTAGGTCACCACCCAGACCACCTACCTTGGGCCACCAAGGATGCCCCAGGCCACCCATCCAGGGCTGCCCAAGGCCACCCAAGGTCACCCCATCAAGGCTGCCCAGGACCGCCCCAAGCCACCCACACAGGGTCGCCCAAGGCTGCCCAAGCCGCCCCATCAAAGGGCCGCCCAGGGCCGCCCAGGGCCGCCCCAGGCCGCCCACGTAGGGCCATCCAAGGCCGCCCAGGGCCGCCCCAGGTAGCCCACGAAGGGCCACCCAAGGCTGCCCATCAAGGGCCGCCCCAGGTAGCCCACGAAGGGCCACCCAAGGCCGCCCATCAAGGGCCGCCCCAGGTAGCCCACGAAGGGCCACCCAAGGCCACCCATCAAGGGCCGCCCAGGGCCGCCCCAGGCAGCCCATGCAGGGCCGCCCAAGGCCACCTAAGACTGCCCCATCAAGGCCCGCCCAGGGCCACCCCAGGCAGCCCACGCAGGGCCACCCAAGGCCGTCCATCAAGGGCCGTCCAGGGCTGCCCCAGGCAACTCACACAGGGCCGCCCAGGCTGCCCCTGCCAGGGCTGCCCAAGGCCGCCTCCATGCTGCCTACTTGGGGCCGCCCAAAGGCCACCCAGGCCGCCCCAACCAGGGCTGCCAAGGCTGCCCCAGGCCATCCCCTAGGACTCCTGTCCTGGGCCGCTTAAGGGCCATCCCTGGCTGCCCGCCAAGGGTCACCCTTAAGCTGTCCCACCGCCTGGCCAAGCCTCATGCCCCGCCTCGCCGCGTCTGCACTTGTTTGTCTCACTCTTCACCAGGGCCGTTCAATGCCCGGAACGCCCAGATCCCATCGTCCAGTGGGCCACTCAACACCCGGATTTTCCTAGCCTCATCACGATCGGAATTTCTCACATCCTCTTCATGCACTACGGTGCAGAGGTACGCCTGAACTCTTTGGTGTCGAAATTGTTCTCCGTCTAGTGTTTTCTCGAGAAGTTTGCACCGCCGTCAGAATTAGATTTGGTTTGGGTTCTCCACTTCTTCTCTCTCTTTCTCGAGTATTTCTTCACGACGCGAATTTGGATATTGATTTTGGTGCTTAGGCATCGTCGTAGTGGGGGAAGACAGTACTCCCGCCCTCGATCAGGGTCGGAGCTGCACCACCAGATTTTCATCGGTTTTAAACTCCAAATTCGACCGTGTGATTTCTGTGGCTGTTTTATCCCTCCAGTATCCGATCCATCCCTAGTCGTCCATCTACCCGTAGTCTGTCCCGTCAACCTAGTCGTCCATTCCTTCGTCATCCATTCCTTAGTCGTCCATTCCGTAGCCATCCTACGTCACAACCGATAGGCCTGTTGTGAAGGAGCATGAAGAAAACCTTCTAGAAGGTCCTTGGAGGCTTTCAGGATGATCAAGACACAAAAGGGGGACTCCAGCTGGCAGTTATTGGTTGGTGGAGAGCCTAGGGTCGAGATCCAGTCCAGGATTCATGAGGTGGAACCCATCCATCCATCCATTCCAGCTCAAATCCAAGGGCTAGGGATGATTTGTAACTAACTCTAACCAACTTGTTCTTTTCCCTCCAAATTCGACCTGGAGGGAAAGAGTCTGGTTGGTTGGGGTCTGATCACCTGGATTGAGGCCTCAAGAACTCAATCCTGGACGTTCATCCATGATCCAACCACTAGGAATGGCTGAAACAAACACAAGTACCCCTATAAAAGGGCCCCCCTCACCCTCCTTAAGGGTATCCAAGAATTGAGTATTATTTCGTTCCACTTTCTTTCTTTGTTGAGCTTGTTCCTGGGTCTACCTTCATCTTGAAGGTGAAAGGAGTCTTCTAGGAGCGTCCTGGATCTTGAAACCAGTTGGTAGGGAGAAGAAGAAACCACCTTGGGCCCCTTGGGTGTGACAAAAGAAGTTCCTTTCTTATTCTCATTCTACCTCCTCCTAGTCTTTTCCTAAGCTTCTTTGCTACTTTAGACAGATAGCCAACATCTTAAGCTTTCCAACGCCTACCCACACGTGTCAAAATGATATCTGGAACTCCAGATATCATCGTTTCGGTCCACCGCACGTGAGAGCACCTCCGCCGGCGCCACCGGCGGCGGAGCGCTGAAGCCCACCTCACAAGTAGCACTTCCGCCCGCACATTCAGTGGCAAAGTGCCCACGACTGTGAGCTCTCTCTCTCTCTCTTCACTCAAACTGTCAAGAATCGATAACGATTCGGACAGTTCTCTCTCATCCGGTTCAACAACTTTGAACAGGATAAGGGAGTTACACCCCAATTAATTTCAGAATTTTTTATCTCTCCCTAGAGAAATAAAAAATTCTGGAAAAAATCTCAAAAATCATTCTCTGTCTAGGCTTTCCACGAAAAATTTTCCATACCTAGTAAAAATCATATTCATCTTTTTTTTGTTGAAAACAAACCATCTTAAAAACTAAAAACATTATGAAAGAGACTTATACAATCTGGAACTTAAAATTCTAATTGAAATTCATCCTAACTAGCTACCTAGCTCCCTGAGGGATCAAGCCTTACTAAGTACTACAAGTATGGTAATAAAATTGTTGATTGGTACATAACTACCCTTACAAACGACTTAGTTAGTGATCTTTTTATCATCAACTTTCAACCCTTAGTTTGGTCCAATCAATAAATACTAAATTATTAATTACTTTTATTCTCCCTTTATCTTCAATTATTATCCTCTTTATCTAATTACTTCAACTCTTCTTATATCCTACTAACATAAAAGTCCCTATTAACTACCTATTTAAATAATCATCCTTCCTCCACTACCATATATATTTATCTTACCCTACATACTATCTAAATATCACTTACTATAAATAATAATAATATCGTAGCTGTTATTTCTTTATCATATTTATCATATCTTACAATTAAACCTAAAATAATTCTTTTACTATCTACATTACTCTTATCCCATGAGTATTTCCTTATAAATAATTTTCATTCTTTACTTATTCACTACCCCTAAATATCTATAGAAAAATATTAATACTCAAAATGGTATAATTAATACTGTATCTTATAAATATTTCACATCTAGATGTTCTCCATTTCTTGTTAACTCTTACAACCTATTTCTACTTATTACTTATCTTCAACCTTATCTCTATTGTTTATTACTCTTACTTTTTTTATAATATTATATAATTATGTACTCGTTCCAGTGAATCACTCACTTTATCATCTTATTTTTCCTAACTGTAACTCAATGGTTAGATATATCTCTAAAGGCCAATACCTGTGGACACCACTCACATCATACTTATTTGAGTAAATTTTATATAATTAAACATTTAAATTTTATATGATTAAGAAAAATTATTTTACAATGACGTCAAAAAATACATGTGTAATTTGCCTTCATCAATCAGCCATTTTCTCAATTTTATAATCCATACTATTTTCATAAGCATCGAAAAGTTGCTTTCCATTTATTAATTTTTTTATTCCCAGTATTTACTCATGGTCTTTTCTACAAATCATGGAAGATAACAAGCCATGAATTTTTCTTGAGTAAAAATTAATTCAAATTAAATAAAATACCTTTATGGGTCAGTTTTAGGTCAGTTTGGCTCAAACCAGTCGGTTTGGGTTGACCTGCTTGGTTTGGTTCAAACCTGTGGCTGTCCAAATTTATCTGGTTGAACTGGCAGTTCCGCTGATCATTACTACTCAGTCTAGCGGGCCACCGTGTCACCCATTGTCTGTGGTTGTTGTGGGCAACGGCTGGTACTAGTGAGCAATGGTGCTATGTAGTAGACAAAAGGTATTACAACGTTTTCTTGATGAGGAAATTTTTAGCATGGTTGGATGCATTGGAAAGCCTTTCACCTAGGGTATTCAATGAATGTTTGCCTAGAGAAAATAAGGATAAAATTAAAATTAAAAGGTTATAATATCACACAAATCGCATTGTCACAACCCCCCAAGGAGTAGTCACTATTTTTAGATTTGTCTAAAGTGTTGAAAGTCTTTAAAGTGGATAAACCACTTCTAAAATTTTGTCATTTTAAGTTGCAATTTAAAATATTTAAATTAATTGTAATTAATTCTTACTTATTTAATCATCTGTTAGACCCTTCAGCCTCGACCATATCGGCCAAATAGTTAAAAGTTACCACTGACAAAGGCAAAGAGCAACTTGGGCTGAATATTGACATCTTTATCCCTAGCCATTTAATCCTCTCAAGTGAAGATTAGATGGCAGCAGTTCAATTACTATCATGAACTTATCCACCCATAGCCATCTTGCATGATTGTCAATGTATCACATTCGTTATCTCCACATTGTGGTGGTCACCCTATTGCACATGCCAGCATCTCATGCCCCTCCACCAGCTTCATCTTCTTTGACGTCATCTTTTTTCTCCTCTTCTCGATTGTCACCGCTGCAATCACCTTAAAGATAGAAAGACAAACAAAATTAGGGCTTTTAATCTTGACCTTCTCATCTTCCATGAAACTATTAGATGAACGCAATTGGAAAAGTAAATCTTAAAAAAATGTGATGTCATTCTTAGCCTTGGCCTGTCATAGACCACCTTTTATAAACCCTTTCTTTGATGCCACATCCCATCTTGCTGCTCATTTTTTCCTCCCTGAAATGGACTGACATGTGCTGCACCAAGTGATAAAACCTTTTATCCTTATAAACTTTTTATGATGTTAAAGTTCTGCTCATGATATCAAATAAAATGTTCCTCATGATACTATTTTGAAAATGTAAGTTAAAACTATCTTTATATTTAAAATATATTCCAATGAATTTTATTTTAGAATCTCTCATTTCTTAAATCCATGATATCTTCATTAAGCTTTGGGCTTATCTTCTCAACCATTTCATACCTGAAACCAATTAAGTCTCAACAGAATAATAACTTGTCTGCTTGACCTTTCAGGTCAAGTATGAAAAAATAATGTTATGAAAATCAACTTAAGATTAACATGAGTTTTCAAAAGCAACACACCTTTTTTTCACCAACCTATTGAAATAAATATTAATATAAGCTTGCATATATAACAATTTTAGCAAATTCATCGTTTGTATCCCCAAAAAAATTGTAGAAGGCTTTAAAATAATCTTAAATTCTTTAATGAAATAAAGTCGGTCAAATGAGTAAAACTTCAGTGTGCTATTCAATAAGATTGATGAATGATGTCCAGGAGTAGTCAACTATAGTGATAATTTAGTTATGGTGTCCAAAGAGAGGGACTATGACAAGGAATCCCAAAATCACGGTGAATAAATTGAAATTGCATTCAAATTTGAAGTATTGGAAAAAGGCACTAGTATATACCCAGGTCGCGTTTTTTGTAGGAGAAATCAGAAACAAAAATAGAAGGGAGGAATTAGCTAAATCAGGAGATTATATGATGTGAGATAGGCTATAAATGATATAATGTTATTCCTGGAATCCAGAATAAAAATTATTTTTAATCCTAAACCACAAATTCAACATTTAATATTCCTTTGTTTTCTATTATTAAGCCTCTATCTGATTGTCACGCGGTCAAATTCTGAGCTAGGACAATTTCTCAAATCTGGCGTGTGTCAGCCTTAGTGCTTGGAGCAGAACATTGAGCAGCATTGATCTCTTGCAGTGGAAGTCTTGTGCAATAGCTTAAGATCGCATAGAAGGGGTGGTGGCATGGATGCCAACACATCAACACTGGACGCGCCGCCACCGTCAACCGAAGTCAACGACTCCGCTACAAACACACCGCCACAGTCAACCGAAGTCAACACCTCCGCCATCGACACACCGCAACTGTCATCAGACAACTTCAACATACCGGTGTTACGCACGTCTCCACGCACACACACTCCTTCGCGCATCATGACACATCGCTAATGGTAGATCAACAACCGCCCCTTGGAGTGACACGAAGCGTGTCTCTCGTCTTCCATTTCTCGTTTTTAATTTCTCATCGTTAAGTTGTATTTTCTCTTTCCTCCAAGGCCACCTATATGTATAGGCCATTGTCTCAAGAAACAGTTAGGCAGTCATTATTCAAGAATTGAGGTTTGTTTAACTCTTCTTGGAGGACTGCCCAGCCTCCCTATCCCTCCTTCAACCCTAGCGCCGCCGCCGCCGCCGCCGCATTGTGTCACCAGCCTTCCCCCTCTCTTCCCCTCCCACTCTCTCTCTCTCTCTCTCTCTCTCTCTCTCTCTCTCTCTCTCTCTCTCTCTCTCTCTCCCTCTCTCTCTCTCTCTCGCTCTCTCTCTCTCTCTCTCTCTCTCTCTCTCTCTCTCTCTCTCTCCCTCTCCCTCTCTCCCTCTCCCTCTCTCTCTCTCTCTCTCTCTCTCTCTCTCTCTCTCTCTCTCTCTCTCTCTCTCTCTCTCTCTCTCTCTCTCTCTCTCTCTCTCTCTCTCTCTCTCTCTCTCTCTCTCTCTCTCTCTCTCTCTCTCTCTCTCTCTCTCTCTCTCTCTCTCTCTCTCTCTCTCTCTCTCTCTCTCTCTCTCTCTCTCTCTCTCTCTCTCTCTCTCTCTCTCTCTCTCTCTCTCTCTCTCTCTCTCTCTCTCTCTCTCTCTCTCTCTCTCTCTCTCTCTCTCTCTCTCTCTCTCTCTCTCTCTCTCTCTCTCTCTCTCTCTCTCTCTCTCTCTCTCTCTCTCTCTCTCTCTCTCTCTCTCTCTCTCTCTCTCTCTCTCTCTCTCTCTCTCTCTCTCTCTCTCTCTCTCTCTCTCTCTCTCTCTCTCTCTCTCTCTCTCTCTCTCTCTCTCTCTCTCTCTCTCTCTCTCTCTCTCTCTCTCTCTCTCTCTCTCTCTCTCTCTCTCTCTCTCTCTCTCTCTCTCTCTCTCTCTCTCTCTCTCTCTCTCTCTCTCTCTCTCTCTCTCTCTCTCTCTCTCTCTCTCTCTCTCTCTCTCTCTCTCTCTCTCCCTCTCTCTCTCTCTCTCTCTCTCTCTCTCTCGCCCTCCCATGGCTGCCGCCTAGGCCACCCAAGGAGGCCGCCCAAGACCACCCAAGGCAGCCACCCCAGGCCGCCCAGGGCAACACGCCCTAGGCCGCCCGAGGCCGCTGCCCAGGGCTGCCGCCCAAGGCCGCCCAAGGCAGCCACCCCAGGCCACCCAGGGCAACCCACCCTAGGCCGCCCAGGGCGCCACCACAGGCCACCCAGGTGATGACTCTCAAATATGTCATCAAATAATTAATCTTCTTAGTTTTCATTCATCAAAATTAGAATGTTAATTCATGCTAATATCATGCATATCCATCATTTTATGAAATCACTAACCCCACTTGATTCTTTGAATCAAGTGGAAGATATTTAACATTTTATGGTTAGTGAACATTCAGAGACAGGTTAAGAAGATCAAGGAAAGAAACGAGGATCAAGAGGAGCGGGCAAAAATTCAAAGAAGCAAAAATTATGAAAATGCCCCTGGGCATGACTTAAGAGAAACCTATAAATACTCTCTTGAGAGTTGAGTTTAGGCGGTTCAGAATTTTCTCTAAGGAAACTAGGGCTTGGAGAAGAGGATTTCTGCACCCTCCAGGAGCTGATGAGCTTGTGGAGTTGGAGAGGAAGATCAGACTGAAGATAGCTTGGATTGAAGACCTACGCCTCGCCGCAAGGACGTGACACCCGGCATAGGGAAATCTCAAGCTTCAGCCTTTTAATCCCTCTCCATTTTAGACAGTTTTGGTTGGGTTGGAAGAATCTTTAGATCTTCCAACAATTCCAATCAACATTGTTTCTGTTTAGTTTGGATTTGAAAGTTTATCAATTTTTTTTCAAGTTTTGTTCTTGTTTTCCTTTGCCACTTCGTTCCTGTTGTTCATCCTCTCTGTCCAATCGAATTCTTCCCCCGAAAGAGCCAAGCTACCCAGCCTCAGCAAGTTGAGCAGCCCTACAGCTGCGTGGCCGTTGCTCTGCGTGCCTTAGCAGCGCAGCAACGCTCGCGCGTAGCCCTGCTGCGAGCGCTCGACCGCGGCGCGCGGCTGAGGCCACGCATTGCAAGGTCGCGTGCGAGCGTAGCTGCATCGCAGCCTACGTGCGCAGATGGCGCGCGTGACGCGGCGTGTAGCTGCAGCCACGCGGCGGGGCTACGCGCGCGACGCTACCTGCAGGTGTGCGCGTGCAGGCACATCCCCTCGGCGGCAAGCTGCGGGTGAGCGGCCTGCACAAACGCCCACCACCTGTTTGGCAAATTGCCAAACAGGCTGGCGAGAGCGTGAAGACTGGTAAGCTGAGTCGCTTATCAGTCGTCTGCTCATTCCTTAAGTAGAGGTTACCACCTCAAAGTTAAGGTCACCTGCGCATCTTCCCTGAAAGAATTTATTGAGTTCTACTGAATAGTATCCTATAAAATGCAAGTGCAGACCTACAACCTGAAAGTTATATTGCATTAAAACGAATTCCCTGCTGATTTCCTTGCTCCCTGTGGATCGACCCTCACTTGCCCTAGGCCGTGAGGTTTATAAATATTGTTGTATAAGCTCTCAACCTCACACGATTATCTTGCTAAACAACCAGCAAATTCACCTAAAATTTGAGCTTATCAACTGGCGCCGTTGCCGGGGAGCACGGTATTACAGTAGGAATTTATTTTTTAATTGTTCAGTAATATTTTCTTGATTCTCCTTAAGCTGCAGGACTTAAAAATCCTCAGCTCATTGTTCTGCTAACATTTGTGTTGAAGATCTATGGTAGTTACACGCTCAGGAGCTGGTGAGAAGTCTGCAGAAAAAAATTAGTAGAGACGCCACCCCGGATTCTACAGTCACAGAACCAGAAATTCAGCAGAGAAATATGGCTGAAGAGATACATCAGCAGAATGAAAGGAGAAGAACTATGTTGGATAGGTCTACACCGTCCGGAAGCTTACGACAAACCGATGTAAATCTGAACATCGATGAAGGTATCTTGTTTCGATACGATAATGCATTGATCAATTCTCTACCTGAATTTAACGGATTACCTGCACAGAATCCTTTAGAATTCCTTGATGATTTTCATATTAGATGCTCTTCTCAAAATGTTCCTGGAATATCTACAGAGATGTTAAAAATGAAATATTTTCCTCTAACTCTTAAAGATAAAGCGTTTGAATGGTATCGTAATCTAGGAATCACTTTTAATTCTTGGGAAGAGATGCAAGGAAAATTTCTGCAGAAATTTTACCCTCTCTCCAGAATGAATTTTTATAGAAGAGAAATTCACAATTTCCATCCTCATGACGGAGAAGCCTTTAGTGAGTCATGGGAGAGATTCAATGATTTGTTGAGGAAATGTCCTCACCATGGCATTGAGCAATGTCAACTAGCCCAAATATTTTATGAATCTCTCTCTGATTTTATGAAAAACAAAGTAAATCTCGCTACGGGTGGAACGTTTTATACCGCATATGAGGATGAAGTTTTCGATATTTTGGAGAGAGTTGCAGAAACTGACTTGCAGGAGATTGGAGCCAATCAGAATGGGAGAAACCTGCAGCCAAAAAGAGCAGGAGTTCTGCAGGTTAACGCCAAGGAGGGAGAGCTACAAGCGGGCCTAAGGGAGACTAACCAGAAATTGGAGGAGCTCACCTCCACCTTGAAGAATGTCTTTTTAGGTAACTCTCCTATCATTAAACCTAAGATCTGCTCTCTCTGCTTCAGCAGGGAACATGAAGATGGAGCCTGCCAATCCATGGAAGAAGAGGTGAAGGCCTTCAACCAGCCGCAACAACCGTGGGCAGGTCAAAAGAGGCCAAATTTCCAAAACGGAGAGACCTTCCACCAAGGGAACAAGCCGGCAGCTCAACCTCTGTTCCAGCAGAGACAACCATTCCAGCACAGGCCTCCACAGCAGTATCAGGTTCCATCTCAGAACCAACCTGATTTTTCTTCACTTACCCCCGTCATTTCAGATATGATAGAGAAGCAAAACCAAAAGTTGCGGGCGGAGATGGAGATGAAGATGCAAATGATGATGGAATTTCAAACAAAGCAAGTGCTGGAATCTCAAGAGCAGATGAGGAAGCTATTAGAGAGCTTCAGACCTGCACCACCTGAACACCAAGGTATAACTCCAGAATTCCCGTGCACATCGTATAAACTTCCCACAAAACCATTAGTAAATCCATGCAACTTGCATCATGTGCAGCACTCCATTCACGATGAGACGAATGGAGACAATCCTGAAGTTCTAGAAATCTCAAAATTGAGAAATGGAAAAGAACTTCAGGATCCCTATCAGAATTCTGTAGAGAATTCTAAGGGAAATGAACCACGAGAGGAAGAAGGAGAGGATTCTCCCTACGTGGAGGAGACTCTACCTTCTACGAGTGGGCAGCATGTTCCCTACCCTTCCGCTTTAAATAGAAAAAAACCTATCCTTGATTATGAAAACCGATTGCTAGAGAATTTTAAAAAGGCCACCATGACTGTTACTGTAGAAGACATGCTTAGGTGTGCACCCTCCCTAAAGAAGTACCTTAAGGACTCTTGCACCATTAGGAAGCCTAGGGAAGTAGTTAAATTATCTGAAAATGCCTCTAGCATCCTTAATGCCATCCCTATCAAAATGAGAGACCCCGGAGCCCCTTTTATCACATGTGAAATTGGAGGAAACACATTCTCTAAAGTTTTATTAGATACGGGAGCAAGCATAAGCATCATCCCAGCGGCATTATATGAGGAGTGTGGGTTTGGAGAATTGGAGGAAATACATATGGATTTACTCGTAGCTGATGGAACTGTTAGGCAACCCGAGGGAAGGTTAACCGATGTCATGATCACTGTAGAGAATTGTGAAATACCGGTAGATTTTATAATGACTGATGTAAAGATATCAGGAAACATTAGCTTAGCTCCTATTATCTTAGGAAGACCATTTTTAGTTACGGCAAAAACGATTATGGATTGGGAGAAGGGGACGGTGGAGTTCAAAATTGGAAAGGAGAGAGTCCAACTTGATATATCAAAAATGATGAAGTGTCCCTTAGGAAGCAATGAGGAGTTAAAATTGTGTATAGAGGATGAGGGAGAGGACGCGATTAAAGAGTACTTATCACATGTCGAGGGTAGAGAGCTAGATGACGAGATCATGGACTCCCCTTTAGTCGAGATGGGCCTAGAACTCAAACCTCTACCTTCATCCCTCAAATATGCATATTTAGACGAGAAGAAAACCTTACCTGTGATCATCTCCTCATCACTCACTCCCGAACAAGATAATGAATTGCTCAAAGTACTTAGGGAGCATAAGAATGCCATAGGTTGGACATTTGATGATATTAGAGGAATTCCATCTACAATCTGTGAGCATAGGATATTTTTAGAAGAGGAATCCAGACCTTGTAGAGAGCATCAAAGGAGACTCAACCCTTACATGAGAGAAGTTCTTGAGAAAGAAATAATAAAGTGGTTGAATGCAGGAATAATTTATGCCATATCCGATAGTAGATGGGTGAGCCCCGTACACATGGTGCCAAAAAAGTCTGGAATTACAGTAGAAGTGAATGAAAAAGGGGAAGAGGTGCAGAAGAGATTGACCACTGGATGGAGAGTATGTATAGATTATAGGAAGCTAAAAAAGGCGACCAAGAAGGACCATTACCCTCTACCCTTTATGGATCAAATACTAGAAAAACTGTCAGGGCAGCAACATTTTTGTTTTCTTGATGGTTATTCAGGATACAACCAAGTGAACATCCATCCTAATGATCAAGAGAAAACAACATTTACGAGTCCCGTAGGGACATATGCCTTTAGGCGTATGCCCTTTGGGCTATGCAATGCCCCCGCCACATTTCAGCGATGTATGAATGCCCTTTTTCCGATTTAGTAGGAGAATGTCTAGAAATCTTCATGGATGATTTTTCAGTATTTGGATCTACCTTTGAAAACTGCCTCCTAAGCCTCACCAAAGTATTGAAGAGGTGCATTGAGTCCAACCTTGTCCTAAGCTGGGAAAAATCTCATTTCATGGTGCAGGAGGGAGTAGTTCTGGGACATACGGTCAGCAACCGTGGATTGGAAGTGGACAAGGCTAAAATCGAAATCATCCAAGGCCTTCCACCTCCAACCAACCTAAAAACCCTTAGGGGTTTCCTCGGCCACGCGGGTTTCTATAGACGTTTTATCCTAGATTTTGCTAAATTTTCTAAACCTCTTACAAATCTTCTATCGTCTAAAAATAATGATTTTGAACTAACACTAGAGGCTAAGAACGCATTTGATAAATTGAAAGAAGCTTTAGTTAATGCACCTATCTTGCAAGGGCCCGATTGGACCCTTCCTTTTGAACTAATGTGTGATGCTTCTAATTTTGCAGTAGGTGCAGTGTTAGGTCAGCGAATTGACATGAAACCCGTGGTCATTTTCTACGCCAGCAGAACTCTAGTGGATGCGCAGCTGAATTACACTACTACCGAAAAAGAGCTGCTGGCAATTATCTTCGCTTTAGAAAAATTTAGATCTTATTTACTAGGTAGTAAAATAACTATTTTTTCTGATCATGCAGCTATTAGATACTTGTTAACGAAGAAAGAGGCTAAACCTAGGTTAATTAGATGGGTGCTGTTATTACAGGAATTTGATTTAGAGATCAAAGATAAGAAAGGGTGTGAAAATGTAGTAGCCGACCACCTCTCCCGAATCATAGGCGCCCCACCTGAACAAATTAATGATGCATTTCCTGATGAATTTGTTCTAACTGTGCAAGGAACATCAGTTCCTTGGTATGCGCATATCGTCAACTTTCTTGTTTCAGGACAAATTCCTACAGGTTGGACGTCTCACGAAAGGAAAAAGCTACTAAAAGATGCGTGTTTTTACTTCTGGGAAGATCCTAAGCTGTTTCACCAAGGGCAAGATCAAATTTTACGATGATGCGTCCCCGAGAGCGAGCAACGAAGCATCCTAGAATTCTGCCACGCGAAACCAGGAGGGGGGCACTACTCGGCCAAGGTAACAGCTCATAAGGTTGTTGAATCGGGTTTCTTTTGGCCTACATTATTTCATGACGCCCAGAAATTTTATAATACTTGTTTAGCATGCCAAGCATCCATCAACAAAAATAGGAAGGATAGAATGCCCCTACAACCCATCCTAGAAGTTGAAATATTTGATTTATGGGGAATAGATTTTATGGGTCCTTTTCCTATTTCTCATGGATATGAATACATATTGATGGCAGTTGACTATGTATCCAAATGGGTAGAAGCCATTCCCACAAAAACAAATGATAGCAAAGTAGTGACCAATTTCATCGAGAAAAATATTTTTACCGTTATGGATGCCCACGAGCCATTATAAGTGACGGAGGTTCCCATTTCACAAATTACAACTTTAGAACTCTCCTCAAGAAGTTTGGTGTCCATCATCGTGTCACTACTCCATATCATCCTCAAGCCAATGGACAAGTTGAATTGTGCAATAGAGAGGTGAAGAAAATTTTGAGGAAAATAGTGCGTCCGGATGGGAAAGATTGGTCTAGGAAACTAGATGAGGCATTATGGGCCTATAGAACTGCTTACAAAACTCCTCTCGGCATGTCTCCATTTCGCTTGATTTTCGGAAAAGCTTGTCACCTACCACTTGAGTTAGAACACAAAGCCCTTTGGGCTATTAGGAAACTCAACCTAGATTTGGATAGAGCCGGCAAGCATAGACTTCTTCAATTGAATGAGTTGGAAGAGTTAAGAAATGAGGCTTATGAGAATTCGAAGATTTATAAAGCCAAGATGAAGATGTTTCATGATAAGAGCTTGAGGAGAAGAACTTTTGTAGAGAATCAAAAAGTATGGCTATACAACTCTAGATTAAAACTCTTTCCAGGAAAATTGAAAACGCGATGGGATGGTGATGTGATACGACGACGGCCGGGATCGATCAGCGCGTTTCACGTCACAGGGTTATGATGCGAATGTATGGGATGTAAGCCGAATGATGAGAAAATACGAATGAGCAGATAAGGACTTGACGGATAGCGACGTCGGCCGTACCGATCAATGAGAGACGAGTGAACCTAAGATCAAACTCCCAATGACCCGCTGGACCTACTAGACGTCTACTAAGTGAGGGGCATCTAACAGCCCTGGAGCGTTCGGCGTCCAAGTCGGATGACAGTCCGTCTACCACAAGAATCCCTATGCTCGACAAGGTGGCTAGTCCTATCCGATGATGTTCGAGAATATCACGGTAGCGGACGCGATAGGGGAAGACGAGACTGTCGAAGACAATAATACTGGAGTTTATAGAGGGAGCGAGACTGACCTTTGTATCGCTTAGTCCAAGGCGTCCAAGTCGTCGGCGGATGCTTAGTGTCGGTCGTGCGGGCGAGTGTCGTTGGCGAGGACAACACCGGGTGCGGACGGTGCGGTCGTAACTACCAGCAGAGAGCTGAGTCCACGGGTGGCGTGCAACAAAAGTCGGAGCAGAGGCGCACAAGGCGCGCTTGGCTGGCGCACGGCGTGAGTCGTGGGCGGGCAAGACAGCGAACCAAGTATCGTGGGAATAGTCGTGCGGGTGGGGCAGAAAACCAAGTAATCGGTTATGGCGTAGAGGTGGGAATCAAGAAATCAAGAAAGATGAGGCGAAGGGGAGAGCGAAGGGAATCAAGGAGATATGGTGAGATCAAGAAATCAAGAAATCATGAAATCAAGAATTCAAGAAATCAAGAAATCAAGAAATCAAGAAATCAAGGGGAAAGAAAGTGGGCGATCAAGAAAGACAAGAGGATGCGGTTGGGGATCAAGAAGCGATGGGGAAAGGAGGGTGGGCGATCAAGAAAGGCAAGGCAGGCGGTTGGGAATCAAGAAACGATGGGAGAAAGGAGGGTAGGCGATCAAGAAAGGCAAGGCGAGGCGGTTGGGAATCAAGCGATGGGAGAAAGGAGGGTAGGCGATCAAGAAAGGCAAGGCGAGCGGTTGGGAATCAAGAAACGATGGGGAAAGGGGGTGGGCGATCAAGAAAGGCAAGACGAGGCGGTTGGGAATCAAGCGATGGGGAAAGGAGGGTGGGCGATCAAGAAAGGCAAGGCAGGCGGTTGGGAATCAAGAAACGATGGGGAAAGGAGGGTGGGCGATCAAGAAAGGCAAGGCAGGCGGTTGGGAATTAAACGATGGGGAAAGGGGCGATCAAGAAAGGCAAGGCAGGCGGTTGGGAATCAAGCGATGGGGAAAGGAGGGTGGGCGATCAAGAAAGGCAAGACGAGGCAGTTGGGAATCAAGAAGCGATGGGGAAAGGGGGGTGGGCGATCAAGAAATGGTGGAAGGGTGGAAAAAGGTACCAAGAAATGGCTTTCTTGAACTGTAACAACCAAGAACCCTCCAAGAAAGAGGAGTTCTTGACGGATCTGGGGTGTGCTTCCTCGACGGAGCAGATTTCCCGGTTGATGGCGTGTCGGCGGCGCTTCTTGAATCTCCCAAGACCCCGGAGTAATCTCGGCGAAGGCCTCTTTCGATTCTTGATGGCGGCTTCTTGAAACTCTTTCCTCGCACCGGAGTGATCTCGGCGGCGCGCTTTAACACATCTCCTCGGAGTGATCTCGACGGGGAGGCGTGGGCTCTACCACGGAGTGATCTCAACGTGGGGTGGGGCTCGCCAAACCCCCTACACTACTCTCTACGCTAGGGGGGGGGCCGAATTGTGAATAAACTTTTCAACAATGACTCCAAGGTGTTCCTTGGGCATGCCATCCCCTTATATAGTGAGGATGGGTGCCAAGTGAACGTGGGAGAGGACGAACCGTCGCGAGACGTGGTTCGGCCTCCCTTACAAATTCAAAATACAAACATAAAAAGTAAAAATGACGAGGACGGGGCCCAACAACATTGGCCCAGTCCACGAATCCAAAAAGACAAACACACATGAAAAAGAGCATACGTCACAAGATAAAAGTTCTTACGCGGGGTACTTAAACCCCGGGTGGCGAGCGTCAGCGCGAGCTGCTCGGCGTGGCTGACGACATCCCGTCGCGTCATCCTCGAGATGGTCCTCCATCAGATGGCCCTTTCCTTGTTCAGCAGGTTTTTGAGAATGGAGCGGTTACCATTTTAGATCCTACATCTCAAAGACACTTCACTGTGAATGGGCAACGGCTCAAACCCTACTTAGAAGACGAAGATCTTAATAGCCCCATGAATATTACTTTAGAAAAGCCACCGCACGATAGCTCATGATCTGATTAGTTTTTTGATTCCATTTCCTATTTCCTCGGTTTTGTTATTTTGCTTTGTTTTGTTTTTGTTTCTTCATTTTTGTTTCTGTCTTCGTGCGCAGCTACTCCTATCCAAGCTAGGTACACCATCACTGGACAACACGAATGATGCTCGCCGCCTTTCCTTCCATGGTTTGATTTCTCTTTCTCCTTTCTCTTAATTATGATTTGTCATGTAGGAACATGCCTTTTTATTTGGGGGGGAGGGGAGTACAGTTGCATGCGTCATCGATGAAATTTTTTTTCATTTTGCATTCACAAACCATGGATATTTGATGACCCTAGGAGATGCTTGTCCAATGATATCCATGATAATTCGATTCTTTTCAAAAGGGTAGAAGTGCAAGAGTGGCCAGCTAGGAAGTCCTAGGTGAAGTAAGCCTAGATAGGTGCACTATGATCCATACTATTACAACCATATCTCTGCCCATTATACGTATCTCACCTCACCATCCACCTCGGGTTGAGTTAGCACTTACATGCACAAAAATTTTTAGCTTTAGTAGAAAGTAGGGTTAGTGTTAGCTCATTGGCAATATTATGATGACATGAGTGAAGCTCCCTGAACCAAGAAGGATACACAACTTCGTCGGGGGAATAAGCTGCCAGTCTACTAAGGACGGCACATGGGTAGTGGATAAGCACCACCAAACTATAAAGTGAAAGCTGCACTGCGCATAAACAAGCAAAAGCTTGCATCATAGTACTAAAGTTGATTGTCATCAAAAAAAAAAATGACCAACAAGCAGCAAATGCCAAAGAAAATAAAGGTGGAAAAGCTGTCTCCCATGTGTTTGAGCCGATGATACTATAGCCATAGTAGTGAGCTAGCATTAGCACCGCTCTCCACGCCTTGTTCAGTAGTGCGCTTGGGGTGTTAACTCAATCTTACTCCATATATTATGTACTTACTATGTGTACGCCGTAGATCAAGTGCGCTTAGTTGAGGTAGAAGGCTGAGATAGATCCTAAACTTCTCCTATGCTGGTCAAGTTTAATTGCTGAAAATACTCCTTGAAAAGAGCATGAATCAAAGCTATCGGAAGTCAAAAGTCAACTTGAGATCATCTTTTATTCTCACCTGCATTTTATTACTAAGGGACTAGTAATGATCTAAGTTGGGGGGTGTTTGATGACTCTCAAATATGTCATCAAATAATTAATCTTCTTAGTTTTCATTCATCAAAATTAGAATGTTAATTCATGCTAATATCATGCATATCCATCATTTTATGAAATCACTAACCCCACTTGATTCTTTGAATCAAGTGGAAGATATTTAACATTTTATGGTTAGTGAACATTCAGAGACAGGTTAAGAAGATCAAGGAAATAAATGAGGATCAAGAGGAGCGGGCAAAAATTCAAAGAAGCAAAAATTATGAAAATGCCCCTGGGCATGACTTAAGAGAAACCTATAAATACTCTCTTGAGAGTTGAGTTTAGGCGGTTCAGAATTTTCTCTAAGGAAACTAGGGCTTGGAGAAGAGGATTTCTGCACCCTCCAGGAGCTGATGAGCTTGTGGAGTTGGAGAGGAAGATCAGACTGAAGATAGCTTGGATTGAAGACCTACGCCTCGCCGCAAGGACGTGACACCCGGCATAGGGAAATCTCAAGCTTCAGCCTTTTAATCCCTCTCCATTTTAGACAGTTTTGGTTGGGTTGGAAGAATCTTTAGATCTTCCAACAATTCCAATCAACATTGTTTCTGTTTAGTTTGGATTTGAAAGTTTATCAATTTTTTTTCAAGTTTTGTTCTTGTTTTCCTTTGCCACTTCGTTCCTGTTGTTCATCCTCTCTGTCCAATCGAATTCTTCCCCCGAAAGAGCCAAGCTACCCAGCCTCAGCAAGTTGAGCAGCCCTACAGCTGCGTGGCCGTTGCTCTGCGTGCCTTAGCAACGCAGCAACGCTCGCGCGCAGCCCTGCTGCGAGCGCTCGACCGCGGCGCGCGGCTGAGGCCACGCATTGCAAGGTCGCGTGCGAGCGTAGCTGCATCGCAGCCTACGTGCGCAGTAGCGCCGCGGCCGCGACGTGTAGCTGCAGCCACGCGCAGCGGGGGCTACGCGCGCGCACGCTACCTGCAGGTGTGCACGTGCAGGCACATCCCCCTCGGCAGCTTAAGCTACGGGTGAGGTGATAAGCTCAGATTTTATGTGTTTTTTACTGGTTATTTAGCAGTTCAGACGTGTGAGGTTCAGAGCTTATGCAACAAATTTATAAACCTCACGGCGTAAGGCGAGTGAGGGTCGATCCACAGGGAGCAGGAGAAAACAGCAGAAATTTCCTTCTTATTCAATAGATATGTCACTTATCAATTTAAAATAAATATTAAACTCTGTTAAATGATCCTCAGGAAAATCACAGAATTCCTCTTTAATTCCCAGTTTAGTCGAAAGATTTAACTGCTATTGCTCTGATTAAGTTAAAGATTTAACTTTATAGAGGCTGTCTATAGAGGAGTTCTCTATAGACAGTACCTTTGCCCTTGGGGGCAAAGGATCAAACACCTTGCGTGCAGGGTACCTGCGCGCAAGGTGTCTGCGTGCAGTGGCGCTGTCGTGTGGCGCTGCTGCGTGCAGCAGCGCTGTTGCGTGCGGCGTGGCTGCGCGCGACGCTGCTGCGCGCGGCGCTGCTGCGTGCGGCGGCGTTGCTGCGTGCGATGCTGCTGCGCGCGGCGCTACTGCGTGCGGAGGCGTTGCGGCGCGCGGCGGTGCTGCTGCGCGCGGCAGTGCTGCTGCGCGCAGTGGTTCTGCTATATCAAAGGGATTTTTGGGGAGGTTTGGGGAGCATGATCAGAACAAGAAAGAAACAAAGCTCAACTGAAATCAAATCTAAAACAAAACAATCCTCAGTTGGAAAACATTGGAAGATCTTGTGACTCTTCCAACCCAACCAAAATTGTCTGAGAAGAGAGGGATTACAGGGCTGAAGCTTGAGATTTCCCCACGTCGGGTGTCACGTCCTTGCGGCGAGGCGTGGTTCTTCAATCCAAGCTATCTTCAGTCTGTTCTTCCTCTCCAACTCCAAAAGCTCATCAGCTCCTGGAGGGTGCAGAAATCCTCTTCTCCAAGCCCTAGTTTCCTTAGAGAAAATTCTGAACAACCTAAACTCCTCTCTCAAGAGAGTATTTATAGGTTTTCTCTTAAGTCATGCCCAGGGGCATTTTCGTAATTTTTGCCACTTCGAATTTTTGCCCACTTCTCTTGATCCTCCTCTCTTCCTTGATCTTCTTAACCTGTCTCTGAATGTTCACTAGCCATAAAATGTTAAATATATTCCATTTGATTCAAAGAATCAAGTGGGGTTAGTGATTTCATAAAACAATACATATGCATGAACTTAGCATGAATTCACAAGATAATTGTAATGAATTTAAACTTAAGAACTTGATTATTTGATGACATATTTTAGAGTCATCATGAGGTGGCCTGCACAAACGCCCACCACCTGTTTGGCAAATTGCCAAACAGGCTGGCGAGAGCGTGAAGACTGGTAAGCTGAGTCGCTTATCAGTCGTCTGCTCATTCCTTAAATAGAGGTTACCACCTCAAAGTTAAGGTCGCCTGCGCATCTTCCCTGAAAGAATTTATTGAGTTCTATTGAATAGTATCCTATAAAATGCAAGTGCAGACCTACAACCTGAAAGTTATATTGCATTAAAACGAATTCCCTGCTGATTTCCTTGCTCCCTGTGGATCGACCCTCACTTGCCCTAGGCCGTGAGGTTTATAAATATTGTTGTATAAGCTCTCAACCTCACACGATTATCTTGCTAAACAACCAGAAAATTCACCTAAAATTTGAGCTTATCACCAGGGCAGCCCACCCTAGGCCGCCCAAGACCGCCGCCCAGGCCGCCCCGGCCTGCCGCCCAAGGCAGCCACCCCAGGCCACCCAAGGCTGCTGCCCAAGGCAGCCACCCCAAGCCACCCAGGGCAGCCCGCCCTAGGCCGCCCAAGGCAGCCTCCCTAGGCCACTTAGGGCCTTCTGCCCTTGGTCGCTCCAAGGCTCCACCCTAGGCCGCCCAGGGCCGCTGCCCAAGGGCGCCCACTGCAGCCACCTCAGACCGCCCAGGACGATATCCACGCCCGCTTACTCCGTCCGTGCTTGTTCGTTTGTCTCACTCTCCGCCAGGGGCGTACAACGCCCATAACGCCCAGTCGTCTCGTCCAATGGGCCGCTCAATGCCCGGATTCGCCCAGACTTGCCACGATCAGAATTCCCCACAACCTCTTCACGCACTACGGTGCCGATGTACGCCTGAACTCTTTGGTGTCAAAGTGTTCTCCGTCCAGTATTCCACGAGAAGTCTCCACCGTCATCAGATTTGTTTTGATTTGGATTATCCTACAATTCTCTTCGAGAGTTTCTATCGAGACGTGAATTCGGGTATTCATTTTGGTTCTTCGGCATCACCGCGGTGGGTGAAGACAGTACTCCCACCCTCGACGAGGATCGGAGCTGCACCACCAGTATTTCATCGGTTTTAAACTCCAAATTCGATCGTGTGGATTTCTGTGGTCTGTTTTATCCCTCCCTCACCCAATCCATCCATTGCCTTCCATCCGTCCGTATCATTTCTCCATCCCTCCAGTCGTCCATTTCCTAGTCGTCCTACATCAAGGGGTTAGAGGAGAGGGTGGAGATGCAGCCCCGTAGAGGAACAGGGTCATTGAATTAATATCATAAAAGGGTTACATAGTCGTCACAAGCATTACATGGGGGAAGACCAGGGTTGGTACCGAGGTAACGAGATGAGGCGCCACGCACCATGTGTGCCCCTAGGCCAGGCGCCATGTGCCCATGGGCGTGGCGATCACACACGCCACCCCAGCCCCACACGCACACGGTCACAACCGCTACATGTGTGCCCCTAGGCCAGGCGCCATGTGCCCATGGGCGTGGCGATCACACACGCCACCCCAGCCTTTGGGTGATCACACACACCACAGCACCCGCGCTGACACCTTTCGCTCAGCCGCTGCCATGTTCGGCGCCTCAAGCTGGGTGTCGTGCGCCTAGCACTACCCGCGGGGACGCCAGGCGCCCAAGTCGTCTCGGCACCCACTATGCGCCAATAGCCTTAGTCTCTTGACGAGATGTCTCTCGCTCTGCGCCCCGCACATGTGATGCACGCGATGCCCATGCGAAGTCGAATGGCTCCCCGCACAGCTCCGCTCGCCACACTGCGGCAGTGCCGCCCAGCCTGGGCATCCCGCACGCACGTGTGGTGCTTGGGCCATCCGTGCACGCTACTACTAGCCTGCGCACTCCAACGCGCACGGGTCACCCTGATCTGCCACGCAGAGTGCTGACGGGCACGCGCACCATCCATAATGTGTTACCACTAAGGGGTGATGGCCTGAAAGATCAAGGTTGGGCGTCACCACCCTTAGTACACTACAACATCGCACTAAATATGACTCAGTTGTTAAGTATCGTAAGTCACTACAGGATCAAGCCCTCCCAATAAGCAAACAGGCCTCTCGGCAGGGAAGTCGCCTAGTTAGGGTCCTAACACTGATGCATATTTATGCTTCCATTTGACAAACTTCAATTGTACAAAGAAATAATCACTTATCAATTTTTAAAAAAATAATTAAGGCCTCGTTGGATAATTTTTTCACTGAAAGAATTTTTTAACATAACTTTTTAAAATGGAATGGATGTTTTAGCTCTTTTTAAAATGACTTGCATGTTAAAAACTTGAAATATTAATGCTAATTGTTTCCTTGGATTATGCTTATTTTTTTAATTTTCATATAATTAATTCAAATAATATGTTTAAATTTTAATCCCATAATTATTCCTTTTTTATATTAATTTATATTGGGATGCTCAAGGCTTAACTATCAACTCCGCTATTTGAAAGAATATCATTCATCTTAAGCCTTAATTTATCATTCTGCTGCAAGTGTAGCTCTATTATTAGAGTGCATCATTTTACCTTCTTAGAGAGATATTCTTATTTAAATAACTCCTATAATTAAAATTTTATTTAAGGAGTATATAAAACTGTATGGAAGATAAATTTGAGAGAGAAAGTTATAGTTTTGGTTATTTTTTGGAGGAAGATTTAAAGCAAAATATCTGAACCAAATTAGAAATTTCATCGACATATTTAAGTATATATGTGCAAGATAAAGTATACCTCTTTAATAATTTATCTGGTTGGGCTGAAAATCCTTGACATAAAGATGTGACATTATTATTTTGGGTTTTTGTATTCCTGCCCTTAATATTTGCCCTTATTATTTGGACGAAGTCATCAGTGGCTAACAATATTGATAGTTCGCAGGGAGAGTAAGGCTCCACAAAAAAAAGAATACTGATGCTAGAATTAGGGAGCAGACCAAACATGTATGAATTCCTTATTTACCTACGATCTACCTCATTATTATAAAGAGATAGGTAAAAAGTGGGATGATAGAGATGGATAAAAACTTCCACATCTATTTTTTCTCCACTGTGATATTGGACCAATTATAACTTCTTCATGACACCAATGGTTATTTTTTCAGCCATATAATAGCAGGCCTGCAGTGTACTTTGGTTAGGTAATTGTTTTAAGTCTTAACGTATTTATTCCACTTTGATGACAAGCTTGTCTCATTATAGCAGTCCAGTTTGGCTTTGACCCCAGAGTTGCTCTTGACGAGCCGCCAATGAGACTCTGCCATACGCTTGTTTTCAAGGGCAGAGTGGATACTGAAATGACTGTGATAATGCACTACTAATCATCCAATGGAGAACATATTTACAAACAGTTTAAGACAGAGGGAGATGATCACACAAATGAATGATGGATGATGGGACCACAAATGAAACAATAATTTACAAATGCATTGAATAACCCGACTAGACTCGACGCACTGTCCTGGACCAAGTGGTCTACATCTCGTGCGCACCTGGGCTCACAGTCGCCGGACCAGGGTTCATGCAACCGCCGACTTTACAGACGCCTAACATATAACACAGGCCCAAGAGGAAAGGGAGCGGTCCAACAATTCCAATGCCTCTTTCAGAGCGACTTGATCTTGACTTGTACTTGGTCAATGATGACCACGACGAAGAACGACCTACAGAAAAAAAGGCCAACGTGTTGCTGAGATCATGTTTTAAAAAAGATAATTGTGCTAAGAGATGGTATAAACTTGCCTCTAAAATGCAGAAATTAAGAACTTGCAAGATAAGAGTTTGAAGCAAGCCCCAAGTTGGCGTCGCTGCAGCTCTTACTCCTGCTGTTGACTAGGTCTGGATACACCCATTGAAACATTAAAGATAATTGAGTTTATTTTGAAATTTATCTTGAAAACATTGGGGTCTATGATTATAATGAAATTCAGGTCTGAAAAGGCTGACTTACCCAGAGAAGTCAGACATCACGCAGTTCAGATCAACCTGCTGCCTGATCTGATCCATTGTCGCCTGGGGCCAATGGCGGTGAACGAATTGGCACCATTTGATGCGGCTGGAAAAATGGCGCTGCTCCTGCACCTCACAAGTCAACAAAGCACCCACAATATGTAACTTCATCATCATCCTTCCAGGTATCATATCCGAGTATTAATTCCAGCTGTTAGCAAATAATGCATCCAAAAGAAGCTACCAGGAGAAAGTGAAGGTTGTAAAGGAGAGATTCCCCCAGAAGCTGTTCCACTGACATTGGGCCGGGCAAAAGGCAACACAGGCTGACTCTGTACTTGATTTCCCTGGAACGGAACGTAGCTGAGCCCACCTAGAACTGGTTGTCCCAATTGGCCCGGTTGGCCCAGTTGGCCCAGTTGGCCCAGTTGGCCAGGTTGGTTCGGTTGGCTTTGTTGGCCTGTTTGACTGGGCTGCCCCAATTGGTAAGCCATGCTTGGCACAGGCGGAGGAAAACCATAGACTTGGAAGAACTGCTGTCCAGCGTATGGATTGTACATCTGAATAAGATGACGATAAGAAGAAACTATATGAACACCTACGGTAGCCACATAAGAGATTTAGAGAAATCTACTTCTAGAAGGGTTTCTGAAGACCTGAGGATAAGACGCAAAGTCAGGTCCAAATGCCGCATACCTGCATGCCAGTCAACGATTTTCTTCAGAATGATTTGGTAGATGAAGTGCATAAAACCCCTTAATACGCACAAGTAGAAACATTTCACATGAAGTGTAATGGGACAAGGAGAAAAAAAGTCAAATCCAAGATCCTTATCAAACACCAGTACAGATTAAATCCGATTCTTTTTCATAAATAGTTTTTTTCTTGCGGCTCCACAGAGTAGACACTAATTAACTTTCCGTGCAAAAAAAATTATATTTTTCACCTTGCTAAACCTGATAACCAATAATAGAACAATCAAAATAACATACTCACCCATAGGAAGGATAGGGAAACCCTTGTTGATTGTAAATGTACGGCAGCTGAGATTGATGGCTAGAGCTACCCATGTAAGGCCCATGAGGCACTGGAAAGCCTCCAATGAATGGGCCTGCTGCACCTAGGCGTGCTACAAAAGGCAAAAAGGGCACAGCTATCACCCTTTTCCGCAATTATAGAAAGTATTGAAATATCAGAAGCTATCCGACTTCCTGTTTTTAACTCTATGAACTATCGAAGCCATGAGAGAAATAGATATGAAAAAAAATAAAACCAAGCCCCCAGAGAAAAATACCAAAGGTGGAATAGATATGAAAAAAAATCAAAAATAACTGAAGATTTCTCTCAACACGCGCATAATAAAAAATCATCGACTAATAGCTGGGAATCATGGAAGAAATTATTGTAGAGAGAAATGTCAAAAATGAAGACTTGCAAAAACTTTTAACTGGTAACTATACGTTTCATTGCAGCATAAACGATGCGAAAATCAAACATGTAGCCAAAAAAAGGCTAAAATATAAATATTCTTAAAAATAAATCCCACTATCTTCAATTTCAAGCCAGAATTAAAGGTATACAAGAGGAAGAAAGAACATACCAGGAATTGGGGGTGCCCGCGGGCGCCCAAGAGAAGCAAGGTTACAATTCGCCCGTCGACCATCGATGATCGGCCTTGGATCAGCACAAGCTCTGGACGCAGATTCGGCATCAAGAAACGTTACCTGGTATACGCAAAACAATTCGAGGAAAATGAATAACAAATTCGAACAGGTTAGATCAAAGATCGAAAATCAAGCCAGCAGTAACTTACAAAGCCGTAACCCTTGGACCTCTTCGTGTTCTTATCAGTGATCACAACGGCCTCGAGTATCTCCCCAAATTGCTCGAAGTATTTGCGCAGCGTCTCGCTCTGCGTTTCCCAGGCCAGACCCCCAACGAAGACTTTCGTGAACGTGGTATCGCCGAACGGCGAATTCATGTCGTGAACTCTAGGAGGATTCGCCATGATGATCAATCGCAAACCCTAGTTCTCCCCCACCAAACGATGAAGATCTCGAAGCAAAAGCACGGATCAGAGAATGAAAGAAGTGGGAATCTGCGGACAGATCGATGCTATGACCAGCGCGAGAAGCCCACTCTCCAAGATCGTACGAGAACAGTAACAGATGACATGAACACGGCAGTGATCGTCTGGGGAGAGAAATCAGGGATCAGGGTACTGTGGTAGACCACAACATGGAACTTTCGGAGATCAAAAATTGAAGAAATAGTTGAAAAAAATTCCGCCTTTCCTCTTCACAGCCGGGGTAGAGGAGAAAAGGGCGAGGCGAATGACAAAGATGCGACCTTCATAGAAGATCCTTAGTGCCCATCGACGATCTTCACCACTGCTGCACACAGAACTGGTTTGTGGGTCCTCTCTCTATCTCTCTCTCTTAATATATCTGAGAAGTTCAGTCGATCTGACGTCGTCCATCTTATATTCCATGGTTAATCGTTTACCGTGCATGCCACAGAATGCGTGCCTAAGACATATCGGGCCGGGCTGAAGTTTGGTCTCAAAAACTAAGCCCGAAGCTATCATGCCTTGCAAAAAATATAATTCCTAACTAATTCAGAAATTTTCCCAATCCTTCGTCATACTTCCTGGCATAACCCTCAGTTTTAACTATCAAAATTCCAGTGGCTCCATTAATTCGTTTGAAGCAATTTAACAATCCTCAAAACGTGATAGTGAACAGAAAGGCGCAGAATAAATCAAGTCGTGGAAGAATAAGAGATTATGCCAAACGAATATCACAGCCAAAACTTTCTTACAACCTGGTTTAGGCAGCCTAAGGCTATGAAGAATTAAGACAGGTATAGTTTATGAAAAATTGAATTCCGTTTCCAGCGTCAGTATTCATCACCAGCCGGTAATTCGGACTCTGCAGCACCCTGAGATGCGGCTTCTCGGAGATAATGTTCAGCATCCAACGCCGCTATGCACCCTGTGCAAGGAGACAGAATGATCTTCATAATCAACTGAATAAAACCCAGCAAGGTTCTACACGCATAGAATCAGATACAAACTTATATATATGAAAGTTCTCTTGAATTGGATCTAACAGTTATAAGTTTCCATGACCCAACACGAAACAGAGAGGAATGGAGAAGGGGGAAAGGCCGGCGGGCTGACCTGTTCCAGCGGCCGTGATGGCTTGCCGATATTTCTTGTCTTGAACATCACCAGCAGCAAATACGCCGTTCACGCTGGTCTCCGTCGAGCCGTTCTTGGTCACAATATACCCTTCTTCGTCCAACATCAGCTTACCTCGGAGAAACCCAGTAGCCGGTTCATGTCCAATGGCGAAGAACAAACCAGAAACCTCCAACTCCGACGTCTCCCCAGTAGCAGCACTCCGCAGCTTGAGCCCCCTCAACACCCCCTTCTCTGATCCATACGCTTCTTCAACCTCGGAATTCCACACGACTTCGATCTTCGGGTTCGCCATAGCCCTCTTTTGCATGATCTTCGATGCCCGGAAAGACCCCCGGCGATGGATTATATAGACTTTGGACCCGTACTTTGCAAGGAAATTGGCCTCTTCCATGGCGGAATCTCCGCCGCCGACGACGGCGATGGGCCGGTTACGGAATAACGGCGCGGCGCCGTCACAGACGGCGCAGGCGGAGACGCCGCGGTTCCAGAATTCGTCGGCGCCGGGGAATTTCAGACGGCGGGCGACGGCGCCGGTGGCGACGATGACGGCGTCGGCGAGGACGGTGGTGGAGTCGGAGGCAATCTTGAAGGGGCGCGTGGAGAAATCGACGGCTGTGGCGGTCTCGGTGAGGATTTGGGTGCCGAATTTGATCGACTGGGATCGAAATCTGTCCGTCAGATCGAGGCCGGAGATGCCGTCGGGGAAGCCGGGGAAATTCTCGACGTCGGAGGTGGTGGTGAGCTGGCCGCCGGCGGCGACGTCGTTGGCCATCCAACCTTCGAAGAGAACGGGCTTGAGCTCCGATCTGGCGGCGTATATCGCCGCCGTGTGGGCGGCGGGTCCGCTGCCGATGATGCACAGGCGGGTCCTCAGCGTCTTGTGGTTGTTTTCTTCTGGGTAGGCGGCCTTCGCATTGGCCGGCGGCGCCGCCGCCAGCGCGGCGGCGGCGGCGGCGACCGTAGCGGCGGAGAGACCGGCGACGCTTTGGGCCGCCGCGAGAAAGGACCTGATTCTCGCGGAGAAGCCGCCGCGGCCCATCCTCTGGTGTTGAAGAGAGTTGGTCTTCCCGGGAAGAGGAATTCGCAGAGACGGCCCGTTTAAATCAAGCCTGGTCCGGGTTAAGTGACGAAACCCGTCGTCATCGTCATCCGTGCTGGTAAGGTCATCCGTCGACATTGTCTTCGTCTCATGGTTAGATGACGATGTCAGATACCTAAATATTCTATTAGAGCTCCGGATCGTCCGGAACGTGGACGAAGGATGGGACGGTTCTTTCGTCCGGGTGGACGAGAACCGTCCCGTTCAGAGGTCTCGGGACGAACTTCCGTCTCAATTTTCGTCCAACCTTGCGGACAGGACGAAAAAATTGTCCCGTCTGCGTCTCTGCACTATATATTCAACTTAGAAATCCAAATTATTTGAAATAATTTGTCATGTTACAATGAAACATTTAAGTACTTGATTCAGCTATTGGAGTTATATTTCTTCTTTGCACGAATATCCAATCATGTTGAATTGTATTTCAAATGGGTTACTTTTGTTGGTCGTCCCCAGCCCAAAAGGTGTTCGATGTCACAAAGTCTGTCTGAGTGATTCTGATAGTGCATTAGTAAATAAATTAGGTGTTCCGTTGAAACTTTTTATAGTGTTTTATTCTTTATTTTCCTCCCCCATCTGAATGGGGTCTTGTAAAATTAAATAGATATGCAGATCTCGAATATTGATATGCAAATACCATTTTTTATATTTGATATACGGTACCAACATCCGCCATATCTTGACCCCAACAATGTCCATCATTTTATCCAATATCCAGTGGATATTTGATAGATGTCTGATATTGAATTTAATTCTTCCAGATATCAGATGACAGATACCGATTATGAAATACAGGTGTTGAACGCATATCACATGCTCAAAAATTGACTCCTGTCATCGAACACAATATATTAGATTTAATGGTTGGATGGTCCCCTTGGCCTCCTTATTTTCACCAAAGACTTAACCTTACTCAATGCTTGGCCTGGCCTGGTCTAGGTTGACAAGTCAATGCCAAATTTATAATAGAAAGTCAAAATAAAAATATTACGTCCACATTTAAGAGGCTCTTGGAGGGTCATACAAATCGACAACACCATTTTGAAGAACAAGATGAAGAAAATGAATGACAAATTTTTTATGTTTTGATATCTCATTTTTTGGGTCGGTTTGGTACTGATTCAGAATTTCAAATTTTTGATTATGTGGAGAACAAGACAAAGGAATCAGAGAGAAACGATGAAAGAGCAGATGGTTGGGGGTGATTGATAATATCAAATTAGATCAACAAAATTATGTTTTAAAACTTCTTACCACATATTTTTAGAGTTGCACTAGCATTATTCATCGTTGAAGGATAAAATGAGAAAGTTATGATTTTTTTCTAAGATCTATTTTATAAATTTTATTCATTTTTGAAACTAAATCCACTTGACTCCTTTTCTTGATCTTGGAGTTTTATTCGAAAAACTTGATTTAGGTAAAATACAATGGTGAAGTTAGGATACAAATTGGAGGAAAGGGAACCCAAGCCATCTCCTAGATAATTCTAAGAGGCCAGCTCAATATACAAAAAGCCCACTCTAAAGCCCATTCGGACCTCCTTAAGAACCGGGTTAACCAAAATGCAAGAATTGTCGAACTAACCCATAATTTGAATTGGAAATGCTTGTTTTAAAATCTGGGAAGGAGGGAACGTGGGAAAGGCTGGAAATAAAGTAATCCTAGCCCAACAAACCCTTGTAATTAAATCCAATGGCTGAGAGAGTTAGGACACTTTGATGTAATCTCTTATTCCCTCTCTTTGTATCTCATCCTATATTTTTGCTCCCAACTTGTTAAATGCCTAGTAAACCCTTATAACTAAATCAGGACGCCACCCCCCAAGACATCCTAGCAGCATTCATGGTTGCCCAGTGCCGCCCTAAGCCACATCAGTGCAGCCCATGGCCGCATAGCCTCGCCCGTGGCAACATGACCGCCCGCGACCGCCCAACGTTGCCCGCAGTCACAGTAGTGCCGCTTTCAGCTGCTGTAGCTGCTACAACAGCTCACAAATGCCGCAACCATCCGCGGCCGCTACAGCCACCTGCGGTCGTCGTAGTCGCTACAGTGGGCCGCAGACGCCCCAACCGCTCGTAACCGCTCCAGCACCGCCCATGGCTGTCGTTGCCGTCAAAGGAACCCACAGCCACCACAACAGCCACCCGCTACTACCGCAGCAGGCCGCAGCCGTTGGAGTAGCCTACAGCCACCACAACAGATGCCCACAATCGTCGTAGCAACCCGTGGCCACCACAGCAGCCGTATGTGGCTACTGCAACATCGTGCGGCTGCTGTTGCCATTACGGGCACCACAGATTATAGCCGCCACCGCCGGAGATCTACCATCGCTGCTGCCAGGCCTTTCGTCCACGACCGCCGCATCCTTGTGCCGCCTGTAACACTACTGCGGTCACATTCAGAGCCACATTTTCCAGTCACCGTTGCATCCGCTAGTCGCCACCGCCGCCGCTGCCACACCCGAGGTCGCAACTCTATCGTTAGCCACGGCTACGTGCCTCACTGCCTTGCGGTCGCCGTGTCTTGCCGCTGATGCACCTCTGTGCCTTACTGCCATTGCGCCCGTAGCCACACTTTGGCCACTGTGCATGTTGCTATAGCCACCAACGTTCCTCGCCACTATGCCCATCGCCGCGGTGTCTTGCCATCGCACCTCTCGGCATGCCTAACCGCCTACTTATGCCACTGCGCCTACTTGTGTCGTTGCGCCTACTTGGGCCACCGCGCCTACTTGTGCGGCCGAGCCTACTTTTGCTGCCACGCTTACTTGCGCCACCGCACCTACCTGCATCCTCATCAAGCCTACATGTTGCTCGCCTTCCACTACTGCCAAATCAGACACCGCCCGGGCCTACCACTCCTTGTATGCTCATCAATTCCCTCTCGTCATTATATTATTTCTGTTAGTGCCTCCGAATATTTCTCCACTACCGGGGTTAGATAAGTGATAGATTGTGAGGGGGGACCCTCCAGCCTTGAAGACCTAGTTCCTTTGTTTTGTTCGCACACGTGTGGGCCAGGTATGGTCCTACATTTTTGCGCGTAGGCGAGCCCATGTATGGGCATATATGTAGCATTTTTTTCTTATTAGGCCCTCTATGAAGCTTTTTGGGCCTTCTTCCCTTTGTTTCCAAGGGGGAAGGCCCATATTTCCCCTATAAGAGGGGAGGTCCTCATCGTAGGAGAAGGAAAAAAAGGAAAAGATAGAGAAGAAAAGTATTACAAAAATGTAGTCCTTGGTATTTTTATGGTTTATTTTTAGGTGTTTTTATCAGTTTTAAAGTGTGAAAGATTTATGAAAATGCCCCTCGAGAAGAGAAGTTAGGGCACTTTCATCGTATATTTGCCGAAGCGCCACCACCACCATCGCCGGTGCTGTCGCCATCACTAGTGTCGTCCTCTCTGCCACCGCCGTCTCCACTGCCACCATCGTCGGCGCCGCCATCTCCATCTGCGGCCTTCCACGCTACTGCCAGATGCCCTCGAGTAGCTAGTCGCCGGCTCAGCCATTGCCACTTGACAGGGCCGCAACTGCCACTGCCGGTAGGGCTGCAGCCACGAGCCTCGATGGGGATATCTGAGGCGACAGCCAGTCACACCCGCCAATCGCAGTCGCAACGGCCTATGCGACCGCAGTTGCACTCTGTGGCCGTAGCGGCGAGCCACAGCCGCCTCCGCGCTTCACGGCCGTAGTCATGAGTCCCAACTACAGCCCACAACAGCCATAGCCGCCACTATAGCCGTAGCTGCCCGCAACGACCAAAGCCGTCGTAGCAGTCGCAACCGCCTGCATTGGCCTCAGCCACCATGCTCACCTTTGAGCCCATCATTGCGCCTACCTGCATCATCGTACGATGCCTGACATCTCTGTCGCTGAAGTCTGATTGTGCCTTGTTACCGTCACCCTATGCCGCTGCGCCTTTGCGTCGTCCAAGGCATGCCCCTACGGTCTCCTAGAGTAGCTTCAAGGGAGGCCTCTGTCGGACAACATGCCGCTGTTAGTTCACTGCCACAAAAGTACATGCCATCGTAGGAAAAACAGTCGCCACTCTATGCCGCTGATGCCCACCTTTGTTGCCTATAGCAAGTCATAGCCGAAGCCTACCCTGCCACCATTACCAACATGGCCGCCTTGCATTGCCGCTCCACTGATCCGCCCTCCTTTCCTTGTGGTGTAACACGAGTCGTATGATCTCTACGCATTGCGATACATCATATTGGATTCACGTTCTGAGAACTAGGATTTCAATTGGCAAGTCCTTGGTTGAGACTGTAGAGGGCGTGTGCAAAAGCGATATAAGTCGAGCACACACCGTCGGCCTTCAACCCGACGTCTGGATCATCAGGAGCCTAGTGTCATTTCCAGGTCATGTTTACCATAGCTGAATGATATTTGGTGTACGTTGAAGCTGGACTTATACTTCTCACTAGTTTCATCGTTGCATCATCACTTTCATGACATCCACATTAGTCAGCTTCCCTACATGGCATGACTGCCCTCGCCCTCCCTATGGTGTAACATGAGCCACTCGATTCGGGTGCCCGTCGTGTTACATCATATTTATTTCATCTTTGCATGTCTTGCCCACATTCATATTTTCAAAACTCATAGCACGTGCATTCATGCATATACTCATCATCCCAACATTGAGTAGGAGTCCCCTATCCTTTACGTAGTATCAGGCTAAGACAATGGGTCAGAATCATAACCCCCTTCGAGGAGACTACATGATCGATCATGGAAGGGAGAATGACCCCATCACTTATGATCTTCCGATAGAAGATCAATTTTACTTTCGTCATTTGCGCACTTACTCAGGCAAAAACTACCCGAACACCTATCCAGAGGTTTGGGAATCGCGCTTTCACGATTCTACCACACCTCACTGGCCGAATGGGCCCCATCGGCGTCCATTCCAGCAATATCAATCTCCTAAGCTGGTTACCGCTAGCACTTATGGAGTAAGCCCAACAAGTGAGACAATCTTTTTGCCACCATCTCCTCAACCCATACGCTTATTGCAATAGCCAGACGACCATTATCGATAATGAGACGATCATTATCGCTGGCAAGTTGACTGTTACCAGCGCGATCCCCTTCAGGACAATCACGATGATTACTTGGATGACTGTTACCAAGATGATCACCATCAGGGAGATTACGATCAGTACCTGGACGATTGCTACCTGAGTGATTGCCATCAAGACCATCATCATCGATAACAGAATGATCGCTATCAGGACGATCGCTATTAGGATGATCGCCACCTAGATGATCGCCACATAGATGATCGCCACCATAACGATCACTATCGACCGCGAGATGATCATTACCACTAGTAGGACGAGCGCCACCAAGATTACCACCCCCAAGATGATTGATAAGCCAAAAATAGGGGTGAAAATTACGCAAAATTTTGAGCCATTGTCGTTGTAAATTTTTGGCTTATGCAATAAAATATATAAAACTCTACTTAATATGTATAGTGATAAGTATGAGTGTCGTCCAAGGGAGGCAAGTAGGAATTTCATTTTGATTTTATTTTTGGTGTTTTAGATCCTAATTAGAGTGAATTTGATCTTCAATGAGGATCAAGTCACCCTAATTAGGTGAGAATTTAGAGAGGGGGGTAGAAGAGATGAGATGAAAAGAAGAAATGTGGGCTCTAGATTGAATTAATTGATCCAATTGGATGGATCAAAGAATTCAATTAGAGAGGTTGGAAGAAATTTTAGATTTAAGTTTTGGTTGGTTTTGAGAATTTGCTAAATCAGAAATAAAAAGGGAAATCTTAATCTCCTAAGAATTAAAACTAAATTTTTTAGAGTTTTCTTTTGGAATGCAATTGAATGCCAAGGTAAATCCCTTAATTTCTCCTCTCAATCCTAATCAGGGCTTGTACATGCCGCTCAAGCCAAGCGATTTAGAAGTTCAGATCAGAATAGAGATGAAGAAACAAACAACTTAACCTAATTCATTCAAAATGCATAAAAGTTCAAATACAATCAAGGAAAAAAAGTACCAGATAACTTGATCCAAGCTAGAGCTCCTCCCTGTCTTGCAGCTGTGATAGAGCACCATCCAGAATGAGCTCCCTCTCTCGAAATTCAGCTTTTATACTTAGGTTATAGGGTAAAAATCACCATTTTACCCCCGTTTAGTACTTAATATTTATCTATCAATGTAGGCTAGATCTGAATGATCTAACCGTACAGATAGAAAGAGGGGATCAAGACGAACAAATCCATAAAAAAATCATCTCAATCGGACTTCAGGATCAAAAGTTATTAATAAATCAATTTTAAACCAATTTAATCCATTGGATTTAAAATTGATTTATTTATTAGTTTCGTTTTTAAACACGCAATGACGTGTCGCTCTCTCATTGGCTGGCGCATTTTGAATCCTCCTTTGTGCAGAAAAGTCCTTAAAAATCCTGGAATTGCTTTTGGACGCCGCCCGAAAGTAATTGCGTATATGCCCCTAGCGCACTCTCTCTCCTCCGATTTCTCCTAAAACATTAAAAATATATATTAAAAATTGCAATAAAACCCTGAATGATTTTAAATAGGATCTTTACGCCTGCCGTGGCGACCGAGAGCTGTTTTCAGGGTCTTTTGCAACAACGTGCAAAAGGCCCGAAAAGTCTAGAAATTGCATAAATACATTTTTTTCTCTTATAAATATGCCCTTTTTTCATAGAATAAATGCATTTCTTCTTGAAATAAATCCCAGAAAATTCCTAAAAATTCGTAAAAAATTCTAGAAAATTCTAGAAAATTCCCTGATTAATTCCCATGTTGATAAATGTCAAAATAAACTTTTTAATGTGCCATTTTCATCCAAAAATAATTATTTCGAGCTTCAATAAATCCTTAAAAATTCATATAATTAACAGAAAATTAGGGAAAAATCAGAAATTACTTGGAAGCATTATTTTTGTGTAAATTTATGATAACAACCCAAATTTAAGCCTTTTAAATGCATAAATCATGCTAATAACATGAAATAAAGATCAAAATTAGGGTGTTATCAATGATCGTTAACAAAAGTGAGGCGATTGTTATCGTTCGTCGGACGACAATCCTAGACAGTATGATGATTGCTTACGCCATCAGGATGACCACTACCTTGACGATCACTGCATGAACGATCCCTACCGCTTGCATGATGATTACTATTGATATCTAGAAGATAATCCCCGGCCACAAGATGACTACTGCCAATAGCAGGACATACATCAAACAGAAGGACCACCCTACAACCACCATGGCCTACATCGTAAGTCGAATCCTGTCTAGTACCCAGCTTCGGGTGGACCATACCAACCACCGGTATCTTATGTTGCCCAGACTCACATCGGCAAGGATACCCCCATGTGCCGCCAATGTCTTACACTCCGCAGGCACCTCCTGCAGTGCACACCTATTGGCCCCCACTCGCTCCCTCAGCCCAACATACGTCTTTCGTGCCTATCATGCCCTATGTGCAGCTCACACCTTATGTTACGTCTGACATGCCGCCACTGCATGTCTACCCACCGGCCGCGCCTACAACATATGCCTCACATGCGCGGCCGGTTCTTTATGGGCAGAATGATACACCAGCGTTGCCCGCACCTTATGCGCTTACTCCACACTCTACGCCACCGACGGGGTATTATCAGACCTCGATGCCCTTACCACCACATGTTGCGGCCATGCCATATGCCTCCTTCACACCGCGTGCACCCTTCGAACAGTATGCTCCATTGGCACCGCATGTGCCTCAAGCGACTTATACGCCTCTTGCCACATACCAGCCTTCTCACATTTCTTCAGGGTATGACACTCAGTATGATGAGCCCCCATGGAACAATGACTACTATGGTCCATAGTATGATGATTCCTATCTGTGATTGTCTGACGATGATTATTACGATAATGCTATAGAGCCTCCTCGTAGACCGCGTCGTGCTAGGACCCCTAGGAGAAGTGCTCATAACGCACCAGATGCACGTACGTTCATGACTTCTATTGAGTCCTCACCAGTTACTCGTGTCCATGTCGTGCATGAGCTAGATGAGCTCAAGACTGCTCATAGTGTTACTTTCCTGGTAGACCCGCTGGAAGGGCCTCTACCATTGTCGAGGCTACATTTTACTTTTGTTACTGAGCCAAACATAGATGTGCTCGATGCCGCGCCTAGTGATGACCTCCTGATTGAGACTCTGACAGAGACTCCGCCACAGTAGACCATTCGGGGTAGTATACCCACTTATTTGGAGCTAGTAGAGCTCAATGATACAAGATGTTACGATTTCCCAGAAGATCATCTGGAAGAGTTTCTTCTACTTGGGAAACTTCAGTTTACCTCTCCCGATATGCCCAAGCTAGCTGAAATCATGGCTAAGTCTAGTGATGGATTCCCAGACGACTAGCCAGAAGAGCCTCTACCACAGCAGCTGTTTATATCCTGAGAGAGTTTATGGACAATTCAAGATCACTAGAGAAGTTTCTGCGTGTTATTGACCCCACGGCTGAAATGGTGATAGCCGTGCTTTTCGCGCTAAGACCTATACACCCTGTCCCCACAGACGTGAATCCCATTCACGAGAGGAGTTCTGATGCACCTCTGTATTTCCTTTCCGATTGCGATGTTTTATTCGTGAGGTGCTTCTAGAAGCCAATGTGGCTTCTCCGAGATACATGAGTTGGTCTTATTATGACTTACCCATCTGTTATGGATATATGGATTGCGGCAGACTTCTCTCATGTATATTACTCGGTATGTGCTTGTGATATGAGAGATTTTGTGATGTGGGAATGGGTTATTTCTTGTGCAGAGTTTGCTACCTTATCACTAGCTATTTACGTCATCGAGATGATTATTTTCGATACCATATACGGTGAGATACCACCTAAGCCTTTTGACTTCACCCTCTTAGTCATGCATTTTAGGCTCTCAAATTATGGAGTTGCATTTGCACATCATGTGAGAGAGTCACGTCATAACATCCATGCATGCATTGCACTCCAACATGAGAAGTATGAACTCGTTGTCGATTCATATTGAAGCCCAATTAGTTATTGTGAGGGCAACTTGGTTATGGATAGTTTGAGGCCTAGGGGATACTCTCCAAGGGTCGCTATGATGCTTCACGCTCATAGTGTTGGGCCTTTCTCGATAGTCCAGATGGTTGGGAAGATGGCATGCATTGCAATCTTCCCCTAATTGGGGAATATGCCCCATCATCAATATGTCCAACCTTGAGTCCTACCAACCCATGCCACCTTTTTTCTCCACCAAAAATCCCTCCCCTTTTGGCCCTAGTAGTCCACATTCATTTGTGACTGAGTTTGCCAATTCACCTTCCCCAGATTGTGCCCCACTTAAGCATTAGAGCGTAGAGGAGGTAGTGTGGGAGATAATTAACGTTGCAGAAAAGGTGGCACGTGACGAAGGATGCCTGGATATAGAAGATGAGCTCCAGCCATTCAGTGTGGTCTACTGCCCCAAGACGATGCAGTTGGTCTCAAGCTCAACAGTATCGAGCTTTCCCTATGCTAGGAGGATGATGGGGGACCATCCTACTTTGAGACCCCAACAAACCACTTTGTCGAGCGAGGGCTCACGCATGAGATCCAGCCTTCACAATACCCAGCCTAGTCAACATGCCACAAAGGTTTGAAGTTATCTTTCCTTATTTTCCTTATTTAGTCGGCCTTATATGTCAGCCACGCATGTGTCTGTTTTCTATTTCTCCGCATGTGTTTGGACCGCTGTATGGACCTACACGTTTGCGCTTGTGGGAGCCCATGTGTGGATGTGCTAGTGGGTTTCTGTCTCCTATTAGGGGGCCTAATTCCTCTTAATTGGGCCTTCACCTCTTTATTTCTAAGGGGGAGTCCCACATTTGCCCCTATAAAAGGTGGGCCTGCCATAGGAAGGGAGAGAAGAAAAGATAGAACAAAATGTAATTTTTAAGGATTTTTCCTGATTTTTTAGTGTTTTTTAGTTTTTGACATATTTATGAAAATGCCACTACAAAGTTAGGAGAGAGAAAAAGCCCTAGAGTTCGCCAAAAATAGCCGCCATCTTCGCCTAAAACCGCTGCCCCCGCCGCCTTCGCCGGAGCTACGGCCGTCACCTTTTGAGACTCATCAGCACCGTCCGCGGCCATAACAGCACCACCCTCGGCTGCAACAACACTGCCCTCGGCCACAACGGCCGCCTATGGCCACCCAACGTCGCCTATAGCGCCGCCCGTGGCCGTAGTAGCACCACCCGTGGCCATAATAGCGCCGCCTGTGGCCGCCCAGCCGTAGCAACACCCATCAGATCCCGCAGCCGCCATAGCAGCCCACGGACGTCGTAGCCGTTGCAGTGGCCCATGGACACCACAATCTCCCGCAGCTATCGCAACGGCCCGCGGACACCGCAATTGCCTGCAGCTATCGTAGCCGCCGCAACAACCCACAACCGCCACAACAGTCACCCGCGGCTGGTGCAACATCTCGCAACCCGCCGCTACCATAGCAACCACTATAGCCCACTACCGCCACCACCGGAGTTTCGTCGCCGCTGCTATAAGGCCTTTTGTCCCCGACCGCCGCTTCCTTGTGCTGCTAGTGACGCCGCCGCGGTCAAATTTACATCTACGTCCGTCAGCCGCCACCACGTCTGCTAGCCACCATCGCGTTCGCTAGCCTCCATCACTTCCGCTAGCCGCCATTGCAGCCGCACCCGAGGTTGCAACTCTATTGTCAACCGCGGCTACATGCCTCGTCGCCTTATTGCTGTCGTGTCTTGTCGTTGCTGCACCATCATGACTTACTGCAACCGCGCCCGTAGCCGCACTTTCGCTATCGTGCCCATCGTTACACCCACCACCGCGCCTCATTGTTGCGCCCATCACCACGGTACCTTGCCATTGCGCCCGCCTGTCACCCGGCCAAGCCGCTTACTTGTGCCGTCACGCCTACTTGTGCGGCCACACCTACTTGCGCTACTGCGCTTTCTGGCGTCGTCATTATGCCTACGTGTTGCTCGCCTTCCACTACTACCAAATCAGACACCGCACAGGCGTACCGCTCATGGTACGCTCATCCATTCCCTCTCGGCGTTATATTATTTATTTTAGTGCCTTCGAACATTTTCTCCACCTCCAGGGTTAGATTAGTGATAGATTGGATTCACTTTCCGAGGATTAGGATTTCTATTGGTATTTCCTTGGTTGAAATCGTCGAGGGCGTGGGCAAAAGTGGCAGTGACCAAGCTCACACCATCGGCCTTCAAATTGACGTCTCGATCATCAGAAGCCTAGTGTCATTTCTGGGTCACGTTTACCGTAGCTGAGTGGTCGTTGGTGTATGTTGACGCCGGACTATTCTTCTCACTGATGTCATCGTTGCATCATCACTTGCATGATGTCCACATTAGTCAGCCTACCTACATGACATGACTAACCTTGACCTCCCTGTGGTGTAACAAGAGCCATTTGATCCTGGCGCCCATCATGTTACATCAAGCCCACTCTAGAAGTCCATTCAAACCTCCTTAAGAACTAAGTCAACCAAAATGCAAGAATTGTTGAACTAACACATAAATTGAATTTGAAATGCTTGTTTTAAAATATGGGAAGGAGGGAACGTGGGTAAAGGCTGGAAATAAAGTAATACTAGCCCAACAAACCCTTATAATTAAATCCAATGGCTGAAAGAGTTAGGACATTTTGATGTAATCTCTTATTCCCTCTCTTTGTATCTCATCTAGATTTATGCTCCCAACTTGTTGTTGAAGGCCTAGTGCATCAAATTTCTTTGGTCCATTATTATTGATGTCAGACGTCGTCGATGACGTCATCCAATGGGTAATTTCTCTAATGGGATGTAACTACATGATGCGATGAAACCCTAGATGGGAGTACGTGCATGTTTGACTTGTGGGAATTTGCTGAGTTTTGAGCTTTGGGGCAGGCAACTGATGACGGTGACCTTCTGACCCTCGTCTGACTGACGATGACTACGGCCTCAAATGGAATAGTTTTGTTGGCGCTTGCACGTGACGAACGGGCTCGACATGTACCTAGGAAATCACTTGTGGTGTAGTTTTCTCAATAACTTCTCTCACCTAAACTAACCCGAGCACGGTGGAGTGCAGCTGAAAGTATACTGAAAGAGATAATATAACGCGTGAGTGAGGGGATGACGTACCTCGTTAGTGGAGTGCTCATCGTCAATATCTTTGTCAGTGCGTGGACTAGTTGGACGGTGCAGCAAAATTATGTCAGCAACAAGCATGGCTTTGCTCGGCTGGCGGTAGTGATGCAGTGCTGAAGCGAGAGGCAAAAGATGGTCGAAGATGAATATGAGACCAGGAAATGTCAGATCGAAGAGTAGGGGTGGACCGGCTCTAGCGCACAGATGGGCTTAGTGGGCACGGTCGTGTTGGATGGGCGTGGGCGAAGTCAGACAATCGTCGCGAGTGGCGCCAAGCAGCACGACATCTAGGTGAAAATAGATGTTCTATTGGCGGCTAAGAGGTGGTGTACTGACCAGTAGTGATGGCGCAACACTAGTGAATGCAGTTGTTGCGGAGATGGCAAGATCGGCTAGCAAGGAGGTAGTGCGACATGTGACTGCAGTAGTGCAGGCAATCAACTAGGCGAGGACGTGGCTGATGTGGCGGCTATGTAAAGCTGGAGTGTGAACGGGGGCGCACCGTAGGCTTCACCACAAGGTGCGGCCAATGCGTGGGTCTACCACACTCGTTAGGCGTTATGACTGGGAAGAAATGCACGCAGTGTGCTGTTGGATCCGCAAGGCGGTCTTCTCAGTTCTGGTACTGGCTGGTCAAGGCAGGCAAACACAACGGCGTACGATGGCTGGTCGAGACAGGTGCCGTACACACCCAACGACATCAGCTAAAACAACAGTCGATAAAGGGTGGATCTCAAAAATGTGGAAGGTTGCACTTCCGCGACACCCGGAGTACTCGGACACCCGACGTGATCCAACAAGCAACGGCTTCAACTGTAGATGATGGAGTGTCTCTCGGCAATGTGGTAGAACACGTCTACATCACATGAAATTTCTCGAGCACCGCCGCAGTCCAACGGACAACGACTGCCTCCAGCCCTTGATGGGTGAATTTGGCTTCCAAGGAGTGCTCACGATCTGAAGAATCCATTCCCTGCTACTAATCTGGTGGTGAAATTTCATTGGCGATGGTGTAATTGCAACTACGAAGGCCGGTGGTAGGTTCTCAAAGAGTTGTCCACTAGTGTGGATAGCAACAGTGCGACACCCTCCTTTCCCCTTTCCCTTTTCTCTTCTCTTCTCCTTCTTCCTCTCCGTCTTCTCCTTCTTCTTGATGATACCTGGACAAAAATAACTATAAAAACACAACTTCCAGTTCTGAGGTCTGGACGTGCCCATCATGGCCTTATTTAGGGCCATGATGGGCCCTTTACAATCAGTTCAACAAGGGGCCCAACAAGGGACCCCTTTTATAACAATTAAATTAAAACAAAGGGAAAACTTTAAACAACTTGAAGATAAAAATGGCGTGTAAAATACGACAATAAGGATGCGTCATGGCGAGTACAATGAACTTGTTGTGACAAATACGCAACATAAAATGGACATAGGAAAATGAAAAAATAAAACAACGAACACTAGTGGGGACCTGCTTTACCTGGGGTATTTAAACTCGGGCAACTTCACAAATGCTTTGGCATGTTGGTCGAGCTGGACACGGAACGGCGGTGATACTGATGACGGCAACGATAGCTCTGAAGACGCCTCCTGAAGGTCGTTTTGGCACGCTCCATCAATTATTATGCTAGAGTGTGGGAGATAGAGTTCAAGTGTGATCAAGATCCTTGGAGAAATATCACCACTAGGCCCTTGAGGGAAGTGACAACAAGGTTTGTGTGATTTCAAGAATTTTTTATTTGAAATTTCTCACCATTTTCTCTAAGTAAATTTTCTAGAGGATAGCATAGGCTTCAAATCTTTCCAATGCATCAAATGACACAAAATAAGTTTGTATGTAGTAAAAGTCATATAGGTTTTCGTCCACTACTCCTTTATGCCCCAATTTCACAGTAGGGAGTTCAGCCTAAGGTTCTATTTGTCCTTAAATTTTATTTCTTGCTCTATAAAAATACCAAAAATTCATTAAATTTTTAATAAATTATTAGATCTTATTCCAAAAAAAAATATTTATTTCATTTATTTAAAGAAATTTTTACTACTTTTCCTTCGTATTGTTGGTTTTCCCTTTAGAAAATAATTAAAAATCTAGAAAATATAAGACCACCAAAAAGACTATTTTAAAATATATTTTAATTAAAAATTACTCTCTCATTACATGCTCCTTCTGGATTCAACCCTTGCTTACCCTATTCTAGGTAAGAAAATTTTTATAAATATTGTTTAATAAATTGGAGCCTTAAAATGACTTATTTAACCCAAATGCTGGTTTATCAAGGAGGTTGGGACACATGGAGAAAGGCTGCCAAAGGCTGAAAAATCCCATTTTATGCATGCAGTCATATGAATTTTAGGCTTATTTTTAGTCATTATATTCGTATTATTCCCATTTTAATATAAAGTTACATTTCATGCATTAATTTTTCCAATCTATTAATTTTACATGATGTACATGCCGAATATTTGATAGACATGATATCATTAAATCATGTTTATTTTGACACAGTGATTTGAAAAGGTGGAGTAGACTTTTTAATTGTACCTGATTTAAATATCTAACATTATTTTGCTTTTAGTTCTTTCATTGGGAAATCCTTACAATCAAATTAGAAGGTGTTGTAGTATCTTGAATGGATGATGATTGGGCATGGGGAACACTGTTAAAAATAGGTTCCATTGCTGAAATTTAATCACATCCCTTTGCCCCCGTCATTTAAGAGATCTGACAGCAAGGAGCAGAGCCATCATTTTCTATCCCTAGCCATCACCTTACTCTAGTTGTACAACATATTTTGGTATAGGTGACCACCGATCTTCTATCCAACATCCCTAGATGATTTTTTTGAGACAACTCTTGCCATAAATGCTAGAGGGAGGCCCCTCCTTAACCTTTAAGAGGGTTTTTCTCACATTGTTGTATCCATCTTCCGATCAAGAACAATGACGACAGAAGACACATCTTGAGGTTTGTCCAGCCAATCAAGAGTTTTGACATCTCCAAGATGTCTTAGTCAACTCAAAGAGGTGTTGAGGAAGCTCTAAGAATGCCAAAGTCTATGCTAGCATAGAGGAAGATGAGTTCTCGGTGGATTTCAGACCGACTTAGCTCGCATGTAGCAGCAAGTCTACATAGGACATTGCATGGTCAAAGAGGGATAATCCGCCCTTACTATTTGTGGAGGTTGACTCAACAGGGCTGTTGGAGTTAAACCCTAACCAGGGTAGTGGAAATATCAAAGAAGGATTTAAAGATTAACCATACATAGATTCATTAGGGAGTCTCATACGGATGAAGGATTATACAAACATGGAAATAAATGATGATACAACTTTCATGAAAGAGACTAAATAGTCCTTTCTATATTCCAAGGTACGAGCTTGGTGCCCCACAAGCTGAAAAATTAAACATTCTATTTAGTTTAAATCAATCCTTCATTAAGTAATACTGTGAGACAAGAAGACCCAGTATAAGGCCTTATGGGTGGGCATCAGTTACCTCCTCTCTTTCTCTCTCGTACTATATATACTCATGTAGTCTCCTATTGTCAATTTTATGCAAACTTTTAACCCTGTTATTCAACATGGTATCAAAGTCCTAGGGTTCTAACGATCCCCCATTGCCACTCCTCTTCCATGGCGATCTTCATGACCGGGCATTCTTCTCTTCCCCGACGATCTTCACATCCAGGCGTCCTTCTCTTCCACGATAATCTTCATGTTCGGGCATCCTCCTTGCCTCGGTTATCCCCACACCCAGATGCCATGTATCTTCTACCGTAGCAATCTTCACGTCCAAGCGTCCTCCTTGCCCCAGGTGATTTCCACATCCTGGCGCCACATTCTTCTGCATGGCGATCTCTACATCCAGGCCTATCTCCTCTACCTCTGCAACCTTCACGTCTAAAAGAAATTGCTGCCTAGTGATCTCCACATCGGGCATTATATCTGTTCGTGATGGTCAATTCTTCGGATTCTCTACATCTCTCCGACATGTCTGGTCACATGTTTGCACCATTTGGTAGCGGACCAGTTAATCTGTTTATCTGTCAGTTGTAGGCTCCGTGCTTTGTCTTCTCTAGACGAGGCTCAAATTACATCACATGGTCTACAAGCTTGCGCAGATTTTTTCAGATCCATCAGCATGAATCTCTTTTGACGAAAGAACTGCCTCCTCCAGATGATCCTCAATATGCTTACTAGATTACCCGGGACCAGAGGGGCACCGCCTGGCTTCTTAATATGATATCCCCAGATCTCTCCGACTCACTGCAACTCATATCTTCCACAAGGAAAATATGAGATGAGCTGACAGATATTATGTGGTCGTCAAGCCAATCACACCACCATATTTATTTAAGTTCATTGAATAAAATATTTATGTTCATTATTATTCTAATGTGATGTTTATAATGAAGTCCATGAATACATGCAATGACATAATGAATTATGATGAGATCATAATACAGTTATCATTAGTCTTTAAACATGTGTTCAAAATATTTCTATTAGATGGATAGTCAAGACGGACATCGAATTATCCATATAGAATAGCACTATTTAATCTTATTTATACAATAAGTATAGCTGATCTTGTGGCTATTAGTGTTGTGACACTAAGCACAAGTAGTGGGTGCTCTTTGGAGAAAGAGTTCACTGAATTGATCCGTACGAATCCCTGAATGATATTATACCTAAATGTCAATCAAGTTGAATCATGTCGCGGTTGTATGATCCATTGACCTGCGACACCAAGGACATCTCGTGAATGGACGACTACAATTTGACTATGAATTACGAGCCTCTAATCATGAAATTCAAACAAGTCATAGCTCGGATGTAGTAAGAAGCTCATGGAGATGATTGAGCAGTCAAGATGGGATCATCCACCCTGTATAAGAGGAGATCGACTCAAGGAAGATGATGCAGAAAAATCCTTGTCCAAGGTAGTGAGTATATTGGAGAAGGTGTTCTCCAATGATCCCCGTTACACATTAGTACTAATCGAATGACGGATTAGGGTTTGGCGATAGACCACACCGTAAGTCGTTCAAGAGTCTCGTGTAGATGATGGATTATGCATATACGATAACTGATGATGGTAAAGGTTTCGTGAGATGATGGATTATTGCCAACCTTATTAATTAACTATATCAGCATATAGATTAATTAAGATCAATTGTACCCAATCAATAGGTTAGGTTTTCAGCCGGTGGGGTGCCATGCTACACCTCGTGCTCTAGAAGATACCTAGTGTTGAACTCTCTTATGGAACCTTTACCGTCATCGATTATTGTATATGTATAATATCATCTATGCGAGACTCTCGAACGACTTAGGGTATGGTTTATCATCAAATCCTAATCCGTCATTCGATTAGTACTAATGCGTAATGGGAATAATTGGAGAATGCCGTCTCCAATATCCTCACTACCCTAGACAGGGATTTTTCTACATCGTCTTCCTTGAGTCGATTTCCTCTTATGCCGAGGGTGGATGATCCCATCTTGACCACTCAATCATCTCCGCGAGCGTCTTACTACATCTGATTTATGACTTGTTTGAATCCCATGATTAGAGGCTCGTAAGTCATAGTCAAAATGTAGTCATCCATTCACAAGATGTCCTTGGTGTCTCTAGTTGATGGATCACTTATACAACTGCGACATGAATCAACTTGATTGACATTTAGGTATAATACCATTCAGGGATTCATACTTATCAATTCAGTGAACTCTTTCTCCAAAGCGTACCCTCTATCTATGCTTAGTATCGCAACACTAATAGCCATAGGATCAGCTATACTTATCATATAAGTAGGATCAACTAGTGCTATTCTATCTGGATATTTTGATGTTCGTCTCGACTATCCATCGAATAGAAATATTTAGAACACATGTTTAAAGACTAATGATCATTGTATTATGATCTCATCATAATTCATTATGTCATTGCATGCATTCATGGACTTCATTATAAACATCACATCAGAATAATAATGAACATAAATATTTTATTCAATGAACTTAAATAAACATCGTGGTGTGATTGGCTTGACGGCCAAATAATATCCATCAAAGGGTAAGACACAAATGGTATTTTGAACTTCAAAAGTTATACCAAAACTTTCAGAGTTTTATGAAAAACACCCGGTTAGTATAAATAGGGGAAGTCACTAAACTAAATTCACCCATGCATAATTGTGCTGGTATCTTCCTCTTCTTCTTTCTTCTCCCATAGCTCCTATCCATTCCTAATCTAACTAGGACAATGTAACAAAAACATCATAGCATGAACGTAGCTTGTCAAGGTGATGGAGGAGATTCAATTTGCCTGAAATTGCACACATAAGTAGCTCAACATGGTTCACTTGATGACCGAATAAATCACTAGTACAATATGTGCATAGGTGATCATTTCATGTTTTTGTTAATGTTGTTATGATTCTGTTTATGTCTTCTGCTGTGAATCAATATAAGCTTTTATCAAGATCAAAGCCCCTAGAACCCAACACCAAGAAGGTCACACACAAATGACATTTTGGATGTTAGATGATATGCTTAAATTTTGGGGCTTTGATGAAAAATACCCACTTAATATAAATTAGGGAAGGCCCTGAATAAAATTCACATAGGCCACAATTTTTTAGGGACCTTTCCCTTGTTCTTTATTTTCCTCATAGCTCTTTTCCATTCCCGATGCGACCGAGGTGACATAATGACGACACCAAAGGGTGAATGGAACTCATAAACCGAAGGATGGTATTTGAGGTGCCACAAACCTCATGGGTGCATCTAGAGGCTACACACATGAGTAGCTCAACATGACTCACTCGAGGATCGAATGAATCATGAATAGGATCCATCCCCAAGTGATTTGATTCATTGTTTTAATGATGATGTTACAATTTCATTCAAAGTCTTTCCCTGGACCTCGTTATTAGTTTTCTTCCACATCAAAGTCTTATAAACCAACATCCCTTTATCCATTTCTCATAAAATCTAATTATTATAAATACTTCTTTACTTTACTAAGCTATATAGAATTAGATAACCCCTTTCTTATTATCAATATACTTATTATCCTCATATCTCTTAGATATCCTTCTTGTCATTCCTTACTAAAATAAATACTCCTGGTAACTAACTCCCTAATAATCATCCTTCTTCACTATTATGTATCTCTACATTTCTTACATATACCTACTACTAATCAAAATAAATTAATCATACTATGAATCTCACCTACTAATCATAGTATCCTTATTACTCCCTTTTCACCTTTCAGACATCATAATTAAAATCCAAAAATATATCCTCCATGACCTAACTTACTGTCTTGCTTAACTATAATAATATAGACAAATTTCCTTCTCCACCTACTCACTATCTCTAATATCCGTACAAATATTAGTTGTAAAAAATAATATACTTAATATCTTATCTTTTAAATACCCTTACATCTACCTTCTTTATTTCTCACTAGCTCTTACAACTTATTCAAACTTACTAATTACTTATCTTCCCCCTTCCAGTATATCATTATTATTATCACTTCTCTTACTCAACTTATTACTAATTTATTTTATTATTCCTATTACCATCTTATTTTTGGTAACCCTCGCTCAAGTATTAGATTTACCTATAAAGGCCAGTCCCTCTGCAGACAATCTCGCTCCCATTATACATGTCTGCGTGAGTTTTCTATGATTACAAATTTATTTGATCTCGGCAGATTGCAGTTACAGAGCAATGCATATCAAAACATCTTGGTAAAACTAATTAGATATTGAAGGTATATTCCTCTGAAATATATTCAGCGATTATTTCTTCTAAAATATCCATTTAGGCTTTCAGGGTCAACCAGTTGAAGGTTTTTTTCCACAAAAAAGCTTCACCAACCTCATTATTTTTTGGTATCCGATAAACTCAAAAATAAGTGTGTTGATCATGTCATTCTTATGTTTTGAGTTTAATCAATAATTACTAATTTTTTCCTCATAGAAAATATTGCTAATTACTGCTGAGCAATGATAGGTAGGAAGGTGCTAGATACACTTGCAAGACATTATGACACTTAATAAGGGAGATAGTGATGTGGAAAGAGAAATATGAGAAAGAATGACAGCCTACAATGACCATGAGGAGGGAAGAAACTAGCAAGATAGTGACAGAACCACATACAAAATCTAGAATTAGAGAGTTCATTTTTTTTAACCATAAAATCAAATATGTGAATGGGTCTCGGAGAACGGGACGGGACGGAACGAGACGTCTGATCTCCGCATGTCGACCCGTCCCCGGGACGAAACGAGCCTGGACAATCAAAGGCCCCCTCAAAAAGCGTCTTCCGATCTCTCCAGTCGCTCGGAGGGGATTCGGTGTTCGTTCTCTTCTCCAGTCGTCTGCTCGTCTCTCGTCTTGAAGACAACTCATTCGATAATCACAAGTTGATCGGGTTGATCCAGTTCTTGCAATTGATGATTGATCTTGGGGTCTGAGTGTCAGACGTGGAGAAGGTTTTGCCGGGCTTCTGGTGTTGCTGCCTGAAGTATATTGCATCTACTCCGGCTATTCTTTCATCGTGCGGCTAGAATCGTCGGTTAATTCTCTTTTTCAGGTTAGAGGGGTGATTTAGGATGAACTTCTCTCCCTCGTGGTTCGTACTGTTACCAGTTTGGTCATTTCTCTCTCATCCCTGCCTGGAAGATTCGAGATTGTGTTGTCTGTGGTTCGAATTGGTGACTAATGGTAGTTCTTCTTTTATGGGTTTTGCTTTCCGAATCCCTGTGGCACGTCTGACGTTGTTTTCGTTGCTCTTCTATTTCGAGCTTCGTGTTTGTTTTCTGGCATCCATTTTTGGTCATAATTCTTGATCAACGCCAGACTTTTATTTTTCAAAAAAAAATGCCAGTCTTTATTTGCATCGCGACAGTCTTTTTCGTCTTATTAATGCATTTTCTACCACATTTTCTTATTGAAGGATCTCCAAATTGGACTCTTTGAAACGTCTAGATGCTCGGTTTTCTTCTTAATTTTATTTCAGTTCATTACTATCGCCCTTGCAGATTTTCCGGGGGTAATTTGCAGATCATCAAGTAAATAGTTAATGAATCATTGCACGGGTGTTTATCAAAATTAGTTTGGAAAGTGCCTCACCTGCCTTTTTTTCATAAATCTTCGTATTTACTTGTGCTCTCCTGTGCTCATGCCCTTTTAATAGAATTAAGAATAATACTGAGCGTGGCGGGTCTTCTACGCTCTTTGGTATCTGGTCCTGCGCTGTTTGTTTTTCTTCGTTTCATTTTCATACGAATTAATGGTACCACGATTATCATTTCTAAATCTCTCTCCATTATTCGTACTTACTGAGACGCTCGAACATTCATTTTATTTAATTAAACATTCCCCTTCTTTGCTTATTGGTATATGGTCCAATGCCATTTGGTTTCTTCGTCTCATTGGGAAATAAACTAATCACGCCATAATTTGATGATTTTGACATGTGTTTGTGACTGGTAGTTGTTTAATGACTGCAGAAATCTGGCTGTTTCGTTATTTGAGATTTAAGTGGGGTTTTTAATGCAGATATGTGCCTTCACATTTGCCTACTTAAGGCAGGCAACATGAAATGTATTGCGTTTTGTCGTGAAATGCGATCTAAGGCTGATGGTTTTTCGCTGCTGCCCTCAGTGGATCCTGCTTTCTTGCTTATCTGTTCTCATTTGTCGAATCAATGTCATCCATCTCATTCGTCAAAAATGTCCTTTGCCTAGTTATGTACGCCTGTTTTGTCTTTTATAAGGATGTTCTCTAGGGGGAAGAACTTTAGCCGAGGGGGAAGAAATTTACGTTTACTTAATCTAGGGTACCTTACGTTGATGCTGGTGATTATCTGTATTCAATTCACCTAACTTAGCTTACTGAGCGTCAAAAACCTGCGAATTAATTGGTTACTAAATTCTTATATAATCCTGGAACTCTCTCAGGGTGTCGAATACTTCAAAATTTGAATGTTTCCTATAGTTATTATCCGCACTGAATGAGCAACAAATGTCCTCACAATACTTTTAATTGATAATTGAGTTCTCATCATCGGTTTTGGAAATGTTTCTAGCGCGGCATAAGCAGCTCGAGAAAAATTTTGTTCATTTTATGGATCTCTTAAAAAAGTTGAGTTCATGATCTCCTAAAAAAACGTTTCTTTGTTCTTATTCTGATGCCCATTTTCCTTAGATATCCATCTGGGGTGATGGATGGTACTAGCGGTGATGTATTCAGTGTCCGTAGACCAGCAGAAGACCAGCCTGAGACAACAGTTCAGATAAATGTAAAAACTCTGGATGCACAGACGTACACTCTACGGGTTAATAAATGTGTAAGTTTTCAGATACTTTAAAGTACTGTCCAGTTTCTTTTTGTTTTGCCTTACTGGAGTTCTTATGACTTTTTTCGGACCCATCAACCTCTCTTCTTCATTGCTGTTGGTTTGGAGTTTTTACTGACTTTATGCAATTTACGTCACATTATAACATCATATGATATATGATTCATAAATTGGAATAATATGCTTCACCTATTCTGTCGTCATTGTTCTATATGTTTTGCTTCTAGTCGACCATATCCTTAGGAGAATCACATTTAGCATGAACACATTGGATAACACCCATATAAGAAATTTTTTCGAAGTCTTGTCAATGCTTGTCACTCTGAGGGGATTTCTTAATTTCTTGTAGATAGTCTTAAAATCTTCTGTGTATTTTGAACTAGTTGGTTCGATTTTTTGATCACCAATGGAACAGCTATCCCCAGGTCACTCTTGCTAGAAACCTTAGGGGTAGCAGGAATGAACAACCACAAAATTACATTTACATTCCTGGTTTAAATACCAGGTCATGGATACACGAATTTGGGCCAATAGCAAGCCCATTAGTCTGGAAATAGGAAATGGTAAAAAGAGGAAATAACAAGAAATAGAAAGAGGTAGAATAAAGATAGACTATCTCGGCTGACACCCACCCTCAAGCTGGTAGGTAGATATTTTGCATCCCCAGCTTGGAATACAGCCGATGAAATACTCCTCCTGGAACTCCTTTGGTAAGTAGATCAGCCACCTGATGAGCTGACTGAATATATTTCATTTGGATCACTTTGGCATCAATCTTCTCACGGATACAGTGTCTGTCTATCTCAACATTCTTAGTTCTGTCATGCTGAATTGGATTGTGAGCAATATCAATAGACGATTTACTGTCACAATATAATACTGTGGGACTATCTTGGGATATTTTGGGATCCTGTAGAATGCTTCTTATCCACAGAATTTCACAAATTCCCTTCGCAACTGCTCTAAATTCCGCTTCAGCACTGGACCGTGATACCACCTTTTGCTTCTCGCCTCGCCAAGTGATTAGGCTTCCTCCCAAAAAAGTACAATATCTGGTCGTTGACCGTCGATCCAGGACAGATTCACCATAGTCTGCATCAGTGTATGCCTCCAGTACCAGTGGTGCTCCTCTTCGAAACACTAGACCATGGCCAGCTGTACCCTTCAAATATGCAAGTACCTTAACTGCAGCCTGCATATGAGGTTCTCTGGGATGATGCATAAACTGGCTTTGCAGTCCCACTGTAAATGCAATATCTGGTCTAGAATGTTGAAGGCATATAAGTTTCCCAATCAACCTCTGATACTGACTTCGATCAACTAATGGCGTTTCTTCACAGAGCCCAAGTTTCAAATTTGCATCAATGGGTACTGGTGATGGTTTACAGTTACTCAGGCCCATTTCCTTTAAAATATCAAGTATGTATTTTCTCTGAGAAATGAAAATGCCACTTGGGGAATAGGCAATTTCAATTCCCAGAAAGTAACGTAGCAAGCCCAGGGATTTTATGTCAAAGATTTGAGAAAGTCTCTGACCTAGAATAAAATTTTCTTCTTCATCGTTGCCAGAAACAACAATGTCGTCCACATATACAAGCAAGACAGCTACCTTATCACATTTGTTTTTACGAACAAAGTATGATCTCCATTACTGGGTTGATATCCCATACCTTTTATAGCTTGGGAGAACTTTCCAAACCATGCTCTCGGCAACTGTTTCAAGCCATACAATGCCCTTTTTAGTTTGCATACTTGTCCCTTGCAGTCAGACTAATAATATCCAGGCAGTAGATCCATATAGATCTCCTCATCTAAATCTTCGTGAAGAAATGCATTCTTAACATCATACTGATACAGTTTCCAATTCAAGTTAGTTGCCGCTGCAATCAGAATACGTATCTTGTTCAGCTTTGCGACAGGAGCAAATGTTTCAGTATAGTCAATCCCATATGACTGAGTATATCCCTTTGCAACTAATCGTGCTTTGTATCTTTCCAATGTACCATCAGCTCTGTGTTTAATGGTATATACCCTTCTGCATCCTACTGCCTTTTTTCCAGGTGGTAAGATAGCAATTTCCCATGCGTTATTCTTGATCATTGCATTCATCTCCATATCCATAGCTTCTTTCCACTGTGGACTCCTCATGGCTTCATTCACTTTCTTAGGTGTAGGGACTTCATCAATTCCAGCAAGAAATGCTTGGTATCCGGGAGAGAGATGTGAATATTGAACAAACTGTGACATCGGGTATAGAGGAAACTGAGTACACTGTCTCTTCCCCTTTCTTAAAGCAATCGGCCAACCTTGGTCAATTTCTGGCAGTACTCCATCTGTCAGAATATTTTGTGTTTCTTCAGTCTCAATTTGTATTCTCGGAATGCCCCCCATTTCAGTGTTATCCTCTGCTCTCTCAGCAGATTTATCACTCGTATTTGGCTGCACAGACACCGGGTCTCCAGCTTCACCAGCTTCTGTCGTCTGCACTTGGCTATCAGATTGTTCTATATTGACTTCCCCTGTAATTGGTGGTAACTTCATAACTGGAGATTCAATTCTCCCATCGTCTTGAACGCTGGGTTCAGGATAGTTTTTACCAGATGTGTTCCCAGATGCCCGTAATATTTTTCATATTCATTGAACGTAACAACTAGGGAAATAAATATTTTCTTGGATGGCGGATGGTAGCACTTATAACCTTTTTGAGTTGGTGTATACCCAACGAACACACATTTGAGAGCCTTTGGGCTGAGTTTGTCAGTAGGATTATGGATGTGAACAAAGACTGTGCATCCAAAAATGCGTGGCTTCAAGCCTGTTCTCAGTTTTATATGAGGGAAGAAATGATTCATAAGGTCTAATGGACTCTCATAACCCAATATTTTAGATGGCAGTCGATTAATTAAATGTGTGGCAGTCAACAAGGCTTCTCCCCAGAGAAAATTGGGTACTCCCTGATGAAGGGGCTAAGCTCTAGTTGTTTCTACAGTATGTCCAATCTTTCTTTCTGCAACACAGTTCTGCTGTGGTGTATTAACACATGACGACTCGTGGATAATACCATTATTCTGAAAATATTCACATGGTGTTGCATTGAAGTAATCCTTGGCATTATCTGACCTGAATTTCTTGACTAGTACACCATACTGTGTCTTCACCAGAGCAACAAAACATTTAACTATATCAGCAACCTCAGACTTGTATTTTAGAAGATAAACCCATGTCAGATGAGTACAGTCATCCACAAATATTAGGAACCATCGAGCTCCATTTAATGATGGTATGATACGCTGTCCCCATACATCGCTATGCACACGATTAAAAGGATTAGTACTTCTCTCACTCCTTCCCTTAAAGGATGTTCTTCTATGTTTAGCATACTGACAGGAATCACATATAAGACTGGATAGATCCACATTACGAGCAAACACAGGAAACATTCTTCCCAATATTTCAAATGACGGATGTCCCAAACGAGAATAAAAGAGTTTGATTTTCTCTACTATTGGAAGACTATCTTCTTCAGTGGTACTTCCTCCCTCCACCATCAGCACCACAGCAGCACCATCATTCACGTTCAGCGAGCCATTCTTTTCTTCAATTGGTCCAGTCCTTCGGTTCAACTTAATGTCATATACAAAACAGCCAGAGGAGTCAAGTGTTAGACTGAGTGAAGAATCTTTAACTAACTTTTGAGGAGAAATTAATTGGGCTTCAAGCATAGGAACACGCAAGACATTCTTTAGGAGTCCTAGACCCTTGATCTTAACCGTTCCAACGCGGGTAACTGGGAGTGTCTCTCCTCCTGCTGTCAATACACGACGACATCCAGAACATGCAGAATACTCCACAAATTTTGAGAGGAAAGGTGTCATATGGTCAGTCGCTCCAAAATCAATTATCCACTCTGTAGATTGATGCGAATTATGGGCAACAAGAAAAGAATGCTCACCAGTGCATGTCATTGAAGTACTTTTCGGACAAACCATATTCTTCAACCTTTCCAGCTCCTGGAGTGTGTAAAAGTTGTCGAAGACAGGCTGAAGACATGGGCTGCTTGGGAAGCCCAGGATAAAGGGACATTGTATCGGGCCAATACAGGCCCAATATCGGGTTCTCTATCCAACCCATTCGATCAATAACGGCTAGTAAAACTAGCCGTTATATGACCGTTGGAACTAGCCGTTATCGGCTCGTATAAAAAGCGATATACATCGCATGTATTTGTGTTATGGTTTTTAATTGAAAAACTCTTTTTCTTTTCTTCTCCCCCTTCTCAATTCTATACTTCACAAAAGTCATTAAGAGTAATATGAAAGCCATCATCTCCACTCGCATGGATGTGCTCTCCTGTAGCTGTCTCCTTGGGTGCAAGAGAACTCTCCTGTGTTTTTGCAACATGAGCTTGGGTTTGTTTGGGTGGTTGACCATGTAGATCCCAACAGTTTTCTTTCTTGTGACCCTTCCTTTTACAGTACAAACATACCCACGGTTCACGGGCTTGCCAAGTAGGCTTTCCTGAATAAGACTTGGAAGTCTGGTCATTTGCTTCACGCGAATAAGACTTGGAAGACTGTTTTTTTGGTATTGGCCATAAAGCCAGTGCCCCAACTTCACCAGTTGAGACATAAGATGGCTTGATAGGACATTCTTCTTCAAGAGCAAGTTGTATAGCTTGCTCCAACGTTGGAACTTTCTCTCTGTTGAGAATTTGACGCCACCATGATTCATAATCTGCATTCAACCCCATAAGAAACTTATACAGATGGTCTTTCATAGTATAATGCCGGCAAGGACAATCAGTCTCCGTGGTAGGCCTGTAAAGATCCATCTCATCCCATAGTGCTTGAAGCTCACATACATACTCCTGGACAGTTTTATCTCCATGTCGAAGAAACACCGCCTTGGTTACTAGTTCATAAGTGCGCCAATCATTGTTGGTTTGTAGACAGCTTCTGTGGATTTTATCCCAAATTTGCTTTGCAGTGGAAAGTAGAAGATACTTAGGAATGAGATTTCCTTGCATGCTGTTAAGAAGCCATGTTTTGACGATGACATCTTCTGCTTTCCATACAGCATAGCGGGGACTGGTTGGCGGTACATCCTCAATCAAATGATGATTCAGTCTTCTTCCTTCAAGCACCATTTCAACGAACTCACTCCAGTGTAGAATATTGAACCCAGTATACTTCATGGATTCCGGTATCCCATGATTAATTAGAGCAGATGGGTATACACCAGCAGATATCTCATGTCCCTGCTGAGCAGATTGCATATCATAAAACTCAGACTTCTCCTTTGCCATTCCCTTCAAATTCTTGACTCAATCACTAGTCAGCTCCTGGCGAGGCAATGACAACAAGACTAGCGTAGAATAAGTTCAGCAACTGAGCTGACGAACACCACAGACAAGAACAAACACCACGATTCCCGCAGTGTGACGCAGCTCCTGAGGAACAAACACCAACACGAGCACAGCCATTGCAATATCTCGTCGTGGAAGAATGAGTACGAAAAGCCTGGAACAGCCTCTGGATGTCGACCTAGATCGCAGACAAAGAATGTGGATGCTCTGAACGTTCTTCACTGGAAGATGTAACCTCCACGAATGATCTTCGTCGGAAAACGCTTCTGAGATCAGGAATACCAGCAAGGCCAAGGACGATCAGAACAACCAAGGTCAAGACAGACCGAGGTGAACCACCAGAACGACCAAGATCTTCACTGGAAAACTCTTCTGAGATCAGGAATACCAGCAGGCCACAGACGATCAGAACGACCAAGGTCAAGACAGACCGAGGTCAACTACAAACTGCTGCTTCTCTTCAAGCTTCCCGCTCAAACAACCAGACCGCAGCCTCCTTGACCTCACAACAAACGCTCTGAAACCATGTTGATCACCAATGGAACAGCTATCCCCAGGCCACTCTTGCTAGAAACCCTAGGGGTAGCGGGATTGAACAACCACACAATTACATTTACATTCCTGGTTTAAATACCAGGTCATGGATACACGAATTTGGGCTAACAGCAATGCCCATTAGTCTGGAAATGGGGAATAGTAAAAAGAGGAAATAACAAGAAATAGAAAGAGGTAGAATAAAGATAGACTATCTCGGCTGACACGATTCAACTTTTCTCAATTGTTTGAAGAAGTGGAGTGAGAGAATGGAACCCAATCAGGCATGAGCATCTTATAATTTTTTGTTTTTTAGAAGGGAAGTTTGTGTGCCTACTATTTTTCTTTGTTATGTGTCTTGTTAGTTTAACCTTTTGAGCTTTTCCAACTGCTTTGACGATTTTTTGTCAGGAAGAAGTGCTCTTGACTTATGGTAGTTTACCCTTGCATTCTGGCTGTTTATTTCTGCACCCACTTGTGGATTGTGTTCTCATATTCGTTTGAAATCATATTAGCATGAGTGGAGAAATTAAGAGGCAAAAAATGTTTCTTGAAAGCTACTTGAGATTCTTCTTAATCTGGTTTTCAAGTTTCTCCTGGCTCCTTGTGGCAAGTTTGTGTCCAATGAGAAAACGGAGGGGAGATTGAATTTATGTACTTGTTCTTACTCCCTTCTTTGAGAGCTAGCTGGCCCCTGCTCTTCTATATGTCAATGTCATCGAAGATGGAGCTGGATGTGACCTGGAATTCAATATTTTTATAATATCACTGGCTCTATCCGAGTTTGAATAATGAAATTCCCATTAATTCTTACATATTTACGCTTAATGGAATTAATTATTGAAATGAACAGAATATATTAGAATGGTTCTGAATAAGCTGACAGAAGGCAAAAGATCTCTCGACGGTTATCTTCTAAGAAAACTTTTAGCGGTCATCATGTTCTCTGAAGTCTAGAAGGAAAAGATCTCAGTAGAAGGCTCAGGAACTTCTAAACATCTAGATGAAGGAAAATTTGTAGCCATGTAAGGTCATATTTGAACCTGCTCCAATGGATGTTAATTCATTGTAATCTATTCTTTTGTGCTGGGGTCAATTTTGTAAGAAATGGATTAATTTTTCGTTTGTAATGAGCTCAGATTTAGATACGAAATTATATATCCTTTTTGTTTTATGAAAAAGAGGGAAGATCACCCAAAAACAGTGATCAACCCGGAAATTATACAGCCGTAACGACTGATTTCATCAGTAGGGAGCTTGTACTGGATTTTGAGGAAGCTGTGGCCGTTGTGAGAAGAGAGTATATTTGGAGAAACATCTTGGCAGAAGAGGAAGTCATGAGGAGAGAATGGAAGCGCGACTAGCTCATTACATCCAGAACAAAATCTTTTCAAAAAAAACATACATCTAGAACAAATTGAGATACATTGTATACCCATCTCTTCTGCGGCACATAAGCAAATGACCCATTACATGAATGCCCAATGTTTTCCCAGACATAACAGAATATACCAGACTTCCCTGACTTCTATCACATCTGTCAAAATTGATAGAGAAGAAAAAAGCGTTCTACTTCATGGAAAATTTTTTCCTCACAATAGATCATTGTGATGCATCGGAACCTTGGCAATTAGGATCTGAAGTCGCAGCAACACCAACAGTCAAAGAATAACTGCATATTTTCAGTATTTTTCTCCCATTATTATTTCGGTTTTTGTGTGGTCTTGTACATCCCCATTATTTTTTTCTCCATTACATAGCTATGACATAGTGGGTCTTATCATAATAAGACACTAAGGGACTTGACGGGAAACTTTTATAAATTTGGGGGGTCTTGAATTATTTCAAATAAGACGCTGGAATGCAGTAGATCCTCCCAACCTGGTGGACCTGGGCAGATGCCGTATAGACGTTGGGCTAAATGTAATGCCTGAGTATGATGGTTTGGATAAGTTAAAGCAGATATGATAAGAGCCGAAGGTCTATGTTCGGCAGACATCTATGTTCATTTGTTTTTTGCAATATTTCCTTTTACAATCTTGGTCCATTATATTTCAAAAAAAATTCCTTTTACAATCTTGGTCTATTATGTCGTTTAGTCGAATGGGCATATTATTCGTTGGTTGGCTAGTTTGAGTACCATCCAAGTAGATACATGGTCGGGCACACTTCAATGATATTCCCTCGTTGGAATTTTCATTTGACAGAAATATCACACAGGCCGCCTATTACAATGTGGATCACTCATAGCAGCTGAGAGAAGAAACAAATAAACACGGGCCATTAAAACTCGTGGTGCATTTACAAAACTTGGACAACAGACAAGCTTCTCCTGATCGACACTGAATATGAAAATTATTTTTTGCTCTGAGTTTCCTCGCTGGAAAGATTCAATTGTCCCCATTTAAGAGCTTAGTTATCGTGATCAGAATAGCCAGTATAAGATTCTGGACCTTTTATTGGGCTGAAGCAATTTATCAGGTCCACTCTATTGATGAACTGTGGCAGTAATTGCGTTGAATATTTTTGAGGTTGAAGGAGGTGGCCTGCAATAGTTTTTACTGATGGTTAAATGACATAGCTATTCAACTGTTTTCATATGAGAACTCTAAAATGACTGATTTAAAGGGATATCTTTAAAGAATATTGATCGTATAACACAGTCTATGTGCGGATGCAAGGAATGTGAATCATGGAATATCAAAAGTACTGTTCACGGTGTTAAGTTGGTAGGAAGCAGTTTTAATAAAATTTCTTGTTTTAAATTTTTTGTCGTGATAGCAAGCACATTACCTAATTTTGAATGTCTAGGTGTTCTACTTTTTGTCAGAACTCTCCATGTCTAGTAAGAAATGAAGGTAGGTGCTCTATTAGGGAAATCCAGATGTGATTATTTCGTTCTGGTGCCAATTGAAGCATTGATCACAAAGAAAAAAAATATTTAACTAGTAAAAAAAATACTACCGTGTCGGCCCCAGTCCTTGACTGGGAGTGGTGTATGGTGTTTTCCCCCAGTTGTAATCTTAATGTTTAAAGAATCATTCTCCCTTAAATTTTGAGGCTCTTGACCCCGAAATTGGCCTCCTGTCCATCATTTTTCGTCTTTGGGTCTGAATAATTATTAGAGTTAGCGTCTCATTAGTTGTGATTTCTTTTTTTTTTAACTTCTGATTTTCATTGTTTATGAAGGTCGTCACAGATTTTTTTATTCTTGAATTTATTATTTTTCAGAATGAAAAACGTTAGTCTCCTCGTACAGGTGCCTGTCCCTGATTTGAAGGAGCAGATAGCAAATCTAACTGGGATATTATCGGGGCAACAACGTCTCATTTGTCAGGGGAAGGTTTTAAATGATGACCAGCTCCTTTCAGCTTACCGTATCCTTCCATTTTTTCCCATATATATTCTTTGTTCACAAAAATGTATCGCTGTATCAAAAATTTATGATTTATTTTAAGCATCTTCTGAGGATGATGGTTAAGTGACACCCTGCATTGAAGTTCTCACCGTACAAGGTCAACGATATCACACTTAACAGCGAGAGAAACGTTTCTGTTAGGTGTTGTGAAAAGCATGAACTTCTGTTGCTTGGTTTCTGTAAAATTTTTAACTACGATGATAACCAGAACATTGATATCTTAAATTACATCCTATGTATTAGTTACATTTGAAGTTACCTCTGTGAATAGGGATTTCACTACCATTTATCTTATTATATTTCCTTATGAACCATTAATCTAAATACCACTTATTAATTCAAAAGAAAAAATCTTAATATCACTTAAATTTATAATTAGTTTTGTTATTTATTCTCGTTCAGGACTGATTTTGAAACTGGTTTGGGCATTTCAATCCTTTTAGTCTACAATGCACTTTGTCTTTTTCCTTTTAAATAAACGTTTCTTTTAATGAAATCTGATTGGATGAGTCACGATGAAGGTTACTTTGAGGGACTGGAACTTTAATTAAAAGACATTTACGGATGCAGTTGCTGCCAAACTCACATCTGTTTGACCTAATCATATGTTTTTTCTTTATTTTTCTTTAGTTCTTGGTGCCCTTATGCTGTTCGTGATTTATTAAACATACTTATAGTTTGATCCCTTTTTGTAATTTCAATTTAATTTTCATTCCAATCATATTCTTAATGGAAAATATCTAGACGTTGAAGATGGCCACACATTGCACCTTGTCGTTAGACATCCTCCATCAAGTTTGTCTACTAGCTCTGCTCGGCTTGATGATGCACCTGGTCTTTCAGGTTCCACCTTTCCTGAGATATTCTTACATGTGCATAAGCTTCTATATCTATAAGCATTTGTGGCTATCCTCTCTACTTTTGAATGATTTTGTCAGAGATTCATGTTTCTGGACAGTATCAGAAGGCAGTGAATCACACTTATGAGAAAATATTGGGATCTGGACGAGTATTAAGTCAGTACAGTACCAGTTTTTGACATACGGTGCTTTTGCGATTATTGGTTCCTTAAGATTATGGTGAAATCATTTCAAATTGCCGAAATCGACAAAAAGATGCATCCAGTTTCTTCTAAGATGTGCTACAGAATGCAAAGTAGAAATTGAACTGATTCTATTAGAATTTTATCTGCTCAAATAACTTTGCCAAATAAAAATAGATTCTCAAGTCAGCCTTCTAGAGCAGCCCGCCAATAACTTGAACTGATTCTATCAAATAGTTTAGCTTTTGCAGTAACAACTTTCAATGAATTGAGAAACAGGTAAAGAACCTGTATGTAATGAGAAGTGACCGGTTGAAAAAGAATGCAAATCGCGTTAAATTCACATTACTTTCTATCCATGTTAAATCAAGAAGCGGACGACTAGAAAAGTGTGAAAGAGCTATTATTCAACTTCTTGCTTTCATCTTGATTGCGTTGGCAGTTGAAAAATATTCATAACATCTCTTTGATGTGTCTTGTCAAACATCAGGATACACGTATATAAAATAATGGAAGTAGGTAGAACCTCTGCTGCATGGGGTAGAATTATAGTGCCGAGTCTCTTTCACATCATCTTTGAATCATAATTTGAAGTAGAACAGTGATCCTTATATCATTCATCTAGAAACTGATACAATTCCTTGGTATTGCTGAGCCTAGAATATCCAGACTCCATGTCTGATTTTTCCCAATAGAGATTACCTGGTCCCGCAGACAAGCAACCTCCGCCAATGGTCTACGACCATCAACCTCCATTAACCAAGATGGCTTTACGATGCTCCAGGTTACTCCATTGTGGCGATCAAAAATCTTCTCCACTTTCGTGGCCCAATTCTTCTTTCCCCTTGACTCTTAACTTTTGGGATGCTTGGAAGGAGACAGGGGAAGCAGGGTCGAAAGAGGGAAGGGGAGCCCGTCACCCTGATGAAGATGGTAGAAACCCGATAAAAATCAGTTGAAAAGCTTAGCCTGCAGTTCATTACATTTTACATAAAACTCTGTGATAAATTAGGGAGTGACATTTTTAACCCTGCAATTTAACATTGACCATCTGGTTTAGTCTTTACTTATTGGCACTGCATCCTACGATTACTCAAGCACATACATTGCCCTACCTTTCTTCTCTCACTTGTACATAGTCCAGGCAAAACTTTGCGCACTGATGCTTCAGATCCTCAACCAATGCCTATAAATTGTCCACATGACCTACACTTCCCAGTCTGTGCTTGATGGCCTGACCAAAATGACATCCTCTGACATCAATATCCATTCTTGTTCGTCGGACAAATTTTGGGGAATAGTTGATACATGTGTCCGGGGTCCCATTGCACTGCGTATGTGATTACATGGAAAACCAGATGAATGAGAAAATGTCATGGGAACTCAAATTTACTCTATGTATAATAGTTAATTTCCCACGATACTTAGGAGAAAGTTTGGCAGAGTTCATTCAGTCAATTAAGTTCTTCGTATGAGGCCTAAGCTTGATGAAGACTGTATCCCCACCAGGGAAGTTGACATCTGTTTTCTTATCCTTTGAAATTCATCAACGATTTGGACCTGTTCAAATAAGACGGGCATGTCCAATATCCTATCTCGATTCGACTGAATATGATCAACTGCCTCAAAGGTTGTAGCCGGAATATCTGTGCCATTAAATAGTTGGTAGTTCACTCTTATAGACAGTCTTTATAGGTGTCATGTGAATTGACATATGCTAAGATGTAGTAAAAATAAGATGCTCATCAGATCCCAGGGCTGGAGGCCTCTTCTGACAAGACCTTCTGGGCTCTTGTCAGGAAAGGCAGATCAAGGAGAAAGATAGAATGGGAATGGTTTCTGGCAGTGCTACAGGCAATCTGATTGCACCACAATGAGGTGGTGTTTGAGGGGAAGACGGCCTGAACAGGTAACATTCTTCATGACATGGAGTTTCTTGTGCATACTAGTTTAGAAGGCGGGGAAGGGGGGACCAATATGTCATTGATACTTCTCTGTCCTCAGGAGTATCCTCCTAACATTGTTCCACCTTCAGATTAGGCTCATATGTTACTGCATTCAGTCATCTGTCTCCTGAAGCAGATCATGGATGCACTTATGTTGGGATATAAACATGCCTTGGGATGGATATGCCACTTCGATACTGAGGAAGTTTAGGAATTTCATTGAGAGTACCTGCCATGCAGCCAAAAGCTATGCGTGGATTTCACATCATCATTCTTCCAGACAGCTTAATTAGGATTTGTCGGTTTTTCTCTCTTTGGTCACATGACTCTTCAGCCTTCATCCAGCAATATGAGCTCAACATAGTGACTCCAATCGAGTATGTTGAAGACTCTAAACTTCAGCACATTGGCTACCCCAACGTTATAATGTTCTGACTTGCCAGCTCTTAGACGTGTGTAATTACTGTTTTCCCTGAAGGTAGAGCCATCTTGTCGCTGTGCAAGTCGCTGAGAGGAAGACAGGGACCTAGTCACTCAGAGGAAGATTGGGACCAAGTCGTTCAGAGGAAGACTAGCACCAAGTTGCTGACCAGGGAAGTCACCAGCAAGGCCAACAAGACCAAAGACACCATCAGCAAGATGGTCACCCCAGGTGGAGAAATAACTGGCCAGCAAGCGCGGGAGATGAAGGATACTGCTAGCAAGAAATTGATGGCGGCCAGGGTATCACAGAGAAAGACAACAACCAACAATCTCTGATACTATGTTGGCCTTGAGATGTGCCAGTTGTCGAGTCCCTCCACTCTCTTACAGTTGGTGGTGCGGCAATTAGTGCAACCAATAACGCTTCATTCATTAAAAGAGAGAGGGAGAACCCTACTTATACAAAGTGATGACAGACCAAAAGATATGGGCCCCATTTAGGCCTTATATATGCCTTATGGGTTGCAGGCAAGAAACATGAAGATGTGGGCAGACAAACATAAAAGTGGAACCCTGAGAATTTGGCTACTCATTAATGGAACAGTCAATTATGGTGTGACATTTCAAAATTGCCTGATTCTAGCTACTATCGACAGTAACCCTTCTCAAAAAAGTGCAAGATATTTATGCTTGGATTGTCCAAAGTGGCACTTGGCATTAACTCTCAATTCATGCTATACAAATATAGATAATACTTGCCACTGGATCCCCGCTTACCCATGCGAATTCTTTGATAAAACTCCACAATAGCATTTTTCTTTTGACCTGATCAAAATGTCCCATGTGCACCATTTGTTCGCTCCTGTAAACTAATATATCACCTTAAACCCACAGTGCAGAATGGGTCTGAAAATTTGGTTCAAAAGAGACTGAAACGTGGCTACTGCATTTGAAGTCCAAATGTCATGACCCTTAATTCATAATGCCTTGGTGTGTTTAAAAGTGTCTTGTGAATATCATGATCCTTTGTTCTGATTTGGTAATATCTAGAGGCCTTAATGTTCAATATATACATATATACATACAGATGCCTTGTCCAGGTTTGAGAAAGTTGACGTCCCATCTTATTTTTCAAACAATTCGGCCACTACAGTTTTGCGGTACATGTTGGGTTACAGTTGGTGGAAGGCCCTGTAATCAACACAAAAACGCCAATCTATATTTTTCTTCTTGACCAGGACTGGACTGACATAGGAGGGACATATGAGTCATGAATCCCTGCACCAGTCGTCCAATCTCATTTCTCTGAAATATGAGAATCGTTAGGGTCGCATGAGTCCCAGCACGTAGGAGTAACATAAGTTCAATAATTTTTAAGGATGGTAAAAATTGGTAATTTACTGAATAAATTACCACATTTTTTATGCGTCACCAACAAATTATGAGGAAAAGAGTTCAATATTCCTCTTCAATCTAAGGTGATTTGATACAGCTCCAGAAGAAAGGTTTGATTCATTCGCAATACTTTATCGACTCTCTGCAGTGACAAGTCCAATCTGTCTTGTTGGGGTCTTTCTCTCTCCACTTATGCCTGAATCTCAGTCCTCTTCTTTCTTCGTAACCAGACAAGAATAATGACTTTCTGAATGTTTAAAGATATGGATGTTTTAAGCTCTTACGCTTACCATTCAATTTCAATCTTCTGATTATAAGACTATCTGGAGAGCCTGAGGTTAATGATCAGACGGCCCAGATCCCAAGAGACGAAAGAGTTGAAAAGTGTTTAAAAATGAGCAAGTCTTCCAATCCCGTATTTCTAGGGTTATTTTTACTTATTACCCCAAGAAACGGTTTAAGAACATTTCCCGCCAAAATGGGGTTGGATCAGTTTACTGCATGTGCATCCTCCTCCAAGTCAATTGCCTAGAGAAGTCCTCAGAATTTGATGGCTTCACTTCATTCAGAATCATGAATGGACAGAGTTAGGGCATAAAATGTATGGTAAGGATGTCAATGTAACTTGATGCTATCCTTTTTCTCTCATTTCATGCTAAAATTTGTATTTACTTTAATCTTCACTACACATCCGAGTAAATTTTATATCAAGCTTGCTGGCCCCAACGTTCAGTGGGTTTAATATTTCAGGTTCCTCTGCCAGTTTAGACCGCATTCAGGGTTCTCTTGGACCAAATTTGCTCTTTGGAGCTGTCAATTTAGGCGATCCTGGGATATCCGGGACTTCTGACTTGAATCAGGTGAGGTCATCTTTAAACCATGTCGAATGTTATTGTTTATCAAAAATCAATATTATTTTCCTTCAACTGGAGTATCTTCAGTTCAATACAAGTGAAAAACCGAATTTGCTTATATATACCAAAATGTGTTTCTTACAAATGATACGATCTGTTGAACAATGTACCTTGAATTCCCTCTTCTCTCTTCTCCACAATTTCTCTATGACACTGTAGGGAAGGGAAGAGAGGAGAGGAGAAACGAGATCCAAGAAAATGAACAATTAACTTGATTGTTTATTCTCTATGGGGTTCCTTGGCTTATATAGGTGCCAAGTTGTACATCCACATGGGCTAATAGTAGAAGGCCCAGTACAAGAAAGTACCAGAAATAGAAATGAATAAAAGAAAGAAATGAATAAAGGAAGGAATGTTCCAGCTGACACAATCCTATACCCCCAAGGGTATCTTCCGCATTTTAGCCCATTAGGGAGCATTTTTAGTCATTTGATGTCCTAGGTTAAGTTGCATCCTTTCTATAAGTAATCATAGTCCTCCCTATAGAACAGTCAAGAATCAAGTTTAGATCAGCTGCTTGGCCCACTGTCTCTATCCTCTCAGTCTCAATCCTGTCCCCTTGACTGTCAAGCAATCCCCTGCAATGGCCTCACCAAATCTTCAGCTGGCGCCTCTCCTATTCGATCCCTACACCCCCCCGCCTGTCGGTTCACTTGTAGTCTTTGACGATCACCTTCCCGTGCTAGTCAACCCTTAATCACGTTTTCTGGAGGCTCGTCTCCAGGCAATCCCTGCCTCCTCGGTTCAACCTCTCTTCTAATCATTCCTGTTCTACTCTCCAACCACGAGAACATATACCCTTCCTCTCAATTCCCTTTCCCGATATGAGCCTACATCAAGGTTTGTATCAGCTAGATATAAGAATTTTGTTATTAAGATTGTTTCACCTTAATGTCTCATTCTCCGACTTACCAGCTTTATCGAATTTTGAGGTGGAATATTGAAAAGATCCTGTTCAGATCTAACAAGGATATCATAGAAAGCAATTTAAATAAACAATTCCACTTATTCGGACAGTAAATCAAGAGGAGTAAATCACGGCCAATTCAGGAAGGAGTTTCTAAGTAACAGTTTGAGGATGCCATAGAGTAAAGAAGAAGGAAACACGAACAGATAGATTCAGAAAAGAGGACCGACAGCTCTTCCTTTTCCTTTGGGCTGGGAGGATCTCCCAAGTTCCAGCCTCCACCTCAGCAACTAGTCAGACCAGGATCTCCCTCCTTTATATAGAATTGAATTCCGGCCATTTAAAGTCAATTGGCCCAGCATGTCCCCAGCGGAGTCACATATCCTGCCTTGTATCTTCTTGGCTCACTTGTTCTGGAAGGGCTCGGGGACGTTCGTGTCAAATATATAGGTTTGGTATTATTATATGAGTATTGAACGTGATTTTTTATGATCACTTCGTCATTTCCTAATTACTTTATTGCTCTCACTCATCACCTTTTGACTGTTTTATGTTCTGATTCCTTCTGTGTTTGTTTCTGTTTTCCTCTCATCTGTATATTGGCGCTACGGGATCAAGGTTCTTTCAGCTTTGCTCAGTTCTTTGGGGACAAATAATATCAGGCCGATTAACGAAAGGCCAGATTCCAGTGTACATTTCAAATGCTGACTCTAGTTTATTTTACTACACATTTTTACTTTACCCCTTCTGTTTAAACTAAACTATATTATTTCCGACAGGTAGAGAACAACAGCAGATCTGAAAGAACTCCTGGATCTACACAACCCGAAACCCAACAGAATACTTTTGTACCCCAGAATGTCCATTACTTGGCGCAGCACCAACATCCAATGGTATTCTTCTCTGCGTTTCTTATTTATAACCTTGGTGGGCTACTCTCTACTGCTAGCCCCAATTTATGATTGCAAACCCAAATGAGCATTTTCTCCTTTTGTCGCAGGTCATTCCTGATTCATTGACTACTTTATCTCAGTTTCTAAGTCATTTGAGATCACAGTTTGGCGTCAGAGGTCAGTTAACATGCCTGATAGAATAACATTCGGAAACATTATACGACTTTTTGCTTCTTCTTTTTCAGACAACGAACTAGGTGATGGACAAAATATTACTGCGGCATTAAATTCACCACTGGAGCAAAGGGGTCTGCCCACGCCGGCACGTCTCCGAGAAATTCTTCTCTCTTCGAGACAACTTTTGATGGATCTAGTGGGACAGTCCCTATACGTACGTGTAACCATATTTGGAGTCTTTTTTGCCCTCTGATTTTTTATTTTCTGATTTGAAACCTCGTCTGTTAAAACTGCATGAAAATTCTGCTATCTGAGCAACATTCTCAATGTAATTTCATTTCCTCCGTCTTGTGCAGGATCTTGCTAAACGTTTGGAGGAACAGGCTGTCATCACTGACCCATTAGTACGGGCAAGAATCCAGTTCGAAGCTGGAAGATTTGGCAGCTTATTTCAAAACGTAGGCTCTCTGTTGCTTGAGCTCGGTCGGACTGTCATGACATTGGACATGGGTCAAACACCAGTAAGTTCCATTGCCAGCAATTAAGGAAGATTTTAGGGAAATTACAACATATCTGTCTCCAATATCTTTAGTCGGAAGCCGTGGTGAATGCTGGGCCGGCCATCTTTGTGACGTCATCGGCAGCTGCTCCTTTGATGGTTCAGGTGAGATCAGACCGTTGGAATCCTAAATCAGTCATTTCTTTCAATCTTCCTTGTTTCTTTAATGCAAGGCTGGAATAAGCGTTGGAAGAGCCCCAACGGGAGCCCAGAATCTTACTCATGCCCCTGATAACTTGACGGGGAACATCAATATAAGGATACACAGAGGTGCGTTAACTCCATCCTTGCTACTTAATCCAACGGATCAAGTGTCATCGTCTTTCGTCGACAATTTGATGATGGATGACGTTGTTGACCGGTCATTGCTCTCTCGCTTTCTCCATCTTTTACATTTGGATGACAAGGGACAATGACAAGTCGTCATCCAAGTCAATTGCTGACGTAGACTTAGCACAAGAACAGTGTAGGAACACGACTTGAGTCCACAAGCCTTACTCTACTTGAAGTAGCTAAGTCTTGAGTCCACAGAACTAGCTTCTCCAACCCTTGAGTCCACAAGGGGTTGTACTTGAATCCACAAGCACACAAGCACTCTCTAACAAAGAGAACACTCAGAGGGAAGAAACAACAGTTTCAACAAGAAAATAGATTTCAATAATCCTCGGTTAGGGGTACATGGGGGCCTTATGTAGGCCACAAGAAGTGTAGGGTCGTCCATAATGACTGTACCTATGACAAGACAAGTCAAAACATTGAGAAAAACAAATCCGACAAGATAAAACAGAGGATAAGCAGCCTGTCCGGCCTGAGCAGAGATATCCTGCAGATTCTGGGGCCTGTAGAAGCTGTCAGGAGATATTTATGTGGCTCAAGAAGATACTGATTTGATAAAACAGAAGATCTGCAGATCTGACAAGTTAGATCAGAGATCCTGGCAGAAGAAGAATCTGGCAGAGTATTCTGTTAGAAGATCTTGTCAGAGAAAATCCTGTGAGAGATGATACTGTCAGAAGATCTTATCAGAGAAAAGCCTGTCAGAGGATTTTGAGGGGCTCTAGGTATCTTTCTGCACATCCTGTCAGTTCTAGAAGAATCTCCTTCTTGGGCCCCAGCTTGCTAATGGGCTTCAGAAGATGGGCTTTTGGGCTATACATCAATTGCCTCTGGACAGGATGACGATGACGCCTCATCCTCATCGTTCATGTGTGGCATATATAACGGTGACAACCTTCGGCCACGCAATTCTAGTCGCAGACGATGTCGATTCGTCATCGTCGTTCTCAAGTCAATTTCTCTGCTTTTACACTTTCAGATGATGAGGGGGAATGAGTCGTTTTTGTCCTCTTCATTGGTCTGTGGAGGGGATGACGATGGTAATTTGGCATTGTCCTCGTCACTTGTCTTTGGCTGGGACGATGACGGGTGATGCTGACTCATAATCATCGTCAAATGTCTGTGGTCAGGAAGACGATGATAATGCATCATTGTGTTCACCATTCATCTGGGTCATTGCCCTCATTTGTCTGTGGCTAGTGGTGTTCACCATCACAATTCTTGTAATCCTTGCCCGGATGACGTTGACGAAATCATCATCACCTGGATGACAATGACTAGACGGCCCCTTGCTAAGATGACAAGGATGTCAAAATCTTCATCTACCCTTTAGATGATGTTGATGACGAGTTTTGAATGAAGATGACAAAAATTGGCAATTGTTGCCCTCGCCATTCTGGCCAACATGTGTGGCCATTGCTCATGAACTTGGTATTTTGGGTAGCTGCAGCCACGCCGAGCTCCCGTGAGCTGCCGCCATCGGGCGCCTCCAATGCCGCTGGAAGGGCTTCTTCTGCAGGGCAATTGGCCCAGAGGCTGATGGGAGGGCGGTTTGCGGAGGCACGGGGGCCGCATGGCCTGCCGTTGAGAACAGTCGTCGCCATGTCCGCAGGGATTGCCCGCCCTCCGCCGTTGGATTCGTCTTCTTCAGGGTCGGCACAGCTGCTTTATCCTCTCTTCGCAAGGGTCAGTCAAAGACCCCCCGGATCCTTGAACGGTGCAAGGATTCCTCAGGCTCCTGGCTTAAGAACTCCGGAGCCTTCTGCTGCCAGAGGTACATAATAATCAAGCAACAACTGCATTTTCTTGGCCAAATCTTCTTCTTAATCTTCTGTATGTTCTACAGGGCCCCCCGGAGACTCCGCTGGTGGGGAGACCGCAGGCAGCGTCTCCGGTGGGGAAGAACCGCCGCCACGAGACGGCGGTGATGGGCAGTTCTTCGCCAGTTTGGTTCGCCAACTGATGCCGTTCATCTCCCAGAACGAGTCTGAAGCCGGCAGCTCGTCTTCAAGCCGAGTAAGCTTCAAACAAACCTCTCTTTTCTGACCGGCCAAAGGCGTTGACTTGGCCAAATTTTCCACAGCATCCACCTCCTCATGGCCCCGAGGACAGAGAGTCCAAGCGCTTCAAGGTACCTAACCTAAACATAAACCTAAACCTTCTCTTTCTTTCTCCGTCTAGTCGACTTAATCATGATGTCTGGGTTTTGGGCCATTGTTGCAGAGCGAGTGAGAAGAACTGGAGAGCGTCGACAAGAGCAGCAGACAAGTAAGAGCTTGTAAAAACTGTTTATTTCTTTTTACCCACCAAGTAATGCGAGCAGGCATCGTCTTCCACGGGGGGGCTTCCGAATCTGGGGCCGAACTCCTTCCTGGGCTTGGCAGAGAGGCCCTTGTCCAGCATCTCCCCGTCGTAATGCCGGGCGAGCTCCACCATCCCCTTGAGCAGAAGGGCGTCGATCAAGGCGTTGTAGGCGAACCCGTCGGGCGACATCCCGGTGTCCGCCATGGCCCGCCAGAAGAAGAACACGGGCCGGAGAAATCCCCACCGTCCAAACTTCCTCATCAGCAGCACGAACGTCTCCATGGTGGGCCGACAGCCGCCGGCCACCATCCGATCGAAGAGGCGGAGGATCTCCCGGGGGCGGCTAAGGCACCGGAACAGGCTATGGTAGGAGAGGGCGGTGGGGGGGCAGCCGAGCCGGTTCATCCGGTCGAGGAAGGCGAGGGCTTCGGCGAGCCGGCCCTCGGCGCAGAGCAGCTTGATCATGGCGTTGTGGGTGGCGGCGTTGGGGCGGCACCCGCGGTCCTGCATCTCTCTGTAGACCCGCGCGGCCTGGTCCGCGCCGCCGGACCGGCCGGCGGCGAGCAGCGCGGTGTTGTAGGCGACGGCGTCCAAGGGCATCCCCTTGGACTTCATCTCCCGGTAGAGCTTGACGGCCAGCCAGGGCTTGCCGGCCTTGGACAGCGCGGCCATGAAGATGGAGTAGGAGTGGAGGTCCTTGGCCACCCCTCTCTCGTCCATCTCGCGCCAGAAGAGCCGGCACCTGCTCCACCACCCCAGCCTGCTCCACCCTTGCAGCACCATGTTGTGCACCTTGGTGTCCGCCGGGAACGGCGGCTTCTTGTTATCCTTTAGGAAGAGCTCCTCCGCGTCGAGCACGTGGCGGTGGTCGCAGAGCGCGTCGACCAGGTGGTGGAAGGTGGCGCGGTCGCGCAGGCCGAAGTCGGCCGCGCGGTCGAAGGCGGCGAGCGCGTCGCCGACGAGGTGCGCGGCGGCGTAGCGGTTGAAGAGGACGCGGAAGGTGGCGTGGTCGGGGGTGCGCATCTCGGCGACCAGGCGCCAGGCCTCGTCGAACTCGAAGAACTTGCCCAGCACGTCGATCAGCCCGTTGTACGTCTCCCGGCTGTGCTTGAACCCCTGCGCCTCCGCCCACCGGAAGAACTCCACCGCCCGCGCCCAGTCGTTGCCGTAGCTCGAGATGGTCGCCAGCACCGCCCCGTGCTCCAGCGCCGGCCCTCCGCCGCCGCCCACGCCGCGCGAGAGAGGACACCGCCGGCGGACCCGCCCGGCGAGCGCCCAACGCATCTGCGCATTCTAGGGTTTGGTTTTCTCTCATCACCCTCTGCTTATAATGTTAAGTTTTTACCGTTTTGCAGAAAATATCTGGTCTTCGTCCCCCCTCTGATGGCGCTGGCCGCGGCACTGGCGGCGCCGCCGCTTCAGGGCAGACGGATTGCCTTCACTTCCCCGCCGGTTTACGGAGCGAGACTGGCGGCCCTCGTAGAGCTTCGCGGCGGCGAGGCCCTCCCCGTGCCCAGCATCGTCGTCGAGCCCACGCCGGCCACGATCGCCGCCCTCCGCGGCCATCTCGGCGGCGGCGCCGCCTCGTTCTCCGTCGTGGCCTTCACCTCCCGCGTGGGGATTTCCGCCTTCTCCGCCGCTCTCGCCGGCGACCCGCCGCCGGGGAACTCAGCCGGGGGCCCCCTCACTGTCTGCGCCCTCGGCAAGGACGCGGAGCTTCTCTACGAGGGCGAGCTCCTCTCCCTTCTCCGCCGCGGCGGCCGCCGCGTCGACGTTCTCGTGCCGGAGACGGCGTCTCCGGATGGGCTGGTGGCGGCGCTCAGGCCGGGCCGGGGGAGGAGGGTTCTCTGCCCGGTGCCCGCCGTGATCGGCCTCGCCGAGCCGGCGGTGGTGCCGGAGTTCCTCCGCGGGCTGGCGGCGCGCGGCTGGGCGCCGGAGAGGGTGGGCGCGTACGAGACGCGGTGGGCGGGGGAGGGGTGCGCGGCGGCGCTGATGGCGGCGGCGTGGCCGCCGGACGCGCTGGTGTTCACGAGCACGGCGGAGGTGGAGGGGCTGGTGAAGGCGCTGGCGGCGGCGGGGCGGCGGTGGCGGGCGGTGAGGGAACGGTGGCCGGGGATGGTGGTGGCGGCGCACGGGCCGGTCACGGCCGGCGGCGCGGCGGCGCTGGGCGTGGAGGTGGACGTGGTCAGCTCCAGCTTCGGCTGTTTCGACGGCGTCCTCGACGCCATAGCCCACGCTCTGTAAAACAAAATAATAATAATAATAATAATGGTACTTTTAATCGATCAAACGAACAAGCCTGAAATTCCCTAGGAGTGGTAGGTTGAGCATGAAGAAGGTGCGGGGCTAGTCCACGGGAAGGATATGGCTCACCTGAAAGAGGTAGAGAGTAGTGCAGTGTGTATAAGAGAGAGAGAGAGAGAGAGAGATGGGCATGCAAGAGAAGACGGAAGAAGGACATGGGAGAGAAGGGGTTGGTCTGCGTTACCGGGGCCGCCGGGTTCCTCGCCTCTTGGCTGGTTAAGAGGCTTCTCCTCGCCGGATATCGTGTGAGGGGCACCGTCAGGGACCCAGGTCTGCTATCTCTCTCTCTCTAAATGTACGTTTACGTCTTGGGGGGGTAAGAGATGGAGATGGAGAGATTAAGAGAGAGAGATGAATGGTGGCAGAGGACAGAGAAAAGGTGGGGCATCTGTGGGAGCTGGAAGGGGCGGCGGAGAGGCTGGAGCTGGTGAAGGCGGATCTGATGGTGGAGGGCAGCTTCGACGAGGCAGTGAGGGGATGCGAGGGCGTCTTCCACACCGCTTCCCCCGTCGTCCTCGTCAAGTCTGATCCCAAGGTTGAGCCTCCCTACAAGTCCATCCAGACGCCCCTCCCTCTCTCCTCTTTCGCTCTCTCTCATTCTCTCTTCACTCTCACTCTCTCTCTCTCTCTCCTCTTTCACTCTTTTCTCTCACCCTCTTTTCTCTCACCCTCTTCTCTCTCACCCTCTCCCTCCTCTTTCACCCTCTCTCTCCTCTTTCACTCTCTCTCATTCTCTCTTCTCTCTCACCCTCTTTTCTCTATCACCCTCTCTCTCATTCTCTCTTCTCTTCTCTCTCACCCTCTTTTCTCTATCACCCTCTCTCTCCTCTTTCACCCTCTCTCTCATTCTCTCTTCTCTCTCACCCTCTTTTCTCTATCACCCTCTCTCTCCTCTTTCACCCTCTCTCTCCCCTTTCACTCTCTCTCATTCTCTCTTCTCTCTCACCCTCTTTTCTCTATCACCCTCTCTCTCCTCTTTTACTCTGTCTGATTCTCTCTTCTCGTTCTCTCTCTCTCTCCCCTTTCTCTCTCTCTCCTTTTCTCTTCTCTCTCACCCTCTTTTCTCTATCACCCTCTCTCTCCTCTTTCACCCTCTCTCTCCCCTTTCACTCTCTCTCATTCTCTCTTCTCTCTCACCCTCTTTTCTCTATCACCCTCTCTCTCCTCTTTCACTCTCTCTCATTCCCTCCTCTCTCTCACCCTCTCTCTCCTCTTTCACCCTCTCTCTCATTCTCTCTTCTCTCTCCGTCTCTCTTCTCCATCGCCCGCTCTCTCCTCTTTCACTCTCTCTTCTCTCTCACCCTCTCTTACTCTCTCTCCTCATTCACTCTCTCTCATTCTCTCTTCACTCTCACTCTCTCTTCTCTCTCATCCTCTCTTACTCTCTCTCTCTCTCTCTCCTCATTCACTCTCTCTCATTCTCTCTTCACTCTCACTCTCTCTTCTCTCTCATCCTCTCTTACTCTCTCTCTCTCTCCTCTTTCTCTCTCTCTCTTTCTCTCTTCTCTCTCTCTCTCTCTTCTCTCTCATCCTCTCTCTCTCTCTCTCTCTCTCTCTTCTTTCACTCTCTCTCATTCTCTCTTCACTCTCACTCTCTCTTCTCTCTCATCCTCTCTTACTCACTCTCTCTCTCTCCTCATTCACTCTCTCTCATTCTCTCTTCACTTTCCCTCTCTCTGTCTTCTTTTTTTTCTCATTCTTCTCTGTCACTCTTTTTCTCATTCTTCTCTCTTCTGTCTGTCTTCTCTTGTTCCTCACTCTTCGCTCTCACTCGCTTTTTCTCATTCTTCTCTCTTCTCTCTATCTTCTTTTTTTTCCTGTTCTTCTCTGTCACTCTCTTTTTCTCATTCTTCTCTCTTCTTTCTGTCTTCTCTTTTTCCTCATTCTTCTCTCACTCGCTTATTCTCATTCTTCTCTCTTCTCTGTCTTCTCTTTTTCCTTACTCTTCTCTCTCACTCGCTTTTTCTCATTCTTCTCTCTTCTCTCTGTCTCCTCTTTTTCCTCACTCTTCTCCCTCACTCGCTTTTTCTCATTCTTCTCTCATCTCTCTGTCTTCTCTTTTTTCCTTACTCTTCTCTCTCACTCGCTTTTTCTCATTCTTCTCTCTTCTCTTCTTTCTCTCTCTCTCTCTCTCATTCTTTTCTCTTCTCTCTCTTCTCTTTTTCTCACTCTCTTTTTCTCATTCTTCTCTATTTCTCATTTTTTCTCTTATCTTTCACCGTCTCTGTTCTCTATCCATCTATCTCTCTCTACCTTTCAATCTCCGCTCTCTCCTCTCTCTTCTCTATCCATCTATCTCTCTCCTCCCTCCTCTTTACCCATCTCTCCCTCCATATACCTTTCACTCTTATCTATCCACGTTTCACTCTTCTATTTTCTCCATCCATCTATCGACAAATCCATCTTTGTCTCTATCCCTATCTATCTATATATCCATATCTCTCTCTGTATCTATTACCAATCCATCTCTATCTTTATTACTTTGGAGTTGACTCAGGCGGAGATTCTGGATCCGGCGATCAGCGGAACCCTGAACGTGCTAAAGTCCTGCAAGAAGAACCCCACCACGAGACGCGTCGTTCTCACGTCGTCGACCTCTGCCGTCAGAGTCCGCCCGCAGACCGAGCTGGACCCGGCCGAGCCCCTCGACGAGACCTCCTGGTCTTCCGTTGACCTCTGCGAGCGCCTCCAGGTCACTCTATCTATCTCTCTATCTATCTATCTATCTATCTATCTATCTCTCTAGAATGTACCATGCTCAGATATGGTACCCGCTGGCCAAGCTGCTATCCGAGAAGGCGGCGTGGAAGTTCGCGGAAGAGAACGAGCTAGATCTGGTCACCGTCCTCCCCTCCTTCATCGTGGGCCCCAGCCTGCCACGTCGGCCATGCAAGACGGTCTCCGACGTCGTCGGCCTCTTGAAAGGTGGTCACCCGATCACTCTCAAACTTGCGTCGTTCTGTCCATCTTCAGCCGCTGGCCGTTGATTCAGGGGAGGCGGACGCGTTCGCCTGGTACGGACGGATGGGATACGTCCACATCGACGATGTCGTCAGCTGCCACGTCCTCGTCTACGAAGCTGACGCGGCGGCCGGCCGGTACATCTGTAATGCCGCCGTCTTGACCAACTGCCAGCTGGCCGCCAGGCTGGCCCAGCGCTATCCTTGGCTTCCCACTCCAACCAGGTAGACTAGCTAGTTCATAACTAAATGTCACTGGACGACGTGGGACGATTGGCAGTCATCGTCCCACGTCGTCCAGCAGCTTACGACGATGACGCCGATGAATAATAAGTTCGTGAAATCAAATGAACTTAGGTCTCAGAAGTCATAAATTTAATATTAAAACAGGAGGTTTTTTACTCCATCACTAGCTTGTGACAGAATGGGACGGAACAGCCTGTCTCAACCTGTCTCAACTCGCAACTCCATCACTAATCGTCATCCATCATATCACGTCACGTCCATCCCATCCAAGAACTCGTCTCACTATCCTTTAGAATAACTAATGACGATGACGTATTCAGGAGGGATGACCAATGACGGAATTGATTTCTTTCCGTTAAGTTCGTTATCTACAATCCATCAACAGACCTTTGTAAAATAAAAACCTTAGTATTTCAAGGTAAGAAACATATCTGATAATCTATTGATGATGTTTTTTTGGGCGAAAGGTTCGAGAACCCACTCGGCGTGGAGAGCCCTTCTTACGAGCTCGACACTTCCAAGCTGACGAGCATGGGATTCAAGTTCAGAGGCATCGAAGAAATGTTCGACGACGTCATCGGATCCGTCGAAGAACTCTCACAGAGAAAGAACACGAGTTCTTGACCCGTTGCACTCCACTCTCATCTAAAGAAGATAGAACACAGCAACTTTTTTTTGAAAGAAGATAGAACACAGCAATACCTGTACACGGATCGATCAGAGTGGCTGGTGAGGCATCTTTTTACCGAAGATGGCTTCCCAAGTTTGCGAATTTGAAGGACCCTTCTTGTCCAAATGCTCCCTAATAACTCTGTCTTCAATCGCCAGCCCCTTCTCTCTCAATCTCCTCACAACTCCAGCCGCTTTCTCCACTCCATTGATCTTGCACAGCTGATCGATTAACTCCGTGAAGGTACCCACAGTGAGAGAATGTCCAACATCAAGCATCTCCAGAGAGACTTCTACCGAATCTTCCATGCGTCTTCCTCTGAGGAGCCCCTCGATCAGAATCTTGTAGCTGAACGCGTTGGGGGAAATTCCGTTGTTCTGCATCTTCCTGAAGATTCTCTTGGCGTCGTCGAACTTGGCGGCTTTGCAGAAGCCCTCCACCACGGCGGTGTAGATCACCACTTCTGGAATCGCGCCCTTCTCGCGCATTACCCCGAACAGCTTCATGGCTTCTTGGATCAGCCCGTCCTTGCAGAGCCCGTCCAGCATGGCGACGGCGTTGGGGATGAGCCCCGTTTCCTTCATCTTCCTGAAGATGCCGTCGGCGTCCTGCGCCGAAGAGTCCGAAAGCGGAGGATCATCCTCGATTTTCTTGATCGGAGGAGTTTGCTCATCCGTCTTCAACCCTAGCTTGAGCTTCTGCAAGAGGAAGCTCTCCGGCCGATCGTCGTCGCCCCCATTCCCGGCGAGCTTACCATCCTCGCCTGCATTTCGATCTCCGAATTTGAGGTTCCGGAGGAACAGATCTTCGGAGCTCTGATCTTTCGCCTCCTGTTCTTTCGCCGGCCTCCTCGGAGGAATCCCGTAGAATCTGCCCTGCGACAAAGAGGATTTGCAGTAGAGATCAGCGCCAAAGCGAATCCGAGTCTTCCGCCCGGAGGCAAGGAGAAGCTTGGCGAGCTCCGTCTTCATGGCGATTCCTCTGCGATTATCTTAGGGCGGGGATTTAGGGTTTTAAGGAAGAAGACGAGGGTATTTTGGTCATTATGAGAATAGGACGACGGATGACGGACTGGGTTCCGTTCACGAGGATAAGAGAGGGGATGAGGGGGGGGAGAGGAAGCCGAGGAAGAAGCCTGCCGCCATGGGAGGAGGAAGGAGCTCGGCCGCCATAGCCGGGTTCTTGAGAGAGAAGGGATTCGACAAGGAGAGCATCGAGAAGCTACTGAGCAAATGCAAGCGCCTGGAAGAAGTTCAAATCGAGGACGCGTCGAAGAATTGGGAGTTCCTGAAGAGCATCGGAATCGAAGAGAGGAAGCTCCGCGGCGTGGTCGCCAAGTGCCCCAAGCTCCTCGCCATTGACGCCTCCGCCAAGCTCCTCCCGGCCGTCCACTGCCTCTCCACCCTCGCGAGCAGGCCAGAAGAAGTCGCGGCCGCCGTCGTCAGATTCCCCCCCGTCCTCTCCCACAGCGTAGAGGAGAAGCTCTGCCCTCTTCTCGCGTTCCTGCAAACCCTAGGCGTCCCGGAAGACAAGGCGGGGAAGCTCGTCCTCCTCAACCCGCGCCTGGTCAGCTACAGCATCCAGGACAAGCTCTCGGAGATGGTCGCCTTCTTCTCCGGATTAGGGTTCGAATTGGGGGCGCTGGGCAAGATCCTGCTGAAGAACCCCTTCATCATGGGGTACAGCGTGGAGAAGCGGCTGCATCCGACGGCGGAGTTTCTCCGATCGATCGGATTGAAGGGGCAGGATCTGAGGAGAGCGGTGGCGAGGTTTCCGCAGGTGCTGTGCAGAGACGCGGAGAAGACGCTGAGGCCGAACGCGGAGTTTCTGAGGGGGAGCGGGTTGAGCGAGAGGGAGGTGGCCATGGTTGTGGGGGGTTATCCTCCTGTGCTGATCAAGAGCATTGAGAATTCGCTCAAGCCGAGGATTGGGTATTTGGTGGAGGCGATGGGGAGGGAGCTGAGGGAGGTGGCCGAGTATCCCGAGTTCTTCCGCCATGGATTGAAGAAGAGCTTGGAGAACCGCCATCGCCGATTGGAGCAGATGGGTGTTGCTTGCAGCCTGAGCGAAATGCTTGAATGCAACCACACCAAGTTCGCCGCCAAGTTCTGCGCTGGTTAGTAAGATTTTCTTGCCATTTTTTTTTCTTCTCTTGCTGCTCTTCGTCTTCTTCCTCCGACGATGAACAGTACTCGCGATGAACATCGTCGTTTGATTTCTCTCACGTCAAATCTTGTATGGATTTGATGTTGTAATTAGGCTGGCTGAAGAAACACTCTAGTTAATCCGTGATTCAGACTTGAAAATCAGTAAGAACGGAGTAGGGGATTAATGTAACTGCTTTGAGTGACCAGTAAAGTATGAATAATACGAGTCAGAGAAGTTGATTCTTGATACATCAATGTTATCTTGAATGACTGATTGAGATTTGGCAGTTAATCATACCATAAGTCATGCAGGGTTCTCTTGCTGACGAAGAAGTGTACAAATACGATAACTAATGACAATTAAGATTCCAGTATAGGAAATTTCTTTGGCAATTGAATCCTAAGGTACACCTTTAGAATAAGGGTCAAATCCATGGGAACAAATATTGAAATCATACCTGTCATCAGTTGAGAGTCATGTGTGGATAATGGATCATATGTACGCTGATAATAGTAAAGGTTAAATGAGAGAGTTGCCATATAGATTAACTAGTGACAGGTCGATCTAACTCAATTGATAGCTATTGTTATAATCCATTAATAGATAAATTCTAAATAATGGATCATATGTACGTAACAATTGTCGATGGTAAAGGTTAAATGAGAGAGTTGCCATATAGATTAGCTAGTGACAGATCGATTTAACTCAATGGATAGCCATTGTTATAATTCATTAATAGATAAATTCTAATGAAAGAGTAAATTACCCTCCGCAATTTATGTCCAAGATGTAGTATTCGCCTTGATCATCCCAATTTATTATTACTATTAGCCAATTTTATCAATCGATGTCAGGCAACAACGTTTATGTTTCCCTCTCTTAGTACAGATGTAGGGTAGGAGCCGAATCCTCAAGGAGCCTAGGTCTTGAGATTACTATTTTCTGGGAAAAAGCTATAAGGACATTTCGGAGAAGTATGGAAAAGAAGAAGAGACAGTGGAATAAACGAGGTCTTATGTGATAATTATGCAGTTACACATTTTTTAGAGAATGAGTGGAATCATGTTGAGGTTAAATGGATAGAATGAAAGATTACAGTGTAAGATAAGAAATGGGGAATAAAAAATCATGGAGGATAACAGGGGAGAAATAAGTATTGTTGCTTACAATTCTAGAAGTGAACATAATTAACTTTAAAAATATAAAAGAGGAAAATGTACGACCCTAATTATTTATGGAGAGATAACGAGAAAAAAAAACAATAATTCAAGCACACACACAATCCCATTTTTCATGTCAGTCCTAGGTCGGTTGAGGCTGTACCTGCTACAACCATGATCTTCTGCTTGATCTCATTTCCACAATGAACTTCAACACCACACAATGCTGCATTCAGGCCTTGACCTTTCCATTTCGTTCTTGAAGCTTGATCATAAGAGAGGCAAAAAATGTGAGGAGAGAAAAAAAACGAAGCTTTGTAGGAGCTTCTTTGGGTTAGAGAGACCGCATTGAAGGAATATTTCGATTAAATTGAGCCCTATTCAAGGATGATAATTGGCCTCCAATCTGTATTCCTTAGAAATTGAGAATTTGACTGAATTTAACTTTTTGAAAAATGGGTCATCCGAACAGAGAGGGATGACCTGTTAAATGATTACAAGCCTACTTTGGCTCTATGTTGGAGTCACTTACATGTTTGTTCTTCTTCATCATCCTCACCGCATCCATCTTGAGAGTGCTTCTATTATTTTACATGTGCATGCTCGTCAAATAAAGGAGAACAATTTGACTTCAGAGGAGTCAAATGTGCTAGTTCATATTTAAAGCACAAATGAGTATAAATGGTGCATGATAGGTCCCAGATGCTAAATTCATATTTAATTTCATATGTTATCATGAAATAAGCATATATTCTTGATTTATTTAGGAATATATACTTAAATACACTTTGATGCATTAATCCAATAAAAATGCATGTATATCAATCCTCACAATTCTTCTACGTATTATAACATTATCACCTCTGTCATCCAATCTTTTTAAGAGATGGATCAACTGCTACGAATAAATCGCAATAATGGTCCTCTCTCAAGTGGTGCATGATGGAGATGTGAGGCCAGAAAGCTAATCTCACATTTGATATATTATTAAATGTTAATCACTACAATGTATTCATTATTTTGGATGTGTGATGCTTATAGTAAAGTCCATGAATACATGATCTAACTCAATGAATTATAATGATTTTGTAAATCCAAGATCACTAGTCTTTAAGCATCTGTTTGAAATACTCCTATTCAAAGCATACTTGAGATGGAAATCAAAGTGTCCAAATAGAATAACATTATCTAGCATCACTCGTATGATGAGTATGGTCAATCCCATAAGCAACAGTGTGGAGAAACTAAGGATAGATTGTGGATGCTCTTTTGAGAAAAGAGTTCACTAAATGAATTTTCAAATGGTATTATACCAAACTATCCACCGGGTTTATTCTCATCATGGTTATGTATGTGGTCCTTAGACATGAGACAACTAAGACGTCTCATGGATGGATCATAATATTTTGACAATGGCCTATAAGTTCCAAATCATGGAATTCTAATGAGTCGTAATTCATGCACAAAAAGAAATTCACGAAGACGATTGAGTGGTTAAGATGGGATCATAAGAGGAGACAACTCAAGGAAGATGATGCGATGAAGTCCTTGGCCAAGGTAGAGGAATATCAGAGTTGAGTACTCTGATGATTTCCAAACACATTATTACTAACTTAAATGACTAGTTAGGGTTTGACAGTTGACCATAACCTAGGTCATTATAGGAGCATCAATTGGATGAGGGACTAAACGTACATTGTAATGAATGATAGACAAGCTCCATGAGTGAGTTGATACACACTCCTTTGTATCTTCTGGAGCACAAGGTGTAACTGGTGTAACTTGCCACCCCACAGGCCAGAGACTCAATATTTTGATTAGGTTAAATTAATATATCATTAATTAATATATATGACGATGAAGTTAATTAATTTGGAATACCAATGAAGCATATTGGAAACTAGAATGATTAACTAGACTGATATATGGGCCTAGGAGGTTGCATGTAAATTTCCTTTTGTATGTCAAAAGACATAAGTTTGGTGATTTTTATGAAAAAAATCCACTTATTATAAATAAGGGAACACCTTAAATGAAACTTACCCATACTAAGATTTTTCAGGGCCACTCCCTTTCTTCTCCCTTCTCCCCTTAGGTCCTCTCCATTCCCGATCTGATAGAGACAAGGTAACAACAACGGTGGAGTATGAAATAGGATTTTCAAGGTGAAGGAGAATATTCAAGTATCTCTTGGATTGCTTGGATACATCTAAAAACTGTGCACTGTGAGTAGCTCAACCAATCTTACTTGAGGATCCAAGAAACCACAAATGTCATATATGCCTAGGTGATTTGCTCAATTGATTTGGAAATGTCGTTTCAGTTTTGTTATCAGTCTTTAGCTGCAGGAATCCACTTTATTTTGTCCAGATCAAGGTCACAGAACCCAACAATATGGAATGTGTTCAATGAAACATGGGTGATGAGGCTTGATAACTTACAAAATTATAATATGAAATTGATGAATATTACATTCCATATATGTGTTTTACTAGCCATATTTTCATGTGATCATAAGTGAATGGACATAAATGATTTGCATTATGATTTATGATTGTTTTTGATTTTTTAGTATTTTTTACATGGTATTTAACCTCAATGCATTAAGGAAATATTTTTTGTAGGGCATTAAATACTTGGCTAGAGGTCACTAATGCTTTTACTAATTTTTCTAGAATTTCTCTTATTTTTTTATATTTTTCGCATAAAAAAAATCATTTTATTAAATTAGGTGGCTTCCATGTCATTTGCCCAAAATTTCGGGCAAATGATTGGCCGCACCAACCATGTGCTGTAGGAAATCATGGCATCGCAATTCACGATGCCATGATTATCCGATCAAAGCATTCCTTGTCAGCTAATTATGACATCGCGATGTGCGATGCCATAATCAACCAATCATTGTCGCTGTTATTACATGGCGCGGATGGCTTGAGAAGAAAAGGTAAGTCTTGTTCTTTTGCGCATTTGGAAATTTGTGTAATTAATACACACAGAGAATCGATAACCACGTACATTAAATGCATGCATCAAGTTGATATTCTGTGTGTATTTATTAAAAGCGGTAAGCTCGCCTTTATTTGCTTTTTTTTCAAAATGAAGGTCACGCGGTGACGTGGTGCTTTCCCAGCCATTTAAAAGGTATAATCTCTCTCTCTCTCTCTATAACGCCAATGATTTCATTATTTTCAGCGCACGAAGACGTGGCAGTGTGTGATCCGAGGGTGGAGAAAGCAAGGAAAGAGCCTCGATTAATCAGGAAATGCCATTTTCCATCGTGTGGAGGAGAGATAAAAAATCCAATGGACATGATTAATCGCCAGTAAAATGGCCATATCTTGAGATCTAATCGTCCGATTGCGCACAAAATTTGAGGGTAGGTTTGTCTTTTCACCCTCTACGATCCATATGTTTGGATCTTGAAATACAAGTTGGGAAGTAGGGGAAATTCACCGAGGAAACTCTCCCCCGAGAAATTGGTCAGACAGAAAGAAAAAGATTGCAGTTAGTTTGATAATAATCGAGTGACATTGCTTCTTTGGTCCGAACCAAGGAATCCATTAGATATGATGCAAAATGGAAGGACACAGGTGTTGCTTTTGAAGTCGACATATCGTGGTTCAATCTTTAAAGTTCTTAGTTTCTTCTTCATTGTTCAAACTTCTTCTTGAATGATTTTAAAATGCCAAGGCATGGGCGAAATGTACATGCCCTTGAAGTTGATTTGAATGATGATTAGCATTACAATTTGATTCTAATTTAAGATTTGACTCATAAATCTTAGTTCTACATTTATTTTCATCCTATATGGCATCTTAGATCTCTAGATTAGGGTTGAGTTTTATCTTTAATTCATTTTCCCACAAATTCTTCTACTTTCTCTCTTTAGACTAATTCGTCCATCTTATCTCTCTAGATATATAAATTGATTATTTGAAAATTCAATTAAATATATAAGAGACCTAAATACAAAATTTCATCCAAAAATTTGTCCATCTTCAAGCCAATTTTATAAATCCCTTTCTTGATTATTAATTACCAATATTAACACAAAAATAGACTTCATAAATCATCTTGATTGGAATATTGGTCATGTGAATTAATCTGATATAAGAATCAAAATTATCCTATCTAGAGTGTCTTGACCGAAAATATTGAGATAAAAAATTAAGCTTTTGCTTACTTTTGATTAATTACAAACAAAATTAAACACAATTAAGGCCCATTAAATGCAAACCAAATTCATTCTTGAATTAATTCAGTTGAAATAAGATAAAAATTCTTACAGAGTGCCTCCCTGTGGTTCAACCCCTTGCTTTCTCTATACATAGTTGTCACACGGTAAAATTTCAAGCTAGGTTTCTTGCTCGGAATTGGCGTGTGCCGGCCTGAGTGCTTGGAGCAGAACACTGAGCAGCCTTGATCTCTTGCAGCGGAAGCTTTTTCAATTGCTTAAGATTGCATAGAAGGGGTTAGAGGAGATGGTGGTGCTAGGCACTGTCAGTGAATAGGGTCATCGCATTTATATCATAGAGAGTACATCATCATTGGGGATAATTACATGGGGGAAGACGAGGGGTGATACAACGAACGAGATGAGGCACCTTGCGCCGAGGTAATGTCGCCACACCGCCTCAGGGCCGCCGCTCTGCGCGCGCGCCCGCTCTGTCGGTACACAAATGCGCCGCATTGCGCGCCGCGCGCCCGCGGGCCTGGCGATCACACACACCACCCATGCCTTGACGGTCACACATGCCACCGGCACCCGTGTCGAGACTCTAGCACGCAGTCTGCGCGACGCCACCGCATTCGATGCCCCCGAGCTGGGCGCTGCATGCCCAACACTACCCGTAGGAGCGCTACGCGCCCGCTGTGCTGTCTCGGCGCTCTCAGTGCGACATATGCCTTAGTCTCCTGGTGGGATGTCTCCCGGCCCCACGCCGCACACACGCAATGTGCGCGCTGCCCGCGCGTCTGCTGCGCGGCACCCCGCACAACTCCGCGCGCTGCAATTGTGGCACGCCACCCGGCCTGCGCGTCCCGCACTCGTGCGCAGCGCTTCCCGCTCCCGCATGGAGCGCTCGGCGGTCGCGGGTAGCGTTGGTGCCGCGCGTGGTGCTTGGCGTTGGCGCGCGGCGCTTGGCGCGCGCGCGCACACACCGTTCAGCCCGTGCGCCCAGCACGCACGGACCGTATCTGATCCATCCCACCTTGGACGTGGACGAGCACGTGCACAGTCTGCCGTGAATCACCACCGACAGTGGCAATGGCCTGAAAATCAGGTATTGGGCATTGCTACCCATTATGACTCAGTCCTTAAAAATGTCGTGAGCCGAAATACAATGGACACGCCCTCCCAATAAGCACGCAGGCCTCTGGGCAGGGAATGCTGCCTAGTTAGGGGCCTAACAATCGTATTTAGTGATTAAGGGCTATTATAAATTTTATTGCATAAGTCTAAAAGCGAAAATAACAACATATTTTACATACCAATTTTAGGCTTATCAAGGCTCATAGATAACTATATGTGCAAATAAAAGGAAAAAAAAAACTCATCACTTAAAATAAAGTGTGAGGATATGTAAAGGTTAATGCAGAGATAACTATTACTTAGATATCTTGCTCGGAAGAATATACGAATGAGTATAATACACTAGAATGGTGAGGTGGAGGTAGAATACATCATAAAAAATACTTTACTATTAAGAAAATAGGACCTAAATTTCTTTGAAGATAAATAGTAACTAGTAGTTCATTCTTTTCAGTAGAAAAGTTCAATTGAACATCATGTAAGGTCTTACTAGCATAATATATTTCCACAGGTTTCTTGTCCTTCCTCTGCCCAAGGCAGCTCCCACAACAAAATCAAATCCATGTAACATTTCTTCAGAAGGTCGACTCAAACCAGGGGTTCAATAAAATGGGTGTATGAATTAAAAGATCTTTGGTTTCTTGAAAAGAAACCTTAGTTAGAGGATTTGAAAATTTGGCAAAATCTTTAATGAACCTCATGTAGAAGCCAATGTGGACGAAGGACCCTCTACATTATTTTAAATCAGTGGGAAAAGGTAGGTTCTAGATTACTTTGATCTTTGACTGCAGCCCAACCCTACTTACTTGATTCCCTAATACTATTCCTTCATCTACCACATAATGAGAGTTTCACGACCTATTACCAAGTTGTTGTTAATACAAATATGGACTACTCTAGATTGGTATCTAGGAATGTCTCTAAAGAGGCCCAAAAATGTAGGAATCATCCAAATAATCGCAAGACAATTACCTATTACATCATAGGCCTTTTGAAATTTATCAAGAGTGTTACATAGTCCAAAATGCATTCTACTCAAAGTGTTAGTTCCTACTGGACATTTAAAAATAATTTCAACTAGATCATTAGGATGAATACTGATCTCATTATACATGAATGATCATCAATAAAAAATTATTCATATTCTCATATTTTTTTCTAAATTTGTGTCAATAAAAGGTAAGGTTTCATTTTTCTCTATTACTAAGTTGAGGCTTTTATAGTCTATATATACTCTACAACTTGTGATCAAACTAGTTTCAAGGTCTTCCCCATTATCATTTTTCTCTAAGCTTATCCCATATTTCTTTGGTACCATAAGCACTAGAGTGATGCAGGAGCTATCTGAAATGACATATGAGTAATTAACCTCCTTTGGCTCTCTCTTGATAGTATAGTTCCGTCTTCAACAAAAAATATATGTTCGCATATGTTAGGAGGATTTTGTTGATAACATCAAAAGCCTACCTTATAGCTTATTTAGGCATTTTCAAAACTTTGATTGCATCATGTTTTTGTTAGGAGTTAAATCAATAGAAATAATAAAATGTGAAGTTTATTTTGGACATATGAAAGAATATTTCAAAGAAGAAAGTAAAATTTTAAACAGGAAAGCAAATCTACTATTTGAAAGTAAAATTTCACTATTCCTTTATCCCAATATGTAATGTCTTTATATGTGGTAAGGAAAGGTTGAACCAAAATCATAAAAGAGTGGTTCTCATTTGTATCTACCAAAATAAAGTTGATTGGAAATCAACTATTTCCTTGTTAAAATTATATTTTTATAATTAACATAAACATGGCTAATAGATGAATTAGATAATTGTAATTTTATACATATACATTCTAAATATCTAAATCTAAATTAAATGAAATATATAAAACAAAAGACATTTGGTCATGGCACTTACAAAAGCCTCCTATTTCAGGTAAAGATCTGGAAAATATTATGCCTCCTATTTCACATTTAATAAAAGGATCTCCTGGATCTTTTCTCTTTTCAGGGAGCTGATCCATGAGAATGTAGTTAATATTTTCAGATAATTTAACCATTTTTTCCTACTAGGTACACGTAGTTCTTGTAGGTATTTAGAGAATTTAGGAATAAATTTAACAACACCGTCTATCGGTATTGAGATTGTAAATTCTTTAAAAGTTTCCATCATTTAAGTGGTCTGGAAGTGAAGTTTTGAAATGTTTAAATCATCAAGAAAAGGAACAGATGGTTGAAAATATATAGGTTGTGTTTCCTTTGGTTATTTAACATTTCTTTTTCCTCAATTATCTCATTTTGTTCTCCAACTTATTTTCAAATGGACGACAGTGTTATTTTATATTTTTTAAATTTTCTTCAGCAAGGATATCTTCACATTTTTCTGTCGCTTCTGCTCGGCTCGTCTTCATCATAATCTGAACGCTCCTCGCACCTCATATATTCACCGCTTCCGCGCCTTCTTCATTTTCATCTTCATGTTACGAAGTCAGATTCAGATTCAGAAGAAACGCGAAGTGTTAGAAACGTTCTTCAAGAAATGATGCTGTTACGAAGCGAAGTAAACAGAACAGAAAAAATGAAGAAGGCGCGAGGGAGCAGAAGCTACGGAGCATAAGGCGCGGAAGCGGTGAAGATGAAGATTCAGGCAGAGCGCGCGACGGAGCGGGCGAACGGTCAAAGAACGTTACGAAGTCAAAGGCGCTCAAGAGCGATGAAACGTTATCCAGCGGATAAACGAAGTCAAAGAAACGATGAATGTGTAGAGCCAAGTGGTGTAGTAGTAGGCACTTTCACTAGTACATGGTGATGAAATGAAATACATTTCTAGGATTGATTAGCGGTTGACTTGAAAATTTAAATTTTTGGGTGTCTATCTCAGCTTCCTTACCTCTTTCCAAATCATACTGGGGATGGTTTTCATTCCCTCATGCCTTATCATGGTGTTTCACCCTCTTTGATATTTTTCTTGTTATTCTCCGTTATCATCCTTGATTTATGCTCCATCATTTTGTGCATCATCTTCATAATAGATTCTTTAGATCCTTCTTTACTCACATGTGTATGTTGAAATTGAGGTTGAGAGTTTGAGAGATTATATGTTTGAGAATTGTGAAGCTGCTGAAAGGGAGGTTGGGGCCTGCAAGTAAAGTTGAAGTTCCCTTGATTCCCTGTTGCATTCCATTGGTATTGGCCTTGGTCAAAATTCGTAGCATTTAATTTAATCACTCACAATTCCCCATCTTCATGAACATCATTAAAACACAGAACTTTGAGAACTACTTGCATTATAAATATAGGATGTAGTTAGATATTAATACATGAACTCAATGAGTTTACCTATGTTTTTCTCCATTTTTCTTATTCTTCTCTTCATCCCTTCATTCTCAATATCTGTCTCCATTTCTTTCAAATTTATAATACCTCCTACGTTTTGTCTTGAATACATTTCACTTTGATTCAATCTCATGTGAAAGATGTCATTTTCAGCCAACTTCTCTCTTATATCAACCAGTTCATCATTGTGCCAATATGGAAATATGCCTCCACAAGCAAGGTCAAGATTTTTTCTGGAAATTTCATTCAAACATTCATAACGATTGCATTATTTGAGCATTAGAAGGCCCATCCTGGGCCGTTTAAGGTCCATAAATCTTTCCCATGCTTCACTAAATGAATTATTCCCTCATGTGAATACTCTTTCAGACTTCCTGTCAGCATTAGTCTTAGATAGGTATTAAATTCCTTTATATAACACTTCTCTAAATTTCATCCCATGGTTCAAATTTCACATCTAAATTCATAAACTATTGTTTAGCTCTATCATTTAGCATGATGTCTTTGGACAGACCTGTTATCTGATTTAAGGAACATGCATCTGATTTAAGGAGAGGGATCTTCGGGTGATACCATTAAAAGTTGAGGAAATTATTTATCTATCTTAAATTGTGTCCCTTCTCTTATTGGAGCATAAATACAGGTACTAGCTTTACTACCTATGGGATCATAATCTCTCTATTCTCCATCATTCTATTTATGATGAAGAGGTAGTGCTCTGTCATCATAATTATCCATTTCATATTATCTTCAAAAGTAATGAGAAATTATTATATGGGAAAGATTTCTTTTGATGAATAAAAATAAGGTATATTCGATCTTTTATTTACCATAAAAATGAGAAATTATAATAAATGAATTAAGGCATACATGTGAAGTCATCCTTTGAAGAGTTTATGTGTTTTATTTTGATGAATGAAAATAAGGTATCTTAATTCTTTTATTTACCATAAAAATGATAAATCATAAAAAATGAATTAAGGCATTCTGGGGAAGTCATCAATTGAAAAGTTTATGTGATTTCTTTTGATGAATAAAATTAAAGTATGTTTGATCTTGTACTGACCATAAAATGGGAATTAACAATCAATGGATTAAGGCATGCAGCTGAATTAGTCATTTGAAGTGTTTCTGTACTCAAACATATGTGAGACTGAATAATAATAATAATACAATTCACTAACTAAGTGACACCTACTCCTAGGCAATGGAGCTAGTTGATAAAGAATAATTTGGAGTTAATTTCATCATTTAAGGCCTCTGGTTTATTCGAGCACATTTATATTTTCCTTACAATCACAAACAACTAAGGGTCAAATCTACTTTCTCGTTTAATTTCTAATTTCTTGGATTTCTATACATTTTTATAGGAATTAAATCTAAATTAATAAAATCTAAATTGTGAAAATTAATTTAAAATATTGTAGGAAGGTGAGAAAATATTAATCCTTTTTAACATAATTTATCTTAATTTTATAAAATAATTTAAGGAATTTTAATTAATTTTCTAGTTATAAATAATAAATTATTTTAATTAAGTTACCTTAATTGGCGTTTGGGAGCCCTAGGTGACTACAAAGTTTGCATCGGGTATGTGCTATGTTGGTGGTCAGAGAGAAGTGATTATACCTTTGTAAATCATTTCAGAGATGGTGTCCTATGCATGCTTAAACGTGGAGGAGTTTGGAGAATAATAAAATTTTACTATTGCCGGTGGTGATGGAGATGGGGACGGAGACATGCCAACAAGTCGCAGAGTTTGTGCTGGTGTGTGTGATGGAATAAATCTAGGCTATCTTAATGAGGATAACCTAGGAAAAAGGAAAAAAAGATCTGAATCTTAAAAAGAGGAAGATTACACACATCTAATCAAGCCCAAATGGCCGAGTACTTCTTTCTCATCATGATTCTTGATCAGAACATCACTCCAATCCTTCACTCACGAGACTCAAGAAATGCTGAAACTAGGTTTTGAATCAGAAAATATCTTTGATAATCATAATTAGGAATAAAACATAAGGGTGAACTTTTTACAAGAATGGGGGGTTTACTTATAGATCAAAGATTTTGGTAGGGTAGTGGAGGAGAAGACAAAACTACCCTCCAAAATTCAGCCCAAAAATCTTTATGGATTAATTGATATTGTGATTTGAAGTTGGAGCAATCTAAGTTGTTTAATATTCTCTGTCCACATCAAGAGTGCCAGCATTGGCACGGAATCATCATGACTTTTTGGAAGAATTTGTGTAGTAATCAGTATTTGAAAGTATTCTTGAAAAATGAGCTGACATGTGCCCTATTTTGTCCGAAATTGCCAATCCTACTCATGATTTTCCATGCTGCGAAATGTCGCTCCCACTAAGGTTTTGTCACGTGTAATAAAAAGATTAAAAAATGGATGAGTTTATGCACATTGAACGCCACTTTCTATTGTTGAACCATGTTATGCCACGTCTTCATGGCTTGAAAATGGGCTAGTGCATTTATTACAAGAATTGTCTTCTTTTTTAGTTGCTGCACTCTTTCCAAGGTAAAAAGCAATGTACAAGGTTTGGAAAGTACATGGTAATAATTGGCAGATGACAATCATTAGCAGCAGCCGATGGACGGTTGACACCAATCATTGTCCACAACTGATGAAGTCACAACATGTTCTTGAGAATATTAAATCGAATAGTATTAATAAAGACCCTTAAAATAATTAAATAAATCCATAAATACATTCAAACTTACAAATTCATTTGCCATTTGTATGTTACATTAAACTCCTTAGGTATACCAAAAAGGGGAAAATTATAATACGATTCTAAAAATATTATAAGCCCTATACATATTAAAATAAATCCAAAAATAATTATCTAAGAATTAAAAATCAATTTATCTAAGAATTAATGTCACAAAATTGTATTTGAATAAAAAATGGAGAAAATCATAATAGTATTTTTAAACTGTAATAAAGCCTTATAAATATTTACATAAATTAAAAATAAATATTTTGACTTGAAAATTATTTTCTTTAAGAGTTTAACTTCAGGAAATAGTATTCGAGTTCCAAAATGGAGAAGAATTATAATACTATTTTAAAATGGAATAAATCTCTAAAAATATTTAAAGAAATCCAATTATGGATATACTGACTTAGAAAATTATTTTCTTTATAAATTTAATGTTAGAGAGTTTAGTAAAAATACTAGAAAATTAGGAAATTAGAAATTCATTCTAAAAGAAGAATAAATTATTCTATGCTTCAATAACGTGCATTTAGGATCATTGTAATGAAAAAAAACATATAAATATATAACATTACAATTAAGAATAACATGTTATTTGTGATTATCACGTCATCCATAATTGATTTTCTTGGTTTATAATGATGGATCTATACACTTTTAATCATGATGCGTTGGGATTAGTTCATAACAATGCATCTATACACTTTTAATGTTGATGTGTTGGGATTAGGTCAGAATGATGAGTCAATACACTTTTATCATGATATGTTCGTATTAGTTCATAATGATGAGTTTATACACTCTTGTACAATATCCAATATATTTGCTGCGATCCAGTATGAAGTATCTGATATCTAGTATCGCATCCGGCAGAGACCACATGGCATAAATATTTGGTCAGTATCCAACATCCTCTAAGGTATCCAGACTGAATTCTGTATCGGCTCCCAGATCCATTGCATGGATATTAGTCTGGATATCAAGAGGCAAACATGATAGAGGGAGTGTACTGAAGCGTCTATGTTATCCATTGCATTCAACCATTTTAGTTTATGATTCTAAGTATTATCATTGTGATTTATTTGTCTATGTTTGGTAATATTCTTAAGTGATATGACTGCTGAGGTGGCGGGGTGGGATTCCTACCATTTGAGAGGAATTTGCACACTAAAATGTAAGGGAATAACCCGACGATTATTAGAAGTAGATGACATTTCCTTCTCACTCTCTCATGTGTGGAGGAACATCTCTGGATGTTCTGGTTTCAACTTCCAAGCCAGTAGAAATTAGAAGAGGATGTTTCAACCTGGGCACTCCAACATCGTATTGACATCTGCGTGGCATAGCAAAGGACAAGTATTTATACGCAAAGAGAAGATGAACAAGGAACACATTATTGTCATTTGATTTTTCAATTACATACTCCTTGGCCTATTCTGCCTATCCATCTAAAAGAAACTGTAAAATAAAGTTGGACAAGATAATCTTTAAAAATTGGAGCTACTACCGATGATTTCCAAAATAAACGTTAGACATGGTTGATGATAGAGAAGATATTGTTATGAAGAGGGTCTGCAAGATGGTCAAGAAGGTTCTGGATAGGTCCCTTCCCGGTAAACGCGGCCTGGAGAGCAAAGCCAACCCAAGAGACCATGGCCAGGCGTCCATTCTTGATCTCCTTTACCTTGAGCTCCTCGAAGGCTGCAGGATCCTTGGATAAACCAAGTGGATCAAAAAGGAGGCCACCAGGATAGTTTATGTCCCCAGGCAGGTAAATGCCAAGGGGCTCCAGCGCCTCTATTCCACAATATCTGGCATACTCTGGTCCCAACTGTGAGACCCACAACCCCAAAAGTGAAAATTTGTTTCCTGGGTCCCTCTATCGCAGATAAAGGTTATAGGCAAAAATGTATTCCACAAAAATAAAAGGGAAAAAAAAATGCGGCTCCTGGTCCAAAAAAGAAGGGAGAAAGCAGAATTCTGGAAGTTGAAAACATATTTGAGGTCACGCCGGGCGCTGAGGACAATTGGCGTGTGGGAGTTAGAAAACGCACTCTAAAACTGTACCACTCTAAAACACAGATACCATCGGCCAGCGGTGTGGCCTAGAGTAAAGTTTCAAAGTCAAGAACACCAGGTTCCCTCGGCCTGTCGGCCTCGAGTATGTTTTCAAACTCCAGAGTTCTTGATCCCCTCAGACAGGGATTTCAAAGGGGAACAAACATGCATGTCTGTTGGTTTCTGATACACCCTTCTGAGGTGTATTTCTTTCATGTCATCCTACAGGGGGTGTTTTGGTACTCTCCCTCCAAGATTGCCTCATTGAATCCTCTACAGGCTCCCTCTAGGTCGATCATTTTCCCTCATCTAGATTAATCATCTCCCTTTACTCTTACATTACCACCCCTCTTTTCACGATAAGAACACCTTGGTTCTTATCTGTTTTACTCTCCAAGCCGTGCACTCTGGGGACATTGAATTTCATTGTAAAAAAACAGTTATGAAAGGAATCAGCGCCAACAAAATCGAAGGTAATTGATACCGACGAAGGATTTTGATTTAGGGGAAGAAAAGCTGGGAACGAAACAGATTCCAGAAGTGATGTCATGTACTGAATAGGATATAAGTGGACTGAAGGGAAAATGAAATCTGACGGCATAAATGGAAAGCCAAGGTAATACTGATAACAACTCATGAAATGTTGGAAATGCATATAAATCGTGCATATTAATTACCATTAGGAGGGCTTGGCAGATGGCTATGACAATAACTCCCTGACTTCCAGCAATGTGCAACCCAGGAATGCCAAGGTAGTCGAGAGTGTCGCCCTAAACAACACAAATGAATTTCAGGCATGAATAAACTTTACAAATATTGAATTTAAACTTCCGATGGATTAGGCAAGCATTCTAATCAAATCAGAGGGCCTTCGTTAATATATTCAATTTCAATTTCTTCATCTTTTCGATGTCATCAGGTTGTCTGAATCAGCTCAGAACATCATTTTATTGCAATCAACGGATATAATGCCAGTGGAAGTAGAAATAAGTTTATACTTCATGTCTAATGTCCCCATATAACCCCCATCACGCAGGCCAAATCAGAAAATATTTGACACCAATATATTATTGTTTATACAACGTCAAGAGCATTGTTAACTCCTGTGCATGATGAGGAGTGATTCTGATGCGATTCAAATCCTTCAAAGAATAACCTTGTTCTATTGTTTCATAACTCATACCTGTAACTTTGCGTATCCAACCTTCCACCACACGGGCTCTACAAAATGCACAATATCCAACTGGTCCAGCACCTCTGGAACAAGAACACCAAGAGCGGATAGCATTGCCCAACGAGCATGAAGAATTTCAAAGCTGTCATCAGGAGAAAATCTCTTATACCGTCAAATTAAAAATCTATAATAAGTTCGATAATCAATAATCAATAGGGGTCGAAGTCGACTAGGATGATGATGAGTGGACAATGATGAATCATCGAAGAATTGGACATTGTCATCCATCAGTTGATGACGAATTATTCATTGTCATGACCATTGATTCAAGCTAAGCATGGGTGCCGATGACAAAATTTGTGGATGATGATGACGAAGTCAAGCTCTTGATTCATCTTCAGCGTGTTTCAGAACAGAGATCGCTTGTCAATGAAGATAATGATGATGACGAAACATGGGAATGAAGATGACAAATTCTTCATTGACCGCCAACCCTAGTTCCCACAGAGTTGTCAGAACATAAGGATCCAAAGCCTCACCAATATAAGCAGTTCACATATGACTCATTTATCTCAGACGAAAAATGACAACATAAGTTCTGAAGAATTAAGTTGCATAATAGCAGGGCCATTGTATGGGAGTTATCAACAAGAATTCGGCATAACATATTAGGGTTCATCATATGACTTGGAATGGTGCTTGGGGATTAAATTGATTCATAACGATAAATCATGGCTTAGACAAGTCACATACTTGAAGAATTTCTCGAAAGCTCCCCGGTCCTCGCTTAAATTCGCCACATCAAAACCATAGTCGCCTGGAAAATCTCCGTCGAGGTATGCCGGATACTTGTACGGCAAAGGACCAAGCCAGCGAGGCCTGTTCTTACCGTACCAAACGCTTCAGAAAGAAAATATGAAATATCCATTAGTAGGACAATTCCTCTCCGCAGATGTAATGCAACGAACATGAGATATTAATCAAGAACTTTAATCGGAAGAAGGTTTTGTGGACAAGTTCGAAGGACTATCTGATAATAACGTTGAAAGTCGAATTCCCCGGTTACCTTTCCTGTCTTGCCCTCTCTGCGAGAGCCTTAAATTTCGAAGATTTAGCGACGTCGGCCTTTTTCGTTTCCTCCATTCTCCTCCTCAAAGACTCGCCGACCGAGCTGTTGGCCAAGGCCTTCACAGCCGTGAAGGGGACAGCCGAGAAGATCAGCACGCCCACGAGCTGTAAGAGATGCAAAACAAAGCTTCAAACACGAAGATCGAGAAAGAACTCGGGAAATTCTAAGGAAACGATCACCTCTTCCCATGATGCCTTGCAGATCGAAGGAATTCGACCCGCAGAGAGTCGCCGGACGAATCTCAGCTTGGGGCGACAATCTACCAGGCTTCGGCCATCGCCGAGAAGGGAAGAATGCCCGAAGCGGAGACAGGAAGACCGTGGCAGAACCAGCGCCATGGGAGCAAGTCACCATGGCCACTCAGCTCGCTCCACCATAAAAGCATCACACCGGAGAACGACAAATTTTCACACAATTATAAATTTATAGAACCCTTTGACCGGCGCGGTGTTAGCCGTCACCGATGACGATAAGACGATGCTGACACGTCATTCATCTCCTTAAGATGACGATGACGGAAGCCGTTCTCTCCGTTAGCATTGCGCTTCTGTCTGGTGGGAGAAAGAACTGGGATGAATTGTGGGATAGTGGCATTTAGGTCAGTCCTCTCTGAGACTAGGAATTGTCATGGTCCTGCCTTGGTGCAGTTTTAGCAAAAAACGTAAACCAAGACCTTATGTTTCACTAGTCATGGCCTCGGTCAGATCAGGTTGACTAGTCAATGTTGTAAGGGAGAGGGGGAGGATTTGCCGTCCGAGCGGCAGTAACGCGGTGGCGGCAAAGACAACAAGGGTGAAAACGAAAACTGTTTTTCTATTTCAAAATTCTCCAACCGTTCACGTCAAGGGAGGGGGCTATTATAACCTTCTCCCTTGAGACATTTGGGATTACAATAAAAAAAACTAAAACACTGAAAACTATTAAAAGAAAGAAAAGAAAAATAAAAAGGGATAAACAGAAGTTTATCTAGTAAGGGGGGGGGGTCCCCTGTCGTTCCTGGTGGCGACGACGTCAACGCATCGACACCGGACGCGTCACCACCATCATCTGAAGTCAACACAACCGCTGAAGACATGCCGCCATCGTCACCGGATCAAGTCAACACGCCAGCATCAGGCACGTCTCCACCCACGCACGCCCCTTCACGCGTCCTGACACGTCGCCAAAGGCAGATCCAGAACTGCCCCCTGACGTGACACAAAACCACGTTGCTCGTCGCCTCGCTCGTCTTTATTTTTATTTCTTTTAACTGTATTGTCTCTTTCCTCCAAGGCCTACATGTACAGGCCAATGTTTCAAGAAACAGTTAGGCAAGTTATAATTCAAGAATTGAGTTTTCTTTTAACTCTTCTTGGAGGACTTGCCCTAGCCTCCCTATCCCTCCCTATTCTAGTTCGCCACCGCCGCCACCGTCATCACCGCCACGTCTCCCCGGTTGCCGCCGCCTCCATTCCTCCTTCTCCCTCCCTTTCTTCTTCTTTCCTTCGCTCCCTTTCTCGTTCATCTTCTTGATCTGCCCGCCTGAGCCCTTCAGCGCCGCCCGCGCTAGGGTTGGCGTCGCAAGCGCACGCCACCGCCCACCGGCGCCTGCGCGCACCAACACCCGCCGGCGCCAGCGCGCACCAGCATGCACCAGTGCGCACCAGCGCCCGCCAGCACCAACGGCCTGCTGGCGCTAGTGCGCACCAGCGCGTGCCAGCGCCAGCGCATTCCCTGCATTTGTCGGCGTCTGCGCGCATCACGCCGTCAGCGCCAGTACGCGCTTGCGCTTGCAACGCCTGAGTTCGCCCGCACAACTCAGCAGTCACTACCCCCTTCCGTCTGTGTTCCTCGTTCCTCTGTCACGCTCCTTGCCAAGGTCGCTCAATGCCGGGAACGCCCAGATATTTCGTCCAGAGGGCCATACAATGCCCGGATCGCCCAGTCACGACTCGACCTGAATTTCCCGCAACCTCTTCACGCACTCCGGTGCCGAGAACTCTTTGGTGTCAAAGAGTTCTTTGTCCAGTGTTCCGCGAGAGTTCTTCTACCGCCGACAGATTTGATTTGATTTTGGAACTTCCCAAAATTCTTGCTTTCGTGAGATTTCCCCGCGAACGTGTATTCGAGTATTGGATTTGGTTCTTCGGCATCATCGCAGTGGTTGAAGACAATACTCCCGCCCTCGACGAGGAACGAGGCAACACCACCATTATTTCATCGGCTTTGAGTTTTCGAATTTGATCGTGTGGATTTGTGGTTCATTTTATCTTTCTACCCTAAACCCATCCTGCATTCCACCTGATGAAGGCAAAAATGGGGTGTAAATATTGTCATTGTTATTTTCGCTTAAATCAAATAAAAATTTGTAATAGTAAACTTACTCAGATATGCATAGAGGTGAGTAAGATCGTCTCCACAGGGATTGGCTCTTAGAGTTAGACTTAACTAATGAGTAGGATGGCTAACAAACACAACTAGGTGTCTGTTTTAATCTCTAAATCAAAGTAAGGAAGGATTTAATGGTAATTTATAAAGGACAATACCTCTATCGATTTTATCTAGACCTAAGATCTTATAAATGGGTATAGGAAAAAGATTAATCATTTTAGGAAAATTTTCTAGAATTTTTAGAGGTCAATTTATAGGAGAAACACAAAGGACAATATTGAATTTTAAGTGTTTGTAGAAATGCCTAAAAGAAAATATCCCTTTTTATGGATTTTTATAAGGAACGAGATAGAATTTTCAAGATTACTCTATTAGCATATATATATATATAGATTAGGAAGTATATCTTCCTAGAATTTATTTTATTTTTTTAGATATTTTTAATCGTGATAGAAGAATTTAAATTGGTTTTAAAAAGATAGATTTAAAAACGGCACACAAAGTGTTCAAAGAATTGCCTTACATGCGATTTGGGATAGTTTGGGTCTTTGCTCAAAATTGATTCACTTCGATTTCGAGAAAAATGGATAAAGGAGATGTTTTCTTGATTATACTTAAATATAAATCGATTAAACTCCTATGCGTAGAACAATCGAAATACTTACCGGAGTTTTGCGCCAACTCGGAGTCGCCAACGGCTCCAGACTCCGCCCCGGTCGCGTCGTCCTTCAGGTAAGGATTTCTTCTCCGTCTTCTTCCTTTCTCTCTTCTAATCTCCCTTCAGGTCACGGCTCTGTCACTGCTGTTGACCGAGAAATCGAGGAGAACAAGAAGAAGGTGGAGGATCTTCTCCTCCGTAATTTTACTTCAAACGTTCAATTCAGTTCGGCGGCGAAAGATGAGTTATTTTACATTTCGTTGCTGTTTTATAGGTCAGGAGTGGTCCTCAGACCATCCTGACCGATATGGGACATCTCCGACGAAGTCTCCGGCAGCAATTCGGCGGAAATCTGCCTTCCCGTTGCCGGATTGACTTCGGCGGCGATGGAAAGGGTGGTCGGACGAAGAGGATGATCGGCGGTCATTCTGACCGTCTGATCTCCCATTAGAAGGTCCAACGGCTCCGATTAAATCATCGCCGTGGACCCAGTAAGTTCGGTGGACCCTTGCTGTGTCAGCGGCGCCTCATCAGCATTAGCTGTCTACGTGGCTCTTTTCGATTCATCCACATCGGCTTCCGTGCGGAGCTGTCCGCCTGAAATCAACAGAAAGAGAGTTAACAGACAATCTGACCATTCGATCTTCCGAAGGAAGATCGACGGTCAAGATTATAACCTAGTTTTTAATAAAAGCCCGAATTGACGCGGGCTTTGAGCCAGGATAGCAAGAAGCCCGGTCGGGTTTTCGTCTTCAAATTTATCAAAAATCACGGCCCGATGGGCCGCGATCATTCTCATCCCATATTGGCCCGACCCGATTGCATGTGAGATATGGGATTTCGCAATCCCATATTGACAGTTTTAAAAATACCGATTGGTATATTAACTTTGCACTTCCTTTTAAACCAAATTGAAACTCCCACTTACCTCTGCGCTGATGTATCCATTCTGGTTTTGATACGCGACCATTGGCTGGGCCTGCGCTGCGCGCGCTGTGCTGCCTGCGGCTGAGGCCTTTGCGGCGGTTGAGGGTAGTGTGTGCAATGCTCATGGCCGTGGCTGCACCCTGACTTAGCTGTGGTCGTTGGCCCCCTTTTTTATGTTGTTAACATTTTTTCTTCTATAATTTTTATTCTTGTACTTAAAAATCACATGTCTTAATATGTTTATAAATGCAAAAAGCATAAAATGTGAATTTTTACATAATGAGTGGCTCTTTGCATAAAAGTGGGATTTTAACCTAAAAATGCATGTTCATTTCATTTAAAATGACTTTATAACCGCTTATTACACGTAGTTTTGCACACATGAATAGTGACTCGTCACCACCCATCGTTGTCATACCCATATCCCAGTCGTCCATTCCCTTAGTCGTCCTACATCAGTTCCCCACCAATTCTCCCCCTCTTCGAGAACTCGCCTCCGGCGAGTTACCTGGATGTGTGTTGCAATTGGTCTTGACTCTTGAGCACGTACACCCTGCGTGCTTGGCATAGTGATGGCAGTCATTGTCACAAATAGCTGGGGGGGCAAGGTGCATGGCAGACAGACACGTCCTTGGCAGGATGTTTGGTTGAGTGTGTGTCCGGGATCTCTAAGACATAATCACAAATGGTTGGGGCATGGTCGACCAGGATGCAGGCTGGGGGGTGTTTCCCTTTGAGTCATTGTCACAAACAGTTGGCGGATGCTTGACCCGCAGCATGAGGCACCGGCGCAGGATGCGCCGGTGATGGCTCAAGATGTGCAGCCAGCGGTTCAGGCGGCTCGAGCAGCAGTTCAGGTGGCAGCTCTTGCGACAGTTCTGGCGACGCGGGCACTGGCGTAGGTGGTGTGGGTGGTAGCTCGGGTGAAGGCTAGGGATGTGCGGCCGGCGGTGCATGCGGCTCGAGCAGTGGCTCGGGATGTGCGGCCAATGGCTCCAGCGGCTCAGGCGAGAGCTTTTATAATTGATGCAGGATGACGACGGACAGCGGAGATGGGCGGAAGACGTGAGAATGATGACAACGGGTCGTCGCAAGGGAGAGGAGGAGGATTTGTCGTCCGAGCAGCGGTGCGGCGATAACGTGGCGGCGCCAAAGATAGCAGGGGTGAAAATGAAACTCTTTTCCTATTCCAAAATTCACCAATCGTTCATGTCAAGGGAGGGGGCGTTTATAACCTTCTCCCTTGAGACGTTTGGAATTACAATAAAAACACTGAAAACTATTAAAAGAAAGAAAAGAAAATAAAAAGGGATAAACGGAAGCTTATCTAGTTGGGGGGGGGGGGTCCCTGTCGTTCCCCACCACTCTCCTTCTATCCAACTCTCTTTTTCACACTCTCTCTCTCTCCTCCTCTAAATTGCCTTCTCTCTTTTCCTTTCACCCCCTTCTCTAACTCTATTTCTTTTCCTCTTTCTCTTTCCCCTCTCTGAATCTTTCTCATTCCCTTTCCCTCTTGATCCTTCTCCATCTCTAATTTTATATATTTCCCTCTCACTCTTTCTCCCTCTCTAACTCTCTCCTCCCTCTCTCTCCTCGCTAACTATTTCTCTCTCCTCTTGATCCTTCACCACAAAGTTTTTCATAATTCATTGTGGTGGGGAATGACAGGGGACCCCCCCCCTAACTAGATAAACTTCTGTTTATCCCTTTTTATTTTCTTTTCTTTCTTTTAATAGTTTTCAGTTTTCTTTTATTGTAATTCCAAACGTCTCAAGGGAGAAGGTTATAAAAGCCCCCTCCCTTGACATGAACAATTGGTGAATTTTGGAATAGGAAAAGAGTTTTATTTTCACCCCTGCTGTCTTCTGCGCCGCGCGTTATCGCTGCACCGCTGCTCGGACGGAAAATCCTCCTCCTCTCCCTTGCGACGACCCGTTGTCATCATTCTCACATCCTCCGCCCACCTCCGCTGTCCGCCGCTGTCCTGCATCAGAGAGAGAGAGATAAATATATAGAAGTGGAGAGGAAGAGAGATATTGAGAGAGAGAGAGAGAATGAAAGAGAGTTAGGTGGGTATAGGGAGAGCCCGATAGAATGAGAGGAAGAGGGGGAGAGAGATATAAAGAGAGGGAGAGTGAAAGAGAGATAAGGAGGGAAGAGGGAGAAACCGAGATCATGAAAGACAGAGAGATTGAGATAGGGAGATTAAAAATGATAAGTGGGTAATGAAGGCAAATTACAAACGTTAATTGAATTGCCATTGGAATTTTAATTATCCTAAATCAAATAAATTTGATAAAAATAAAAAACCCACTCAGATGCATGGTAGGAGCGAGGTCTTCTCCTTAAGGACTGACCTTTAAAAGTGAATTGAATAATTGAGTTACCGTGATATAGGATTTAGTATGATAATATTGGTAGTTGAAGAAATTAGTCATAGTTGAGTAATAGAAAGAATAATAGTAGGGAAGATAGTGACATAGTAGGAGATAAGTAATTAGTAGTCGGAAGGTAATATCTAATGGATGAAGGAATTAAGATAGTAATTAACAGTAACGAATAAAAAATGGTGTGAGAGAGAACTAAAGGAATAGATAAATAATAAAATATATATTTACATCTTTTTATAGATATTAGAGATACCAAAGAAGTAGGACGTTTGAAATGAGTTAATGATACTATAACTAAGTGCAATGTTAATGTAGATAGTAGAAGAAGAATAGAAGATTAATGAGATAGATAGAATAATAAAATAGTATTAATCTGAGATAGGAGGTAATTTATTTAATTAATAGTAAGTTATATGTAAACTAGAAGATAGAGATAATGATAATGGATATTAAGATTTATCTAATAGAGAGTGATATTTTATGATAATAATGTGTAAGAAGTTAAGTTAATAGAAGTATTTCGTTTAGTAAAAGGTAAGAAGAAGAAGGAAGAAGAGAGGGATTATTATTAATGGATTGGATGAGAGGATAAAATATGTAAATAGATATATATGTGCTTTGATTTGAAGAATCATAATGATAGGTAGAGGTATAGGGATTATGTAATTTATAAGAGAATTAAGTAGATAGGAAGAATATTTAATATAGTTGAGTTAACTAGATAAATAGACAGAATAAAATTTTGATTTATTTTAGAAGAACTTCATAAGACGAGAGAGAAATGGATGTATACATAGATATGGATGTTCAGAATTTATTAATAATAGGGATTATGTAATTCAGAAGAGAACTTAGGCGTAAATTAGATCGTTAGAGAGAAAGGGAGACAGGTAGAAAGATTGATAATATTAAGAAGAAGATATTAGTGTGTATCTATGCTTTTTATATTTATGATTATCCTCGATAAATAGTAATATGGTTTATGTAGGAAATTTATTTAATAAGTACTTTTTAAATATTTTTTAGAAGAGGAAATCGACTAAAAAATGGTTTAATTTGTTGAGAAATTTCAAGTGCACACCACGTATTTGATAGAATGCCCATATGAAAATGATGTATGAAATATTTGCAAACCCTAATAAGTTCTTGTTTCAAGCTCATGTGTTCTAGCCAAAATTTATCATCCAGACTGAGTGAAGAAAGATACAAGATATGCTCTCATTCCCGAGAGCAGGAGTAGGGGTGCTGATCACCACCCCCTAGCCTCACTATGTATTCCTGTTCGTCTTCCTCCATGCTGGTGCAAATCTGAGTCTCCTTCAGCTCTCCCTGGAGCCATTGAGACTTTTGCAGAAGTGTCACACTTCTCTTCTAGCTTGTCCCACCATTCTCCTTCTCGTGCGGTAAGATACATGAATTAGGTCTTTTGAGATGCTGAAAAGATGGGGGGAACCTCCCCTGGCCATCGATCACATCAAAATGGCCATTGGAGGTTCCTTAAAAACCATCCAATTGCCACGATGGCCCCCTCGGCCAGCAACCGAGGTCCAGTTGAGGAGGACGACACCCACAAGCGTAATTTACATATATGCCCCTTTGAATCTTGTATAGGAGAGGTTAACAGTTGTGATTAAATCACAGCTGTAGACCCCTCTTAATTCGGTGCACTCCATCTCCACGTCTGCTATCACGTTATCAACATCAGCCAATCAGAAGGCTGAAAAGGAAAAAAGAGAATTAGAAATACAAAGCGAATCTCACCGTCTGATCTTCCTTTGGAAGACAGGTGGAAGATCGGACGACTGAGATTTTATTAGCTTACTTAAAACCGCTCGATATGACAGGCTTCAAGTCGGGTTGGCTCAAAGTCGGTGTGTGCTGGCCTCTGTGTTGACCTTATGTGGGCCTAATTGCTCCAGCCATCGGAGGCTCCATGTGCAGCAATGATCGTCGACTGCTGACCAGCTTGAGTGTTGTGCACTTGCTAGCTGGCGGCACGCTTGAGCACTGTTGGCTTCCTCCTTTAGCTGCTAGCTTATTCTCTACTCTTGGCCACTAAAAGCCCCCCTTTTTATGTTCTTCTCTTATTCTTTATTTAATGCATTTTTATTCCCTACTAAAAAATGCAATACGAACTTATGCGAAAATTAATGCCATTAGGGATAGTAATGCCAAAACTTATTCTAAATGAGATAAAAATGGCCTTAAAAATTTAGGAAGAATTTCAGTAAAAATAAATGGTGATTTGAAGTTTTTATAGAATACATGCATGGAATGGGAATTTATAGTAAAATAAAGATGAGATTAATAAAATGATGCTTAGAATGACTCTAAGATGTGCACATTTTAAATATAGGAAGAAAATATGAGGGAAAGAGATAGATTTAGAGAGGGGAGAGAGCTAGATGGAAAGAAAAAAGAGAAATTGAGAAGGGGAGAGAGTGTGAGGGAGAGAAATTGTGTGAGAGATATTGAGAGAGTAAGATATAAAGAGCGTGAGTGGTAGATAAAGAGATAGAGAGAGATTGGGTTATAGGAAGACAGTGAGAGAGTGTGATAGAGAGAACGCGCGAGATATATATATATATATATATATATATATATAAAAAGTGATCGAGTAAAAGAGAGAGAGAGAGATCTAGAGAGAGAGATGGAGAGAGGATGAGACAAATATAGACTCAAAGAGGTAGATAATTCATAAAATTAAATTTCTTCTGGTATTTTGTTCTAGTCTAAAAGTCAAGCCAAAATCGGACCAGGAGTGCTGTTTTTCTTAAAAAGGGGAGAACCTGTCCAGGTTTCATCTAGCCTAACATAACTTCAGCCAGACATTAGCATTGTCTACTAAGCATGATGTGTTCCATCTTGTGGTTGGTTGAAAAACTAGCATAATCAAGGTAGGGTTTATCATTTTTTATCAAAGTCTAGTCAGACCATATTCAACATACATCACATATATGCCATTTTTTGTAGACTGTCCAGTCAATTTGGCTTTGGTTTGAGGGTCAAAACAGACAGAGGACTGAAAGCATTTATCAAAATATTTATTCTACATTATATACCAAAATATAAAGTATTTTATATTCAACACTGACAGAAATAGATACATATTCAATCTGTTTTTCCAACATATCCACCTGTATATAATGACTCTAGTTTAAGAATGAAGTTTTTAAATACAAGTAAATGCTCAATATCCACGTGGGCTTACAAACTTGATCGTGATCAAGTGCTTTTTGGATTATCTCATATCTTGTCATTGTTAGTTTTTCTCACAACATTGAGATTGTGAGTGTTCCTAAATGAAAAGAATTAAATTGTTACTAAAAAAGTTTAGCCTCTGGTTTTCCTTAGATCCCTTATTTCACTCCGATAGTATCATGTATCTTGATGGATGCAAAGGAAATGGATGCATTTCCATACTAAAAACTATAAATAAGTAAGTAGAATAGATAGACCATAAATAGATTAGGTCCCATCACCTATTTTACGGGATCTTACGGAGCCTGTTCATGCATGACATGGATTCGGGTATGATCATGGAAAAGATTCTCCTGAAGCGAACCAGCCTATCTCCCGTGACGTAAGGGGACTCGTGCGGTGATTGGAGTCATCACTCTCCAGTCTCCAGCATCCCCATTCCCTTCTCTTTGGTATCCCCACTCTCTGTCCTTGCTTCCTGCTCCCATTCTCTACCTAAGTATTTTAATATCTTAATAAAAATGTAAAATATCTTTCCTACTATAAATCTAATCCTATATTCTTCTCATATTACTATAATCAGTTCTTCTTATTACACTTACTCGCCTCTATCACATATAAATATTATTTATAATATATGACACATATATAATATTTACTCCCCAAAATCAAATTCCCCATTATGATCATTTCTCTCTTCCACCTCTATTTCCATCATAACATTAAAACATTCTCCTCTAACTAATATTTAACCTATTATTGTATCTCCCAATAGCATATTAATATTTCTTCCTCTTTCTACCTCATAAATTTGACCAATCTCTAAGTACCATCCCTTTGTGGAGATGACTTCACTCATCACTAGACATCTTTGAATTTAAATTTTTTGAAAACATATTTGATTAAAAAATTAAAATTAAAACAAATCAAAATTATACACCTAATTTGACTTTGTCCAATTAGTGTCAGTGCTAGGAAATTATTAACCCAAGTTCTTATGTCCAAAGTGGTTGGTGGCTAGCATTGGCTGTTATAAAGCCATCTGCTAGCCTCTCTTAAGCCAAAATCAACTCCTGGAACATAATTAAGTCTTCAACTTAGTCAGGCCCAAAGTCTACTCCACCTTTTGAAATAAACATAAAATATTGATATCATCTCTGTGAAATATTGGGCTTTTAAATCATGTAAAATCAAAAATAAAAAGATGTAATTAACACGATGGACCAATCATTTCATGAAATCTAATTTTTAAATAAAATAAAAAATTATACGAACATAATGATACTAAAGTAAACATGAAAGGTATAGGATTGCATGCATAACACTAGATTGGTAAAAGACCCCCTTAACTAAAACATTGTTAACCCTTAGTAATGAGGCATAAACTGATGGAAATATATGTTTCCAATAAGCCAATCACATATTCCTCATCTCGTTCATTCTTCATTAATATGGTGCATTCATTACAATGCATGTTTCATGATTCTAACAAAGTCCATGAATATATGATTCAACCTAGCAAATATGAAGATCATAATATAGAGATCATTAGTCCTTACACATGTGTTCTAAGTATTCATATTCAAATGATACTCTATAAGGAAATCCAAGTATCTTTATAGAATAATACTATTTTCTCTCACTCATATAGTGAGTATGGTCAGTCTCATAGCCAATAGTGTGGAAGCACTTAAGGATAGATAATGTGTACTTTTTGGTGGAAGGAGTCTATCTGATTGATTTGCATGTGCCCTTGAATGGTAGTATACCAAACAGTCAACCAGGTTGTTTCACGTCACGGTTGTGTAAGTGATCCATATACATGAGACACCAAAGACATATTGTGGGCAAACTGTTATACTTTGACTATGACCTATGAGTTCTTAATCATGAAATTATAAACAATATTAGTTTTGGTGAAGCAAGAATTTCATTAAGATGATTAAGTAGTCAAAACAGGATCATCCACCATCAATATGAGAGGAGAGAACTCAAAAAAGATGATGCGATGAGGTCCTTGGCGAAGGTAGTAGAATACAATAGAAGAGTTCTACCATGATTTTTTAATACATTAGTACTAACTCGGATGACCGATAAGGGTTGTCATTGATGGATATTATGTGGCCACCAAGCCAATCACACCACCATGTTTATTTGAGTTCATTGAATAAAATATTTATGTTCATTATCATTCCAATGTGATGTTTATAATGAAGTCCATGAATACGTGCAATGACATAGTGAATTATGATGAGATCATAATACAGTAATCATTAGTCTTTAAACATGTATTCTAAATATTCCAATTCAATGGATAGTCGAGACAGGCATCGAATTATCCAGATATAATAGTACCAGTTGATCTTACTTATACGATAAGTGTAGCTGATCCTATGGCTATTAGTGTGGCGACACCAAGGACATATAGTGGACGCTTTTTGGAGAAAGAGTTCACTGAATTAATCCATATGAATCCCTGAATGGTATTATACCTAAATGTCAATCAGTTTGATTCAAGTCACAGTTCTATAAGTTATTTACTGACATGAGACATCAAGGACATCTCATGAATGGATAATTACATTTTGATGTAGTAAGAAGCTCGGATGTCCTTGATGTACTAAGAAGCTCACGGAGATGATTGAGTGGTCAAGACATGATCATCCACCCTCTGTATAAGAGGAGATCGACTCAAGGAAGATGATGTAGAAAATCCCTATTCAGGGTAGTGAGGATATTGGAGAAGGAGTTCTCCAATAATCCCCATTATGCATCTATACTAATCGAATGGCGGAGTAGGGTTTGACGAAAACCATACCATAAGTCGTTCGAGAGTGTCGCGCGGATGATGGATTATACATTTACGGTAAACAATGATGGAAAAGGTTTCATGAGAGAGTTCAACATTGCTCGGTATCTTCTAGAGCACGAGGTGTAGCTTGGCACCCATGGGGTCGAAACTTAACCTATCGATTGGGTTTAATAAATCCTTATTCAATTAATCTATATGTTTATATAGTTAATTAATAAGGCTGACCAATAATTATTATTGGGACACTAAAGTTATGAACTAGAATGATACATGGGCCTAGAGGGTCACACGCACAAGGTCATAAGGGCATTGGTGGAAATATTTTATTCTGTAGGATTTTTAAGAAAAAATTATGTAAAATATAAATAGGAAAGGGGCACTCATTCCAAGCATGATGCCAGACGACGTCATCCAAAAGGGAATCAAGATGACGCTCTGATACCAATTTGATGCTAGACGTCGCCTAGGACATCATCTAATGGATAAACCCTAACGGGTATGTAACTACGATGAGATGATGCGTCCTACGTGGTCGTACTTGCAGATCCTGACTCGAGGAGGTGTGTAGAAATCCAATCTCTGAAGGGGATGCTGGGTGACGACAAAGGTGGCCTCCTGACCCTCCTCGGAGGGATGACGACATCTGCGGCGCCGAACGGAATCAATCCATGGGGGGTCGTACGTACAGATGGGCACGACCCGTAACGCTGAGACACTCAAATTCTCGTAGTTTACTCTCAATTCTCTCTCACCTATATCTAGCCTGGGCGTGATGGAGCCAATAGACTGTATAGTGAAAGAAGTAATGTAACAAGCAAATAGGAGGACGGAGTACCTCATTAGCTGCGTTGCATGTCGTCGATAGTGCACTGAAAGAAGTAATGTTCTCATTGGTGCTAACCAAAACGGGTGGATTGGTTGGAGAATCGCCGGGAGAGGCTAAAGTAGCTCGACCAACAGCTGAGATGCGACACGGGAGCAATTGGTGGAGTTCGAGGGTGAGGAGTCAAAGGAGTGGCGGCGAGGAAGTGCCTCGGACAGGAGCCTAGAGCTCTAGAGGCACATCCGTATAGGTGGATTGATGCGGCCGGAGTGGATTGGAGGCATTGTCGGCAGATTAAAAGTCACCACTAGCAGCTTGGTCACTTCTAGTGGCAATCGGGTAGTAGCACGACGGTCAAGAGTCACCCTGTGTGAGCACACACATCTAGAGAATTGACACAACCAAGTGCTGTTCAACCATGGCTTACACCACCAGCGGCTAACCTGGAAGGGATCGTCGGGCTAGCACCAGCGAGTCGGGGCTTAGTGCTCCTGCAGCAACCGATAAGGCCATTGATCTCAAGTGGTGCAAGATTGGGCGGGTCCTGTAGGAAAACGACGATCGACTGGTGGGCGGTGTCTACAAGATGGGTTGACTTCCTAGCTTCCACTGATTTAGGCACTCTTATCGGACGGATTGGTGCCTAAGGATCTCCATTGATTCGGTGGTGCCAGTGGAATAGCGACTTCTGGCCATTGGGAAGATTGGAACCTCAACTGTTCACCATATTTGATCGAATAGGCGGCTCTGGTGCATGACAAATCTTGTTCGTAGAGAGTACATGGCCTCAATTGTGGTTGTGACTGGTCGATCTGACGGTGTTGGTGCCATAGCAACTCTTGTAGATAGATAAAATGACGAATCAGTTAGGCCCGTGATTGGTTGATTGGGGGAAGAGAGCTAGAACCGAATGGACTGGGGGAGGACCTAGTGAGAGAGAAACAACCTGCCGCACGGTTTCCCCCTTTTTTCCAGTCTTCGCTTTCCCTCCTCCCCCAATTTCCTCTTCTTCTGGTGCTTCTCTTCCCTCACCACCTCTTTTCCTTCCCCTGTTCTTTGTGAGAAAAAGCAAATGATAATAGTTGAAGAGATAAAAAATGTAAACACGATTAAATGAAGAGGGTGAAAGAAACCAAAACGTGATAAAGAACAAACATAATTTCACCCGGGATGTTTGAAGCCGGGTGTCTTCTTTGGCACCTTAGCATGCCATTCGGGCGGAACACTAACTGACGGGCAGTCAATGATGAGAAGAATGGTGCTAAAGATGTCTCTAAGGGAGCAAGCTGGCGGGCTGCATCAAAGCACCTAGACCAGGCAGAATTGAGAGCACCTCCTTTTCTCCACTCTCTTCTCTGCTCATCCAAGGAGAGTGTCATCATGGTGAGAAGATCTTCTAAATTTTCAAGAAGAGTAAAAGAAGAAGACATGGAGATCCAAGTGTCGAGTGATGGCATGGATACTTCTAGAGGTTGGACGTGTGAACGACTTCAGAATGATCTCGGAGCGACAAAGTCAAGGGTGAAACAAGTTCCCCACAAGGTACATTCAATGTTTAATGTTAAAGATTGATTATGAATCGATTAACACGCTTTCGCATCCATGGAATGGTGTTTTCCATGGATGAAGCATGACACAGAACCCAACACCCTATAGGCCCAGGTATCAATTTAGCTAACCACTCTAGTGGCCCCGTAAACTTTATTTACCTTCCAAATTACTTAACTATTTCATTATCTACATTAATTAATGCTGAATTAACTTAACCCAATCGGATAGTTAGAGTCTCCAGCCTGTAGGGTTCGAAGCTACACCTCATAATCTAAAAGATATGAAGGAGTGTGTATCGTCTCACTCATAGAACCTGTCTACCACCTCTATAGTGTGTGTATATTCCCTCATCCGCTAGATACTCCTAAGATTACTTAGGTTAAGGTGAATAGTAAAACCCTAATTGGTTATCTGAGTAGGTATTGATGTATTGAGAAATCCTCATATAACTCTTCTTTGATATTTCACTACTTTGACCATAGACTTCATCACATCGACTTCCTTGAGCTGTTTACTATTGTACTGAGGGTGGATGATCCCATCTTGACCATTCAATTGTCTTTGCCAACCATTTGATACACCTGAATTAAGACTGGTTGGAATATCATGATTAGGAACTCATAGGTCATAATCAAAGTAAAACTATCCATCCATAAGACATCTTTGGTGTCTCACGTCTAAGGACCACTCATACAATTGTGAAATGAACAAACTTAACTGACAGTTTGATACATTACCATTTAGGGATTCATATGAACCAATTTAGTGAACTCTTTCCACTAAAGAGAACCCACAATCTATCCTTCCCGTCTCCACACTAATGGCGATGGGACCGGCCATACTCGTCATATGGCTGAAGCTAGACAGTGCTATTCTAAATTATGATTTTAACCCTACGAATGACTTCAAACCTGAACCAAAAAAATTATGATTTCATCCCTATGAATATGAGATGATGTTAGAAATACATATGGTATCAAAATTTTTCTTAAAATTATCATGGAACATTTTTCAAAAAGTGAGATATAATGCTTTATTTTTGTAATGAAAATTTTTAACAAATGCAGAGAAGAGAGGTACTA